>NC_044985.1:45412601-45785101 GCF_008728515.1 Papio anubis | reverse complement strand
TCAGCAATCAACTACATAAGCAGGCATGTGCTCAGGAAAGAAATATTGCCTCCCCTTCTTCTTCCCTTTAGAGTACCCTCAATCTCTGGAAGCAATTGTCTCAGAGGCCCCTCCCACTCAGAGAGAGAGTCTCATACAAACAGCACTCCAAGGTCTTCTCTCTCTCTTGATTGTCTCGAGGCAGCAGTTCTCAAACTTTTTGGTCTCAGGACTTCTTTGCCATCCTAAGAAATACTGAAGATCTCAAAGAGTGTTTGTTTATGTGGACCATGTCTATTGAGATCTACTGTATTAGCAATTAAAACAGAAACTTTAAAAACATAGCCATCATCTCATTTCATGTAAGCCTCTAAAAATCTCCACTGTAAATTCATGAGAGAATGAAAGTGAAAACTGAAAATAATATTTTAGCATAATTATAAAAGTTTTGGCCTAATAGGGTCCCCATGTAAAGGTCTCCTGGACCTTTAGAGCTCCCCATCAACTGTTGGGATATAATTCTCCATTAATCTCTCACGTTTCTGTGTGCCTTTCAGCATAGGCGCCAACTGTTTTTGATGGAGACTATCTTTTCAAGGATGTTTATATAGTGAACAATCTTGGGAATATAGACAATATTTACCTCCAGAGCAAAGGGCAGGTTTGTTTACTGTCAAATAAAAATAAAGATAATGTCTCCCTCTGTGACAAAGTTTATTTAAAAAAAGACTAATACCCGTTATAAAAGATTTTGTTCCCCACAGCTTGGAGTTCCTCTCTTAAAACACAGTCCATTGCATGTGGAGATATCACCTGATACTTTTCATGTTGCTATGTTGGAAATGGGCTTTCATGAACTTAGTGCAAAACTGATGGTACTCTGGCTACTGCTATGGTTGTGAATAATAGACTGTTGTCTCTGATACAGGAATCTCATGGCTTCTGCCAGCATCTGTGACTGTGCCAGGCTGACCTACTAGCTTGAAGTAAGATTAAATCTCAGATACTTCATAGTTCTTGACATCTACGTTTTGAAAACCGTGTCCTAGAGATTTTTCAATATCTCATAAACATATAAAATGATATTAGTTGTGGGCATGAATGAACCTGAAGGTTTTCTGGGGACTGGTACAAAATGTATTACATTATTTTTATATTACACCATTATATTATGATAAAACACAATACAATGCATGAGAGAGGATACTAAATATTGAATTTTTGTAAGTCTTCCAAATGAAATTTTTTCAAAATATTCAGTAAGAAGTGAAGGGAGTTTGCTTCTTTGAACAGAATCTTTATACCAGATTTTTGAAATGAAGTGCCTCCATGTACTTTCTAAACATGGCTTTTCTAGTAATAACTATTAGAATGATAAGTTTCTATACATGCCACATTAATATACTAATGTTTTAAAATAAATTATTTTGTTATGAAAGAATAATGCGCATACAGGAACGGTGAGTAAACCTACTCTGAAGGTCATCGTTCCTGTCACAATTTTCGTTTCTATGCATATCCTTCATTGTTTGATAGAACCATGATTTTTATGTACTCCTATACACATCACTGAGATGTTTTAAAATAAATTATTTTGTTATGAAAGAATAATGCGCATACAGGAACGGTGAGTAAACCTACTCTGAAGGTCATCGTTCCTGTCACAATTTTCGTTTCTATGCATATCCTTCATTGTTTGATAGAACCATGATTTTTATGTACTCCTATACACATCACTGAGAACTAGGATTTGCATAATGCCATTTTGGCTTTTTTGTGTATTTTTTAAAGGTAAAACTTATTGAAGTATAATAATCATACAGAAGAGGAGGTAAATTGTAAGTACCTAATAATTTTCACAGAATGAATACATCCATGTTGCCAGCAGCCAGATATTTTATAAAACTCCCTAGCTGGGCATGGAGGTATGTGCCTGTAATCCCAGCTACTTGGGAGACTGAGGAATGAGAATCGCTTGAACCCAGGAGGCGGAGGTCCCAGGGAGCTGAGATCATGCCACTCACTGCACCCCAGCCTCCAGCCTGTGTGACAGAGAGGGAGTCTGTCTCAAAAATAAAATAAATAAAATAAAACAAAACTCTCATCAGAGCCCACTTGGTGCTTCCTTAGTCACTTCTCCCCTCCACAGGGAAACCATTTTCCTGACTTCTAACTTCATATTACTTATGCCTGAATAAGATTTTTTAACAGCTTTATTGAGATATCATTCATATGATATATAATTTGTCCATTTAAGTTGTGTAATTCAGTGGTTTTTAATATAAGTTTGATATCACAGAGTTATGTAGCCCTAACCACAATCTAATTTTAGGTCATTTTCACCATCCCCAAAAGAAAACCCATACTCATTGGCACTCACTCCCTGTTCTCCCTCACTGCCCTCCATCAGCCCAGAATAAGATTTTTATTTTTTTTCTAAGACAGAGTCTCACTCAGTTGCCCAGGCTAGAGAGCAACAGTGCACTCATAGCTCACTGCAGCCTTGAACTCCCTAGCTCAAGTAATCCTCCACCTCAGCCTTGTGAATAGCTAGGACTACAGGCATGTACCACCATGCCTAGCCTAGCTAACTTTAAACAAAAATTTTTTGTGTGGGGATTGGGTCTCATTATGTTTCCTAGACTGGTCTTGAACTCCTGGCCTTAAGGGATTCTCCCTCTTTACCATTCCAAAGCACTAGTATTGCAGGTGTAAACCACTATGCCAGGCCCAGAATAAGATTTTACAATCTCTCTTTATATTTTTTGGAATTTGGCATCAATAAAAACTTTATTCTTTTAAGTAGGTAAAAATGTAAATTCATTTATTTACAACTCATCAAATATTTCCAACAGCTAAAATTATAATATAGAATCTGAGAATCTAAAGAATCTAAAAGTCATTTCTTCCTTAATAAATCTAGTATTAAAATTTCCTATGAAAATGTAAATAGACTTTTAAATATTAATAAACTTTTCCATTTTGTATTATCTATTGCTGGGTAACAAGTCATCCCACAATTTAATGGCTTACAACAATCATAAAAAACAAAATAATAAAACAAACCAATATAACAAACAACAAAAGAATACAAACTTTGTATCATCTCACAAAGTTTCTGTGGATCAGGATTTTAGGAATGGCTTAGCTGGGCATTTTTGCAGTCCAGTTGTCAGCAGAGGCTGCAAATCATCTGAAGGCTTGGGTGGTGACGGTAGGTCTGCCTCCAAGGTGGTTCACTCTCATAGTTGGTGTGGTAGACTGAATAACGGCCACATCAAAGATGTCCCTGTCCTAATCCCCAAAAATTTATTAATACGTTAAAAGGGTTTTTGCAGGTGTAATTATATTAAGATCTTGAGGTGGAAGATTATACTGAACTATCCATGTGGGCCCAATGTAATCATAGGGATCCTTTTAAGAGGGAAGCAAGAGGAATAGGGTGAGTAGTAGAAGATGTGAAGACAGAAGCAAGGGGTTGGAGTGATACAAGGGAAGACTCATGAGCCATGGAATGAAGGTAGCCTCAAAAAACTGAGAAAGGCAAGAAAACACATTCTCCCCTAAGAGTCTCCAGAAGCCCTGCCAACCCCTTCACTAGCCTTGTAAGACTGATTTTAGACTTCTGATCCCCAAAACTGTAAGATAATAAATCTGTGTTGTTTTAAGCCACTGAGTTTGTGTAATTCATTATAGTAGCAATAGAAAACTAACACAGCTGGTAGGTTGTTGCTGGCTGTGGGCAGGAGGCCTTGGTTTTTTGCCACATGGACATCTCCACAGGGCTTCTTGAATGTTCTGATGACTTAGCAGCTGGTTTTTCCAGAGCAAGGGATTCGAGAGAGCAAGGTGGAGGCTACAGTATTCTTCATGACCTAGTCTTGAATAGAACACTTGATGTTGTTTCCGCAATATCCTACTGATTAGTCAGTGAGCCTTATCCACTGTGGAAGGGGACTGTAGGGCATGACTTCGAGGAGACAAGAACCATTAGAATCCACCTTGGAAGGAAATTACCACACATATTAATTATTTTAAATCATATTGAAGTTCTAGTTTACAGAATACATTTATGCCTTACAGAGTAGCCACCTTGTCTAGTTTCCATGCCACTAATGAGCACATCAGCCAGAAAAGGACAGATATGCAGTACAGGTGAAGACAGAGACTGGGGCCTTAAGGTCACAGGAGCCCCAGCCTAGCTCTCCTGGCACCCTCTCTTTCCCCTCACTGCTGGTCTTGAGTTGGAGCAATGTTCCTTGAGCACCTATAATATGAATTCCCACCTGCAGCTGCAGCTCCAGCTCCATGGACTTTAGCATAGTCTGGATCTCAGAAAGAAGACCCTGAAATAAAGGCTTGCATGTGGGTAGTTTATCTGGGAAATGAGTCCGGAGTGCAGGGGTTAGAACCTGGGAGAGTGAAACAAGAGAAAGGGAAGATCAATCAAAGGGTGTGTTTACAAACTGGCTGCCATTATGGGTGACTGATGTTCAATCCACAGGACCTTCTGGGGATTCTTCTGAAATGTATCTTAGAATGCTGCCACGCAATAAAAAGGGAAAGCATTGATTCGTCAGATTCCAGCTCCTGCATCAGACATGGGTTTGTAGGCGTTCATTTCCGCACACCTCCAGGCTGTGCATGCATGAGTGCCAAGCTGGTCCTCACTGGAACCCAAAGCCATGGCACCTGAGAAGTGTGGGGCAGGAAGCAAGAGGCACATGGGAGGAAAGCTGTCTCAAGGAAAGCTGCTGTCTGGTGGTACCTGAGGGAAGCTACTAAGTCTGCGTGGAACTGTTCACCACAACAGTGGCTGAGGAGGTAGACTGAGGGGATTTGAAGTGATTCGCAAGTGCTGTTCAGTATCGGCCCTTGGCCAGAATGAGTGGTTTGCAACTGGCTGGTGAAGGAGATTGATGTCCAGATGGCAGAGTGCCACCTTGGTTACATGACCATGCAGTGTGGTTTGCAGAATAGCAAGCACTATATGTTTCTCCATGCAGACCTCATTGTACTCTCTTTTCCATGAGAAAGGAGAAAACTGTCATTTTGCTACTTCTTATGTCCTAAATGGTGTACTTAATGCCTAATGATGAGCCCTTTAAAGTGGGAAATACTTACCACCACATTTGTCCTCAGCTTTTGGTCTTAATGACCATTTTTAAAGTTTAAGGAAAAATTCCCAACTATGATACTGTTAATGAGTATAAGCATCTGGGTCATTCAGATGGTCACCACATTACCAAAAAACAAAACAAAACAAAACAAAACAAAAAATATGCTTTTTAAGTGTCCTAAATCTGTATTGGTGTCTAACAAGATAAATTATCACAGACTATGATAGTTTTATAAAGTAGCAAAAAAGCCTTTGACCATTTTCTCATCAAGAAACTGAGAGGTGGAGTCGGTGCCCCCTCACTCTAAATCTGGGTAGTTGTGGCTTGCTGTAACCAGTAGAATACAGCGGAAGTAACATCCTGTGACTTCTGAAGCAAGAATGGAAGACATGAGGAGACTTCTACTTTGTGAACTGCGACATTTGGAAGCCAAGTCTGGCTACCCTGAGGGTATGATGCTGAGGAAGCTGGTGCTTCATGGAAAGGCAAGTGTACAGGCTTCTGCAACAGTTGCAGCTGAGGTCCCTGGTGACAGTCAAGATCAAAGCACCTGTCTTCCCAGCTAAACCCCGGGTATCATGGAGCAAAGACAAGCCATTCCCACTGCTCTCAGTCTGAATTCCT
This sequence comes from Papio anubis, assembly GCF_008728515.1. NCBI lineage: Eukaryota > Metazoa > Chordata > Mammalia > Primates > Cercopithecidae > Papio > Papio anubis. Next base: position 45,779,378 of record NC_044985.1, on the reverse strand, counting down.
GACTCACAGAATCCATAAGCATCATATAGTCGTTGTTTAAGCAGCTAACTTTTGAGGGAGACAATAAATTAAATGAAGGTCAAATGACATCACAGCACATTGTACAGATGGAAGACACACAAAAGTTGCAGCAGTGAAAAGACTGGATAGAAGAAGTGAATCATCCTAAAACAGAAGATATTACAGGCACATTAAACTCCTTTACGAATAATGAACTCAATCATTTTTTCACACATTTATTTCAGCAAAACATCATCCTTTGCATTAAGTTAACATTAATTTGGATTTTAGAGTTTATATGGTTTTGTTTTTATCTTTTATGTAAGTTGATTTTGGTTCTTCAGTTGTGTAAAAATTATAAGGAAAATGAATTTATATATAACTAGTTAAAACCGACCCATACAGGATACACATTACAATAAAAACAATGTAAGTCAATCCTGAAAATGTCCACGAAAATATTTTCATTGAAAGGATTAACATAATAATTATATTTGAGAAACACCACTTTTTACTATTATCAGTTACCTTCTGCTTAAAAATTCACCAAAATACCCTATTGCATATATTCTTTATATTAAGTCTAAACAGTCCTTCCAATCCACACCCAAAATCATCTTAGTTTTTTTCTTTCTTTCATGTACTTGCCCTCTGCTCAAGTCCCTGGAGCTTCTCCCCTGTGCCCTCAGGAACTCCTACTCCTCCATAAAGACCCAGCTCAAGTGCTGCTTCCTCTGTGAAGTCTTTCTGGAATTCCTGCAGGATTTATCAGTATCAGTATCAGTCAGGGCCTTGCAGGAAACACATGGCACATTCCAATGAGTAATTGAAGGACATTACTAGAAAGGCATTGTGACTTCTGAGAAACAGATATAGGTTGTGGAAGAAGCTAAGGACACACTCAGTAACCCACCTCACACTTTTCCTTTCCTTTTATCTGCTACCAGGGTCCCCACTGGCTGAACCCAACTAGAAGCCAAAGGGCAAAGAAATTGTGATGGTTAATTTTATGTGTCAACTTGACTGGGCTAAGGGAGGCCCACATAGCTGGTAAAACATTATTTCTCACTGTTTTACCAGAAACGGAATAAGAATGTTTCTGGAAGAGATGAGTATTTGAATCAGTAAACTGAATAGAAAAGGTCACCTTCACCAGTGCAGCCGGGCATCATCTAATCTGTTGAAGGCCACAATAGAACAAAAAAGCAGAGGAAGAAAGAATTTGCTTTCTGCTTGAGCGGGGACTTGCATCTTCTCTTGCCCTTGGACATTGCACTCCTGGTCTTAGGCCTTCAGAACTTGGACTAGGACTTACTCTCAGAGTTCTCGGGCCTTCGTGTATATATGTGTGTATGTGTGTGTGTGTGTATGTGTGTGTGTGTGTGTATATATGTGTGTGTATATATATATATATATATATATATATATATATATATATATATATGAAAGAGAGAGAGAGATATTATACATTGGTTTTTTCCATAAAAGTTACGCTGAGTTTGTCTGCCTTCCCACCTCTTCTTCTACCTCCTCCACCTCTTCTTCTGCCTCTGCCACCTCTGAGACAGCAAGACCAGCTCTTCTTCTTCCTCTTCCTCCTCAGCCAACTCAACCTGAAGGCAACAAGGATGAAGGCCTTCATGATGATCCACTTCCACTTAATGAATAGTAAGTACGTTTTTTCTTCCTTATGATTTTCTTAATAACACTTCAATTTCTCTGGCTTACTTTATCATGAGAATACAGTATATAATACATATAACACACAACATGTGTAAATTGACTGTTTCTGTTGTGTGAAGTCTTCCAGTCAACAGCAGGCTATTAGTTAAGGATTTGGGGAGTCAAAAGTTATACATGGATTTTTTGACTGTGCAGAGGGTCAGTGCCCCTAAGCCCTGCATTCAGGGGTCAACTGCATATCCTATTGGTTCTGTTTCTCTAAAGAACTCTGACTAATACAAGAACCCACTGATACAGTCATATAAATCAGCCTCCCCAAGGAAAAGCACAAAGATAAGAAGGATAGAGAGTGGATACAGGGATGTGAGAGAAAAAAAGTATCCAGACTTTTAACTCATATTTCAATGACATTCTATTGCTATGACCTGTTTCCATGAGTATTTTTCCACTGGACCATGACCCTGACATTGTTATCTCCCTATTCTCTGCACTTGGCAATGGGTTTGGACTTTTAATTTAGGTCTCCTAAATTAAGGTCTCTTAATTAGTGTTTGTTGAGTTAACGAATTAAGTTAATGAATTAGCAAGAGAATGACATGGATATGCAAGGACATGTCCTTGAATGTTGCTCAATTTTTATTATAATGACTTTTCCTTATAGTTGGTTTATTTCTATCTGTTGAAATCAAATTCTTTTTTTTTTTCTGTATTAAGTTCTTGTGATATTTTTTCTAAGCAAAGCAGTTGCTTATACTGTAATTTTATTTGTTTAAATCTTGTTAATGGGATTTTAGTTATTAGGCCAGCTAGAATCACATCTTGAAACAAAGTTTGTTTTAATCTGTTTTATTTTTGCATACATGATTGTGCAGCAATTTAATTTATAAGATAGGACACGTTTATGGCACATAGTTTTAAATTTTCCCTTCAGTTTTGTACTGATTTTCTAAATTCCTTTACACTATTTGTATGGATCTTGTCAATCAAATCTACTCTGTATAAGAGATTAATAGAGGAATGCTACATTATAAGCTTTCCAGTTTCCTTGAATGATTTTTAGTATTCTGTAACACTTTTTTGTAATTAAGATTTAAATACCCAATCCCTCAAGACTTGCCATACAGAGAGCTGTCAATCAAGAAATTGGCAGGCTCTATGAACTGCATGATGAAGTCTTTATCCCTACTCTCTGATGCCTTCAAGACCAGCTTTTGCGAGCTGATCCTTCATTTCACATGTCTTAGAACTCACTCACACTTCTTATGCTTGGAAATGTAACACACAAAGTGACAACGTAATCCACAGCTAATAAGTTAGCGGCTATAAAAATGAACATCCACATTAACTTGCCAAGCATGGAGAATAGAGGTGTTACACTGCACTCGTGTATATATGTCTGCCAGGGCAATAGTACATATGCCTTTGGAGATGCTTCTAAGTTATGCAGAGAAGCCGACAATAATTCTTGAACTTTGTTGTCAGGATCCAGTTTCATTTAAGAGCCAAACCAACAGCATCAAAACACTTGGCCATGATTAGCCACAATCCAGCCGGTGAGAGAAGCATGCAAAACTAGCCATTGGGTTGTAAATTTTGTGGAAATAAAGCTATCTCAGTACACTCTGTTGTGTCCTGGTTTAGGGTATATACTTTCACTGGGAAAATAATAGTAATGAAGAAGTTCTATCTTTTTTCTGTGTGTCTCTTAATTCATTACATAGTGAAATAAAGCAAATAGTTACTACCATTATTTAGAGAAAAAATGTAGTCTAAAATTCATATCATTAGTTACCATGTTTAAAAATACAACTCCCATTTATATATTTTATTTCCATTGAAAATACAAAATTGTAAGAATATTTTTTAGTTACAATGATATTTAAAATAATGCACTGTAAAATTAAGTAGCAGCCTAAAATTTGAACCCTACATCATAGAACTGAGCTCTGCGTATTGAAATCTTTTTTTTTTTTTGATGGGGGGAGGGCAGGGAGGGACTGAGTCTTACTCTGTGGCCCAGGCTGGAGTGCAATGACATAATCTCAGCTGACTGCAACCTCCATCCCCCAGGTTCAAGCGATTCTCCTGCCTCAATTTCCCGAGTAGCTGGGATTACAGGCGTGTGCCACCATGCCCGGCTAATTTTTGTAATTTCAGTAGAGACGTGGTTTCACCATGTTAGCCAGGCAGGTCTTGAACTCCTGACCTCAGGTGGTCTGCCCGCCTTGACCTTCCAAATTACTGAGATTACAGGCATGAGCCACCGCACCCGGACTTGAAATCTAATTTTAAGTTTACTTACCCTGTTCAGTAGGATATGACATTTGACACACAATGCTTTAAACATTTATAAGTTATTGATCTATGCATGTAATTTTAATGTATTACAGGTATGAATATTGTTTTTAATAAATATAAATTATCTTAATTTTTTCTTCAATATGATTTTTAAAATTACGTAGGCTCGTGGTCACATAAATGATGGAGGAGCATCTCAAGTTCACTGACGTGGTGAGCAAGGATGTGAGTTAAGTGGAAGCAGAGCTGGGCATTGGAGAGGGGAGGAGCCAGCATCTTTGAGCGCCTATTATGGCACACATTTAAAAGTGCTTACTTTAGTGCTCACAAGAACCCCACAGGAGAACATCTTTTATCCCTGTACTGATTTATATTTTGAGATTCAGGAAGATTTGGATAAATTACTCAAATTGACAGGACTGGCAAATTGTAAAGCCAGGTCTAATTAAAAAGTTATTCTTTTTATTATTCCACATAATCATCCAGTCTACAGAAAGTAAAGCAGACTGTAATCTCTTCAAAAATAGAAGCTCTGCGCAAAGCACTATTGTGTATTTTCTAGGCCTGTCCTTATTCATTCATTTATTCATTCATTCATTTGCTCATTCAACAAGCCTGCATTCAGTGACTACTGTGAGCTAGGCACTGTGCTAGGCCCTCGGAATACAATAGTGATATTTGCAGACTGCAGAGGATTGCAGAAAAGCAAAAAGACAATAAAATACAGTGCAGTTAGTGCTCTAGGAGGAAGGAGCTAAAGTTACCAGGGACACTCAGATTTTCCAGATCTAGGAAGGCAACTTGGAGGAAGCAGCATCCAAGCAGAAGCTTTACAAACAAACAGGGACTGTACAGGTGCAGGCAACTGGGAGTGCTCTCAGGGATAGCGTTCCTGAAAGAGGATCCTGAATAAGCAAATGCCTGGGATGAAGGAAAGGTCAGGAAAAAGAAGGTGGCAGGGAGTGGAGGCGATATTGCAGAGGAATTTACAGACATGTTTAAGGGATTGGAAACAATAGGATCCCACTTGCATTTGAGGACAGTCTCACGGAGCAGAGTAGAGAGAATTGATGGAGCAGTAGGAAATGAGGTGGGCAAGAATCCTGGAGTCAGCAGGCCAGCTAAGAGAAGTGCTGGTAACCTGCAGTCCTAAGTGGCACTAGGGACTGGGATGTGGGAAGGCCGAGTCTGGCGACTGGATGTGATGGGGGAAGAACACACTGTAGGCTACTAGGAAGGTTGGTTGCGTTCCTCAGAAATATTGCAGGGAAAACACTGAGACAACTGATACAGCTCAAATCCCATCACACAGAACTCCACATGGAAACAATTCTGTTTTGTTTTTTTCTTGAGACGGAGTCTCCCTCTGTCACCCAGGCTGGAATACAGTGGCGTGATCTCAGTTCGCTGCAATGTCCGTCTCCCAGGTTCAAGTGATTCTCCTGCCTCAGCCTCTCGAGTAGCTGGGATTACAAGTGTACATCACCAAACCTGGCTAATTTTTGTATTTTTAGTAGAGATGGGGTTTCACCATGTTGGCCAGGCTGGCCTTGAACTCCTGACCTTAAGTGATCTGCCCACCTTGGCCTCCCAAAGTGCTAGGATTACAGGTGTGAGTCACCCCGCCCAGCCATGGAAACAATTCTAAATGACCACTCCCCAGTGATTAAAATAAAGATTTCTCATAAGTGCTAAAGCATAACTCTTCCATTGAAAAAATAAAAACAAAAACTGCAGCATCCAGAGGGAAAATCTCTAGTAATGAAGTAATCAAGTGTTTTAAGATATTTATCTTTGAAGGGGTTGGGGAGGTTCAATCTGGCACCCTGGGATTGACAGAGGGGAAATCCATTTTTTCTCTCGGATGAAGATGCAGTCATTCTATGATTTTGCATTTTCTTGCCTCCCACAGGATGCGATTTACCCCTAGATTAGTGAGCCTGTTAGGTGTCTCCTTATGTTTATGCTGCACCATGCCATCAGCTACTAATTAGTTCCTTTATTAAGAAGACTGTCTATGAGATGCACACAGACTGAAGAAGAGCATTCACTGTTTTGGATAATTCAGAGTTGTAAATTATTACTGTACCTGGGACCAAAATATAAACAGGGGAGGGATTACTTTTGGACATTAGCCAGAACCTTTTCAAAACAAAAATATTTCATATATTGCTTGGAGTTCTTATTATAACAGTCAACCCAAATTATTATCAGCCATATTTCATTAATTTTACATGTTAGTACATTTTATTCATGTGCAGGGTAGTTTTAATTTTCTTACAGTATTTCTCATTGAAATATTACAGTGGACTAAATGTCTGTGTTCCCCAAAATTTATGTTGAGACTCTCATCTCAATGTGCTGGTATTTGGAGATGGAACAGTTAGGAAGAGAATAGATCATGAAGGGGGAGACTCATGAATGGGATTAGTGCCCTTCCAAGAAGAAGCCAGAGAGCTAACCTGCTCCATGACTGCCACATGATGATACAAAGAGTCCTAGCCTGCAGTTTTAAAGAGGACTGTCATCAGATCTGAAGCATGTGGGCACCCTGACTTCAGATTTCCAGCTTCCAGAACTGTGAGAAATAAATTTCTGTAGTTTATAAGCCACCTGGTACATGGTACTTTGCTGTAGCAGCCTGAACTGACTAAGACAAATGTATAGTCTCCGGGGAGATAAAGGAAGAGTTCCTAAACCTCGTAGAACACAGTTAAGAGTTGTTTCATAAAATGTTATTGACTCCAAGGCTTATGGTAAACTAATATAAATACATTCATTTATATCAGTTACCATAATTATAAGGCTTCTATTTAATTACTGGGTACAAAAAGCCATAATTTTGTCATCAATGACTGGTTTATTACGGCGTTTTATAGCTGTATTTAAAACAGTTTCGAGCTTATCTTCTAAAGTGTACTATGCCACTATTCCAATGTCAATTTTATACTTGACATAATATAGACTGTATTGTTTTATGAACAAACCTTAACATATTAGGTTGTATTACATTAAATATTTATTTTTGTAGGTCAAAAAAGGTCAAGGATCACCAGTTTTGTATGGCTCAAATCTAATATTTCCATGCATTTTTAAAATCCCTTTCCATTATCAGGAACCACTGCCTGATAATCATTAAGTAAAATAACTAAAGCAAGTAACATCCGTATAGTATACATCCCATATGTTAACCCCAATATCATTTTTTAACTCTCGTTAAAAGTAGTTCACCAATCCCTAAGAATTAACTTCACACAGGGGTGCCTGGGTAGATTCGAGGTCCAGAAATATGATTGTGTATATGCTTAAGAGTTTATGATTTTCACTAAAATAATAAAGACTGGTCTGTTTTACAGTAAATTCTGTGTTTGAATAAAACCTCAAAGGGCAATTGCTGAACAAAAATGTCCTAGTTACTAATCAATGCCTTTCAAAACAAATAGAAGAAAATGCTACCGAAAATTGTCCACCAGCAATGCCTTCATTGGAGTATACGAAAAAGAAAAAAAAAAAAGGCTCTTCTTGGGAAAATAGGAAGATCCATGAATTTTAATTTGAGAACCTGGTTTGTCCAGGTTTTATTTCACTATCCCCAAAAGTGAGAATACTTTCGTCACTTCTCTCTCAAAGCAGCTGGAAGGCCTGGAGAGGACAACAGGACCTCAGAGGTAGATATGCTGGCACACTGGACCCTTGCACTGCTGAGATCCAAGAAGGCAGTCACATCTGCTGAGGACAGAGGTCTCTGAAGGGCTAAGGGATGCCATAATTTGCCACTGTAGCCAGAATACCAGGTGTTTCACAAAATCTTTGGGTAGAAACTCTTGCCGTTTATACCTTTTATGAATTATATTTATATGAAACTCTATACTTGTTTAGCAATAGAAGTAGCTTGAATTTCTAGATTTGTTCTATCCATATGTGCATTCTCAGTCCTTGAAAGCCCTGAGAAAGAAAAAAGAAAGTTTATAAATACAAATTAGACGAGGTAGTCCTTGCCCATAAAGGGTGTATATTCTACTTGGACAGAAAAGATGAATATACATGAAAGAATTACAGAATACATCTCCTTACACAATTCCCCTCTTCCCTAAGGGCATTCATTATTACAATACACTTATATAGCACCTCCTTTCCAATAGCCCAAACACCGGCTGTGGAACAAACTGTTGAATAAATACTTGTCACAATCCCCTTTTAACAAGTGAGTCCATCTGGAAAAACAATTCAGGTCCTTCATTCTAATCAAGAACTCTTCTGATTTTGGGATCTACTTTAATCTTTTTATGATAGGGCAATACTTCAGAAATTAAGAAAATAAAGCTGCTAAAAAATTATACTAATGACAACTTCATTCTCGTTCATTAAGCATATCATGTGCCCTTGAGGTAGTGTTTTAGATATTCTCTATACCTCTTTAGTATTTACAAAGCTATTTGCAAAGTGTTGCTCAAAAAAGACACTGAAGTAGAGCCTGAAGCAGCAACTTCCCTAGGTTATAGAACAGTAGGGGCCTCAAGTCCATGTTCCATCTACTACACCAACGTATCTCTCAAATGCCAATTGCTAGAGAAGCCAGAGAATGGAACATGAGAATTGTTTGCATATTCATGAAAGCCTGACCCACCCTTCCCACCCAAAGTTTTCAGTTTCTAGAAAAAAATCTACAACAAAATTGTTTAATCTACAGGGAATTGTAAGTGCTCATTTAGAAAAGAAAAATGCACAATACACCAATCCCCCAAGATTTACCATCACTCCTCCCTCTGCCTGGGTCATATGGAACCGAGGATACTCTTTTATAATGTTTTGCTGAAGCTCAGACTGTCTTGTTCCTGGTAAAGTTGTCCTCTTCCCCTTGTCTCAGATCCTCAGAGGGCCTCTAGGCCCCGTTGCACATCCCTCTTCTCTGTGAGGCCGGTGACCATTGGCTCACCATCCTTCGAACCAAAGCCCATTCATGCACAGCCATTTGGGCCACTGGAATGTTGACACCCAGTCTTTTCCTCTTCAAACTCAATTGCAATATATTTTTAGTTGTGTGGATCATATTTTTCAACACTTGAGTCATTTTTTGTGTCTCTGCTTATTTTCCTCCTATTTCTCCATGTTGTGTAATATTCCTTTGAGTTATCTTTTCCCAAGGAACTCAAAGAACTTGATGATTCAGCCCTCCACCCACACACCGCGTGAGGCAGGAGACTCTCCCCCTTGCTTTTCTGAGGTACAAAACTGGCTCAGGTACAGCTCTATTTTTCCAGCTGTCAAGCAGCAGCTGACCAGATTTTTTTCTACGCACTAAAAATTGACACACAGCAAAGTGTGCTGTGGTGTGGGAGGGTGAATACGGGGTCTCAGAAGAGCACAAAGGCAAAACAGAATCATGGATCTCACAGAGTAGCAAAGACCCTATGCAGACAGACAAACTTAACAATTTTCATATGTCCAGGATTCAAGCTAGCTGCTAGAAATAAATGGAATAAAGTCTAATCTCTGCCCATCAGGAAGGAAATGACACATTGAGTCAGCATTTGTTCACTCAGTGAGTCAGTAAACACTTAATAAGCAATTATTATTATGCCAGACATTATTCTAGGCTCTAGGAGTCCATCAGTGAACAATAGAGGCAAAATCCTTGAATATTACTAGATAATAGTAGATAATTATACAACTCTGGAGTCAGGCCTCATGGGTTCAAATACTTGCTGTGTAATACTGAGAAGAGGATGTACCTCTCTGCACCTCAATTTCCTCATCTGCAAAGCAGGGATGATAACGATACCTATTGCATGGGGCTGTTATGAGGATTAAATGAACTATTACAAGTAAAGAGCTTACGGGAATATTCAGCACCTAGCATGGAGTCCTGAATCTTAGCAATTATTACATTAGATAATTGCATTACAGAGTGATGAGTGCTTTGTTAAAAAGCAGTGAGGCACAAGGCTGTTGGAGAGCACAGAAGCCATGTACCTTGCTAGGGCAGTGGGTGGGCAAAGCTTCTTGGATGAGATGGCACTGGAGTTGCAATCATTGACTAGGACCTTAGCCATATGAAAAACAAAGGGAATGAACTCCAGGTGGAGGGAACGTTGTGTTTGAAGTTCCAAAAGCAAAAGAGAGAGCAAAACAGAAATTGCATTTCAATTCTTAGAAATGAATGCATGTAGCTTAGTGTGTAGGTGGCGGGACGTTGGGGAGGAGCCATGAGAAGGAAGGCTAAGCGGAGACCAGAACAGGATAAGGGATTTGGATTTGATCCTGCAGCAGGGGAAGCCACTAGTTTTAAGCAGGAAAGTAATAGAGGCTGCCATGGAGAGAAATGACAAGAGGAGAGCCAGTTAGATGGGCTGGGCAATGACCTGATCTGGAAGAGAGGAAGGCCTGAGCAAAGGTGCAAGAGAGACCATAGAGAGATGTGGACAAACAGAAGGGAAATTAGAGAGGTCTGCGTGTGGGATAAGAAGCGAGCAGGCATCAAGGAGGACTCCTGGATTTCTGGCTTGGGCCATGTGGTGGTGATACTCTCATGGAGGGAGAGCATGATGGAGAAGGACCTAATTAGGTGACTAGTGGGTAGGGGAGTAGTGTTGGTAATTATTAACCCTCTCTGGCTAAATTAGATTTAATAGGCCTATGAGTCATCCAGGTGGGGAACTTCCGGAGGCTCAGACTCCAGAAGAGAGATCCCAGCTAGAGAAATACAAGCAGAAACCATCAGCATAGAGATATATTTGAAGGCTTGGGAGTAACTGAGATGACTAAGTTCTTATCTCATTAAATCTCTGCAACTCTGGGAAGAAGCTTTTTAAAAAAACAGTCAAGGGCACATAAAGGTTTTTTAAAAACCACCAAGGGCATATAATTGGATTGCAGACCCAGGCTTGTCTAACCATGAAGTCTTCGCTCGTTTCTCTTCTCCCCACGGCCTTGCAGGTGGCCTGGTGAGTGACTGCTAGGAGCAGCTGTTTCCGTGTTGCCAGCTTTGGCACATGGCTAAGTTTACTCTAGCCCAGCACTGGTGTAGTTTCTAGAAATACAAACAATAGAGCATGGCTGCCACACTCAAAGCAAGGTCAGAAAGACAGAAACTTAACAGATCATTTTAATAAAATATGCTCAAGGCAGTGAAGGAGATGTGAGCAGGGCACACATTTGGGACAACTTTTGAGAATCAGGAAGGGCCTCTCCATCTCAAAAGTCCTGATAAAATGCATATGTCAATCCTATCAACCTCCATCAAGTCTGTATATCAGAATAGATGGTTTTCTTTTTTAATAAATTTTATTATGTATATAAAAGGTATACAATATAAGATATATACATATAGTTAAATGGTTACTATAGTGGAACAAATTAACATATCCTTTCATCTTACATAGTTACCAATCCCCATCATGGCAAGAGCAGCTATATCTAATCCTTCAGCAAAAATCCTGAATGCAATACACCAGTATTAACTAGCGGTCTTATGTTGTATATTAAATCTTTCAACTTGTTCATCCTACATTTGCTACTTTATATCCTTTGACCTACATCTCCCCATTTTCTCCCCATCCCCAACCCTGGTCACCACTGTTTTAGTCTCTATCTCTATATTTTGCATGCTGTCATTTATATATGAAATCTTAAAAAAATGAAATAGGTTAGAATATGAAGTTTGATAGCAGAGAAAGGGAGGAAGAGATTGGGCCTTTGGAGGGGGACTGGTTGGAAGGAAATACTACAGAAGGGGATTCTTGGCATAAAAGAGACATTGAAAAAGAGATGGCAGGACCTAGGAGGGAAACAGGGCACTCACAGGATGGAGCCAGGAGGACCACTTCACTCTGAACATCAGATCCATAGCCCAGTGGATTAATGTGGCCTTCAGGAATTCTAATCTCCTCCCTCCGCTTCCTCTGAAAAATGCTTATGTGGGGTTGGGGTTGGGGGCAGTAAAGCCTAGTTATCTCGGACTTAGTTTTGTGTTGTTTTGCTAGCAAGTTCAGATGGATTAACAACTGTAAACTGGTTTGTAAACTGTAATCCTGGAGATGCTCCTGATTTGTTCAACTTAACATTCCCAAGACATTTCCTGGCACAGTAATTTCTCAATAAGTATGAGTCATCCTTCGGCTTCTCCTGAGACCACTTTTAGTTTATCTGCCAACATACTAATCCTAATACTCTGGTGGATATATCAGAAAGTCTTAAATATAAATATACAAATATTTCTAATGAAATCGTCAAAAAGTAGACATTTGAGCATGGGTGTTTTCTCTGGTCACCATCAAAGTAAAGCATTCAACGAGCTCAGTAGTAGGGTTTTTATGTGTAGGATTTCTTTTGAAAGACTTTGACTAGGTCTTTTACCAACTTCCTGCATTTCCAAGCACCTTTGACTATTATGGCTACTGTAGTCAAATAGCAGAGACACATCATCTGAATTATTAAAATACTGTGGCTGAAAAGGGTGAGATAAATAATGGTAACACAGTAGGGGTGGTTGAAAACAGCAGAGACCAACGAATGAGACATGTTTGTTGCCAAAACACTGGAGTGTAACAATTATTATCAATGGTGTCTTAAATGTGTGAGACCTTGCATGGCTGCATCCCCATTTTGCATTGTGGAAATAAATGAAAACCACCCAAATGAGAACAAACAGGGTTACTTTTTCAATGTTTACTGTAGCAAGGGAGTCAGTCACCATCACTTAGCAGGTGGCAGAGATGCAAAGGCAGGAAGGGCAGGGGGAAAGATTTATAGAGAAAACAGGAAAGGGTTCAGGTGTGCTCTGATCAAAGCCTGTTGGCATAAGAAACAGGAGGTAGGCTAACTAAAAACAGGACATCGGACGAGATTGGTGTGGGGAGCATAGAAATCTTTTTCTGGTTGGTCCTGAGTTAGAATGTGGGGAGCATAGAAATCTTTTTCTGGTTAGTCCTGAGTTAGAAGCAAAGTTTATAATCCTGACTATTCTGGGCTGATTGCAATAGAGGTTGTGGGGCAGAGTCCAGTTGTCAGGTACAGTCTGACCACTGACTCTTTGCATATTCAGTCTCTCAGCATTAAGATTTCAGAGATGAGGCCAGGTGTGGTGGCTTGTGCCTTTAATCCCAGCACTTTCGGAGGCCAAGGCGGGTGGATCACTTGAGGTCAAGAGTTCGAGACCAGCCTGGTCAACACGGTGAAACCCTGTCTCTACTAAATATATAAAAATTAGCTGGGTGTGGTGGCAGATGCCTGTAATCCTAGTTACTCGGGAGGCAGAGGCAAAAGAATCACTTGAACCTGGGAGGTGGAGGTTGCAATCAGCCAAGGTCACACCACTGCACTCCATCCTGGGCAGCAGAGAGAAACTCCATCTCAAACAAACAAGCGAACAAACCAAAAAAGGTTTCAGAGATGAGCTTTCCCAGAATGAATTCAGTATTTCTATCATGTGCTGGAAGCAGCAGTGATACTCAGCTGATCCTGAGTCACTGACACGTTCGTGCTGGAAGCGCATGTGTCTCCAGAGCATGCATTCTGAATGAGGGCAACATTGCCCCCAAGGAATGAAAATTGGTTATTGAGGGCAAAAGCATCACTCTCCCTACAAGTGAAGCACAGAATAAATATAAATATATATGTATATATGTGTGTGTGTGTGTGTATATATATGTATTCCAGATAGTGCATAAACATAAATACAATAGAGTATATCTGTGCTATTAAAATTTCATGGAGGATGAGCAGGAGAAAAAAAAGTCTAAAAAATGCTTGGGTCTGTAATCCCAGCACTTTGGGAGGCCGAGGTGGGTGGATCACGAGGTCAGGAGATCAAGACCATCCTGGCTAAAATGGTGAAACCCTGTCTCTACTAAAAATATAAAAAATTAGCTGGGTGTGTTGGCAGGCGCCTGTAGTCCCAGCTACTTGGGAGGCTGAGGCAGGAGAATCGTGTGAACCCGGTGGCAGAGGTTGCAGTAAGCCGAGATCGCACCGCTGCACTCCAGCCTGGGTGACAGAGCGAGACTCTGTCTCAAAAAAATAAAAAACAAAAAATGCTTGGGTCAGGGAGGTTAGTGTAAAGACTAAATTAAAAACAAACGAAACAAAACCAACCAACCAAACAAGCAAAAAAAAAAACACTGAAACACGGGCGCGGTGGCTCACTCCTGTAATCCCGGCACTTTGGGAGGCCAAGGCGGGCGGATCACGAGGTCAGGAGATCGAGACCATCCTGGCTAACACAGTGAAACCCCGTCTCTAGTAAAAATATAAAAAATTAGCCAGGCGTGGTGGTGCGCGCCTGTAGTCCCAGCTACTGGCAGGCTGAGGCAGGAGAATGGCGTGAACCCTGGAGGCAGAGCTTGCAGTGAGCCGAGATGCGCCACTGCACTCCAGCTGGACAAAGCAAGACTCCGTCTCAAAAAAAAAAAAAAAAAAAAAGAAAAAGAAAAAGAAAAAGAAAAAAACACTGAGAAACAGTCTGCAGAACCTAAGTAAATACTTCCACCCAAAACTGTATTTTTCAGCTGGGGAGCCAAACAGCATCTGACCATTCCCATTGGACTGCATTTGCCTTGTAAATTCTGGCTCTCCAAACATCTTTCCAATTGGTACTGTTTCTATTTGAAAGACTACAACTATTGTCATTTCTCCTCTCAAAACATGAGGAATCTCACCAGAATAAAGGTATTTGCATACACTGTAGAAAAGCTACTATGCGGTGTCACTAGGAAGACCCAACTTCCCATGTATTTATCATTTTCCCTCTTATATTTCCTTTATAAAGAGCAACTCAAGCAGCAGAAACAAGATGCCAGTTCAAAAGAGATATGATGTGAGTAGTTAAGTCATACTCTGCCATCTTGCCAAGAAAAAGGGGAGTCCTAGATGAATAATTTTAAGCTCTATGTTTAATTCACTAAAATTACATTATAAGCTTTAGATTGCTCTCATTAAAAAAAAACTGTACACTGTAAAACGGTTAAGATGGTAAATGTTATGTGTATTTCACCACTAATTTTTTTTAAAAAGAAATGGATGACAGACATTTTTCACTCTAATCCAATAATAAGCACGAACTCTCATTCCTTGATTATTGTTATTCACAAATCAGCACACATAAAAATTAGGAGGCCCTCTTATATACGGTTTTCTGATTATGTGATCCACCACTCAAGAAAGAATAAGTGTTCCCTGGCTTGGCAAATTAGCTGTCTCTTTTTAGTATAGTTTGAGGCCTGCCCCCAGCCCTGTTCTGGTCCTTGCTACTGGTCCTTGCAACTTCTTTCCCTAAATCATGGCAACTACAGTGCAGCTCCACCACTCCACCCTGATCCCAATCCCTGTCTTACAAACACATGCTACTGAACGAGTGAAGGATGTGCACACTGGCAAAAGGAACAATGCCAGTATCCACGCAGACTCCACATATGCTCTCAGAGTCTGCCATGCTGTTGGCACAACCTGGCCACTCTGTGAACTGCTAACCTATGCTGGTGCACCTATTGCCAGTGAACATACACTTGCTGCCTTATGACAGGCTATTCATCTTCCTGCTAAAATGGCCAATGTTCATTGTCCAGCCCACACTAAGGAGACTGATAGTGTATCTTAAGGAGATGATAGGGCAGACAAGGCTGTTAACTGTGCAGCCAAAAACAGGCCCCCTGATTCTTTTTCCACCCAGTTTGTAAACTTGCCTTCATCTTTGGCTGATATTAATGATCATCAGATGGGAGATATATATATATGTGTGTGTGTGTGTGTATATATATGTATGTATATATATATGATGATTTAGGTTCTAAAAGATAATTGGGATCTATAATTGCCCTGGGAGCTACAAAATTTCTGACCAAATTACTTTCTAGTGCATTACTTGTAACTCTCACCACATCTCTGGAAGAAACCAACATTCCTGAGCAAGTTCTCCAAGGCGCACACTTCCCTTGCAGAACTCCAGATAGACTTTATAGATTCACTTCCAGCTTTAGGCTTTTCTCACGGTTTGGTTATTGTCTGTATGTGTAGTGGGTGGACTGCATGCCATTGGACTAGACATGCTAACACCACAACAATGGTGAAGAAATGAGTAACAGATTATTCCTTGCTTTCACATCATTTTATGGATTTTAAGGAACTCATTTTATAGCAGAGATAAACCACTTGCTTGCAAAAACTCTGGGGTATTCACTAAAATTTCATACCCCATACTATCCCCAATCCTGAAGGCAAATCTAGACATTAAATGGACTTTAGAAAAAGATTTTAGAGAAATTGGACTTAAATTGCCAGAAGCATTACCTCTGGCCCTTATAAAAAGGCAAAATACTCCAAATAGAAAATATGGATTAACCCCTTTCGAAATAGTGTTTGGCTACCCTATGCCTACTGGCATCTCTAAACCTTCCATTCCTAGACTGAATAGACTGTATGTGGATTTAAGTAAACAATGTGATGTTATGTCTAGCTATGTACAGGCACTCACTGATATACTTGGAGCATATCACCATCAGGTAAAAAGGATGTGGCCTCTGCCAAATGACAGGCCTTGCTATTCTTTTCAACCAGGAGACTGAGAGTCCATCAACATTTTTAGAGAAAAGCACACACTGTCATTTCACTGGGAAGGCCCTTATGAGGTACAGCTGACTATCCATGCTGCCATTAAAAGAAAAACCCTCCTGAGTTCACGAAACAAGTGACCCCAAGCTAGATCCTGATCAGCACATCCAAGTCAATTGAAAGATCACCGCTACAGGTGACCTTAAAGTAAGGATTTCAAGGGCTAATTCTCAGGCCCCAGAAGCAGATGGCACTTTTTTGAAGTAGACAGCTTTTCCCAAGACCAAAGATGAAGAAATTTTACTCCCACCTATTTTCTCCCCCCTTTTAAGTCTCCCTAATACTCTTCCTTAAAACAAACAAGCAAACATACAAAAATCTCTTCTTTAGTGACAAATGCTTCCCACCCCCATTTATCGATCGCCTACTTCAAAAGCTGACTGAAAACTGTCTCCCTCTACCTATCCTCCCTCTGCTCCTCCACTACCACCTTTCTTCAAACTGTGTCTCGCTCTCATTAGCCCTCACTATTTTTCCAATAGGCCAGGCATAGATGCAGCAGCTCACTGTACCAGTCTTCCAAACACTGGCTACGATAACTAATCAGTCTGACTACTGATTATGTCAACATCTAGATTATGTGGAGAAAAACCCTGAACTTATTTTTGTTCCTGACAATGCAAGTCTCCAGTGGATCAAGTTTGGAGAATGAATGTATGTCAAGGTATGGCATTCACCACCTAAACAACAACAACACATTATTTTTCCTTTCAGTGAGTCAGTTGGACACAGCAGAATCTCTGTAAGAGCTCAAAGACTGTCCTTGCTCTAATAAAGTCATTAGAAAGGAATTTTTCCCTCTGCAATATAAGCAGGGATAATGCTGGACTTTCCTTAAGTAACATACCAATGAGGCATGGCAGTCAAAGCCTGTGATTTGATTCCGCCCATGGCACCCTTCAGCCTTTCATGAAGGTCATAAGCAGCTCTGACACTGACTCTTATGATACAAACACTTGCCAAATCACCAGATGTTATAAAAACTTCCAAAGTCAGCCCTGTGTAACTTGGGGAAACTCGTTAGGCTAGCAGACACCAAAGATTACAAATAAATTGATCAAAATTCTAGACTGACTTGGCTTAATAAAATTAAGACTTATAGCTGCCAAAACTGAACTAACAGCCTTCTATATCAGATATTTCACAACTTTTGCATTCCTATGGACTGACAGAATTCATGGAGGATAGACATGAGCAGATGTCAATATGCTAGAAAACAAGGTGCAATAAACCCCAACCTGTGGTGTCACATATTCCACTCCGACCTTATTTGTGAACAATACTGGTCTTTTTTCTTGTGTGGTAACAAGGTATATGAAGGATTCCCACCTAGATGGTCCAGGCAATGTGGACTCATATATTTAACACCTCTGTCTCCAGGTACCCTACTTTAAATGCTAGCCAAATTACAAACTTGGGCTCTTTTGTTTATAAAGTGGTACCACAGAAATGTACTAGATGTACTACTCAAAACTCACTTTTATGTCACAATTCTAAGTTCTTTTCAATATTGAGAGCTTCTTTCCCAAGCACTGGAGTTTATGAGATTAAAAAAACAATTCTAAATCTTTCCATAGTTATAGAATCAGAACTCAGTATTTCTATGCAAGCATTGAAAGCACTCCAGTCAGAAGCTGATATTTAGCCATTGCTGTAATTCCCCATGTCCTTGATGCATTGACGAACACTGGAGAAGAACACTGCTTCTATGTAAATCCCTGGGGACAAATAGAGCCTAATCTGTACCATTTAAAAGACAAGACAAATACTCTTCATCAAATAAATAAGGCTAAACCATTTTATTGGATAGAACTTTTCCCAGGATTAGGAGGCTGGTTTAATGGAGTCTGGGGAACAATGCTTAGATTGGTTGATTTCTGGTTTTGAAATCCTTATGACACAGTTACTAACTTGTCATTTCTTTCCACAACCATCACCTCAGCTTTTAATGTTGGAAACGTCTAGTGAAGTTTCAGACAGGGGAAATGGAGGAGTGAAGGATATGTCATCCCAAAGTATGTCAAATTGGTATATTGATTATTTCAAGTTGAAAGCATTGGGAGAATTGTAGTATCAGAAAGGGCTAGTTGAACTGTCTTTTCCTGCTTGTGGCAAGCCGTAGATTCCTCTGGAAGGAATATTTCTTGCTGGAGCAAGAAAACAGAAATATTTCTTACAGTGTGTTGGGAATATTTTCTTACTGGAGCAAGAAAATAACCCTTGTCAACAGAGACTGGGGATCGGAGGCTGCAATGAACCTGAATAAATATACTTAATGAAGTAGCCCTTATCTTCCAGTAGGTTTACATCCTCCCCTCATATATCTCCTAGTGACTCCCCTAGAAATGTACTGCTCTTAGTCAGATTCCCTTTGTCCTGTGATTTCTTCTCAGATTTGTTATTCTTTGTCTAAGAGGTATGAAAGTATCTTGCTTTGGCCACTTCAGACTTCAGTCTCTTGTGAAGATCCCCACGTACATGAAAAACCAATAACACCTGTTTGCTTTTCTCTTGTTAATCTGCCTGATATCAGTTTGGTTTCTAGATTCAGTTCTATGGCTGAATCTAGAAGAGCAACGTAAGAGCTACAGGGGGGTTGCAGGTGATCTCTGGCTCCCCTATCCTGCCACCACATCTAGCCCATGTTCACAGTTTGGAGAACACTAAGGAGGAGACATCATTACAGCTTTGTGGAATCAGGCTCCACGGGTTTTAAACACGTTCTCTTCATTAAGTCATATTTTTTTCCATAAGTCAGGGGCTAATATAAGCAAATTCTTCAAATTACAAAACCCACAGAATATCCAAAGCATACCATCCAAAGAGGAGCACAAAGTGCCCTTACCCCTTGACTGGGTTCTAGTCTAAAAGGTAGAAAAAGCACTTCTTTATGGAGTGCTGTTAGAAGAACCCCTCATTTGGTATTACGGATAATTGGGGCAAGGAAAACACCATGACTATAGCTGAGAAACAGCTTTTAGAGTCATATTTCAACAAGAATAAATAAGCATGGTTTACATGCTTGTACAACAAACTTTGCAGAGAGGCACTTACCCAATTAATTTTCTAACACCAAGAGTTTATACTGATTCTCACCCCAATTTAAGTTCTTCCCTTTCTCATTCCATTCAACAGACACTATTGCCTGGTTTGTTTGTTTGTTTGTTTGTTTGTTGTTTGCTTTTATCTAAAGTATAAGTCTCATTGGGTTTCTTTTCCATGTAAAGCTTCAGTGACGGCCGGGCACGGTGGCTCACGCCTGTAATCCCAGCACTTTGGGAGGCCGAGGCGGGCGGATCACGAGGTCAGGAGACCGAGACCATCCTGGCTTACACGGTGAAACTCCGTCTCTACCAAAAATACAAAAAAATTAGCTGGGCGAGATGGTGGGCGCCTGTAGTCCCACCTACTCAGGAGGCTGAGGCAGGAGAATGGCGTGAACCCGGGAGGCGGAGCTTGCAGGGAGCCGAGATCGCGCCACTACACTCCAGCCTGGGAGACAGAGCGAGACTCTGTCTGAAAAAAAAAGAAAAGAAAAGAAAAGAAAAAATTCAGTGGCTCCTTGGTACATAGTGAATATTGAACTTAAGACAAGAATATGTCCATGACCAACTTTCATTTCCCAATACTTTTTTGAATACTCTATATCCTGGCAAAATGAAAGTAATACATATTCCCTAAAAATCTTCCAGCTTTCTTACTCAAGCCCTTATTTGTGTTATCCCTTGGGCCTGAAACTTCCTTTCATCTATCAAAATCCATAGAATGATCTAGCTAGCTAGTTGCCATCTATTAATACATATCTCTTGGTAGAAATAAATTTTGTTAAAGGTTGCTTCAACCTGGAACACAAGCAGCGTAATCTTCCCGAGTATGGTTGGTAGGGAAAATAAAACAAAAACAGATGGTGAAGATAACATGGAAGATGTGAGACTTGATCTTCAGTCCAAAGGAGCTGAAATGTGGGGTTTGGCACTAAGGCTGCAGGAAGTCATTCCCACACAGGTAGAGCAGCGTTCTCTGATTAGGTGGAGGGCAAATATTCACTGATCAAAGGAACAATTAAGTACCTTTGTATTGTCCTTTACTAATCCTTCAGAGCTGAGGGCAAGAAGTAAATCTGTTCCTTTCCCTCCCTGTTCCCCACCACACCTCACCTCCCCACCCTCCACCCTGCCATCTCTCCACGTATGAGATCCTATTTCTTTCTGTCTTCTAGTTCCAGCCCCCAAGCACACAGAGAAGGATTTGATCTTAACTTTTCTTCGGTTATCATTTCATTTTTTAATTTATTTAACCAACAGTTACTGACCACTAATATATTTCAGGCACTTTATTAGGCACTGGAGAGAATGATGGATGAGAAGACAAAGGAATAAAGGGAACATTTCCAGTCACCATAAGGAGACAGTTTAGCAAATAATAAGTACTATATGTAGTTGCCTGGTTATGTGGCTCTTTTTCAAGTTCCCCCTCCCTCTATCCACTCTCCACCTTTCTCTTCCCTGCATTGCACAGCCTTGCAGGGTTGATCCCTGAATATACATTCTCTATTAGCCAGGCTCCTTAGCCCTCTGTCTTTATTGGGCTCAACAGATGGGAAGCACCAGAAAGATACTGAAAGGAGAGAAGAGAAAGAGACTGAGGTATTTACTCCTTAAGCTTTTTATCTGCTTTGTTGTGCTGCAATCTGGCAGTGGCTGTATCCCTCCAAGGCTACAGTTCACCCTAGGTAACCCCAACTCCAAGACTCAGGTTCTCAAAAGGGGATATTGCCATAAACAGTGGCAGGAACAATATGATAATCAGGGCACTTGACTTCTATGGTGGTGGCTCATTTATCATGAGATACTTAAGAATGAAGTCAGTAGGTAGCATTCTAAATTATAGCTTGATTTAAATAATCAAAATAATTCTAGGTGTGATGGGCAGAAATTTGACTTAAGTTTTCACAGTAGTAATAAACGGCCTCTCACCAAGTTCTCAGACTCAAACCAGTTAATAGACCCAGAAAGCCTTGTTTGAAATGGAGGTCAGATCTTTTCAGGAGGGACTCTGAAATGCTGTCACAGTACACACCTGAGATATGACTTATAGCCAAGTTTGAAAATGCCCCATGAAAAGGGGCATTCTCAGACCTCCCTGGAGTTATTAAATATGAGCCCTGGGTTTATGCCAATTTTTTTGGAGTTAAAAACATCACTGTTGTCCTTCTTTATGTTAGGTTTCCAATTGCTGCGGTAACAAGTTACCATAAACTGAGTGGCTTACAATAACATGTTACAATAACATCTGGCACTATTTGCCAGAACTCTTTGTATTTTGGAGACACCATATACTATGCTTGGTTATACTTCTCCAATCATTTACTCAGCAACTTGTGAGGCTGTCTGTTTTGAATGGATCCTGGAGCAAAAAAAGGGCTCTCTGCATGTTTAAGCTATAGTGCAAGTTGTACTTGGATCTTATGACCTAACAAGCACAATACTTATTTAAAATGTATGTGGCAGTCGGAGATACTGTATGAAGCCTCTGGCAAGCCCCAGTGGGAGAATCACAGAAGATATATGACTCTTAGAGCAAAGTCATATACTCTTTGCCAATTTATTAGTTACCTATTGTTGCATAACAAATTACTTCCAAAACTTTAGGGGCCATCTTGGAGGCTGCCTACAATAACCAACAACAATTCACTACTTAAAAAGCAGCAACTCTCTTGCTACTGGGCTCCTGTAGAGACTACATGATCACGGATCTAGTATATTCATTCGTTCACTAGGACTGCTATAACAAAGTGCCACAAACTGGGTGGCTTAAACAATAGAAATTTGT
Source organism: Papio anubis (assembly GCF_008728515.1). NCBI lineage: Eukaryota > Metazoa > Chordata > Mammalia > Primates > Cercopithecidae > Papio > Papio anubis. The sequence goes on along the minus strand of NC_044985.1, from coordinate 45,756,962 downwards.
TATCTCTCACTTCTAGGAGCTATAAATTCAAAATTGATAGATCACAGGATTGGTTCCTTTTGAGGACTATGAGACAAAGAAAGATTCACTGTCATATGGTTTGACTGAGATTTGTCCTCACCCAAATCTCATCTTGAATTGTAGCTCCCATAATTCCCACATGTTGTGGGAGTGACCCAGTGGGAGGTAATTGAATCATGGGGGACAGGTCTTTCCCATGTTGTTCTCATGATGGTGAATAAGTCTCACGAGATCTGATGGTTTTATAAAGGGGAGTTCCCCTACACAAGCTCTCTTGCCTACCACCACGTAAGGCATGACTTTGCCCCTCATTTGCCTTCAGCCAGGATTGTGAGACCTCCCCAGACATGTGGAACTGTGAGTCAATTAAGCCTCTTTCCTTTATAGATTACCCAGTCTTGGTTATGTCTTTATTAGCAGTGTTGAGAACAGACTCATACAGTAAACTGGTACCAGGAGTGGGGTTCTACTGTAAAGATACCCAAAAATGTGGAAGAGACTTTGGAACCAGGTAACAGGCAAAGGTTGGAACAGTTTGAAGGGCTCAGAAGAAGACAGGAAGATGTGGGAAAGTTTGGAACTTCCTAGAAACTTGTCGAATGGCTTTGGCCAAAATGCTGTTAGTGATATGGACAATAAAGTCCAGGCTGAGGTGGTCTCATGCAGGTGAGGAACTTGTTAAGAACAGGAGCAGTGGCGACTCTTGCTATGTTTTAGCAAAGAGACTGGTGGCATTTTGCCTCTGCCCTAGAGATTTGTGGAACTTTGAACTAGAGAGAGATTATTTAGGGCATCTGGCAAAAATTTCTAAGCAGCAAAGCATTCAAAAGGTGACTTGGGTACAGTTAAAAGCATTCAGTTTTATGCATTCACAAAGATATGGTGTGGAATTGGAACTTATGTTTAAAAGCGAAGCAGAGAATAAAAGTTTGGAAAATTCGCAGCCTGATGATGCAATTAAAATGAAAACCCCATTTTCTGAGGAGAAATTCAAGCTGCCTGCAGAAACGAGGAGCCAAATGTTAATCGCTAAAACAATGGGAAAAATGTCTCCATGGCAAGTCAGGTCTTCATACAGCCCCTCCCATCATGAGCCAGGAGGCCTAGGAAACAAAAACGGTTTCATGGGCTAGGCCCAGGGCCTTGCTGCTTTGTGCAGCCTTGGGACTTGGTGCCCTGTGTCCCAGCTGTGGCTAAAAGGGCCAATGTAGAGCTCAAGCCATTGCTTCAGAGAAGCAAGCCCCATGCCTTGGCAGCTTACATGTAGTGTTGGGCATGTGGGTACACAGAAGTCAAGAATTGAGGTTTGGGAACCTATGCCTAGATTTCAGAGGATGAATGTAAACTCCCAGATGCCCAGGCAGAGGTGTACTGTAGGAGCAGAACCATCACAGAGAACCTCTACTAGGGCAGTACAGAAGGGAAATGTGGGATATGAGCCCCCACACAGAGTCCCCTCTGGGTCACTGCCTAATGGAGCTGTGAGAAGAGGGCCACTGTCCTCCAGACCCAGAATGGTAGATCCAGGAACAGCTTGTTCCATGTACCTGGAAAAGCCACATATACTCAATGCCAGCCTGTGAAAGCAGCCAGGAGGGGGCCTGAACCCTGCAAAACCACAGGAGCAGAGCTGCCCAAGACAATGGGAACCCACTTCTTGCATCAGCATGACTTGGATGTGAGACATGAAGTCAAAGGAGATCATTTTGGAGCTTTAAGATTTGACTGCCTCGCTGGATTTTGGATTTGCATGGCACCTGTAGCCCCTTCATTTTGACCAGTTTCTCCAATTTGGAATGGTTGTATTTACCCAATGCCTATAATCCCATTATATCTAGGAAGTAACTAACTTGCTTTTGATTTTACAGAGTCATAGGCGGAAGGAACTTGCCTTGTCTCAGATGAAACTTTGGACTGTGGACTTTTGAGTCACTGCTGAAATGAGTTAAGACTTGGGGGACTGTTAGCATGGCATGATTGGTTTTGAAATGTGAGGACATGAGATTTGGGAGGGACCAGGGGTGGAATGATATGGTTTGGCGGTGTCCTCACCCAAATCTCATCTTGAATTGTAGCTCCCATGATTCCCATGTATTGTGGGAGGGACCTAGTAGGAGGTAAATGAATCATGAGAGTAGGTCTTTCCTGTGCTGTTCTTGTGATAGTGAATAAGTCTCATAAGATCTGAGGATTTTATAAAGGGGAGTTCCCCTACACAAGCTCTCTTGCCTGCCATCATGTAAGACACGACTTTGCTCCTCATTTGCCTTCAGCCATGATTGTGACTCCCCAGCATGTGGAAGTGTGAGTCAATTAACTCTTTCTTTTATAAATTACCCAGTCTCAGGTATGTCTTTATTAGCAGCATGAGAACAGATGAATACATACTGCAAGCTTCTCCTTGGCTTATAGCTGCCATGTTTTCCTGTGTTTCTTCACATCGTCTTCACTCTGTCTCTCTCTGTATCCAAATCTCTCCTTTTTATAAGATTATCAGTCATATTGGATTGGGGTCCACCCTAGTGACTTCATTTTAAATTGATTAACTCTGTAAAAACCCTATATTCAAATAATGTCACACTCTGAAGTCCTAAAGGTTAGGATTCTAATATATCTTCTGGGGAGTCACAATTCAATCCATAACACCATAACACCAAAGTAACTGCACAACCTAGCTACCCTGATGAACTGAGTGTCGCCTAACACACCACATGATAAAATTGGGCATTTGCAGGAGCATTCTATTATTAAGTGAAAATGGTATCTACATGATAAAGGAGATAAGCCCACCAGGTCCACAAGACACAAGAAACTCAGACTAGCAGAAAACTTAGACTCTATGATGCCTTCTCCCACTGCCTCAATGTCTCTCAGTGCACACCTATAGCTTCACAAGGAGGTTCCTGTAACCAGGCAACAGATGAGGGAAAGGAGTCAACGTTACGCAAAGTAAGCTGGCACTAGCAATAAGTAGATGGCTGCTGCATCAGAGTCCCTCCCAGGGATGTCCTGAAACACAGCAGAAGGGGAAATCTTACTAACAAACAGAATTCTGAGCAGAACATCTGCTTTTCTATTTTGCAAGGAAAAAGAGATGGCCTGATGTAAGATCTACACTGACTCATCAGCGGTGGCTAATGTGTTGGCCAGCTGCTACCTTAAGGATTTGGAATAAACAAGATTGAAAGAGTGGTGACACAGAGGTCAAGGTGGGGGAGGCATGTGAAAGAGTCTCTTGAAATGGACACAGGGTGTGAAGATATTTGCGTCTCATGGAGTGCCCTCCAGAGAACAAATTGACCTGTCCCGTAGATGTCAGCCAGCCTCCTGTCAGCTTCCTTGGAGCTTGCTGAATGTACAGTGAGTGCCATGGTGCTGGCATGGAGGTGAAGCACAGGCTCAACTATCCGGACTTCCTTCACCAAGGCTGATGTGGCTACCACCAATGCTGAGTGAGCAAAATGCTGAGAGCAAAGGGCAGCACTGAGGCCCCTGTGGCACCATTCCCCGTAGTCCGTGTTAGATGGCCTCTCTTCACAGCATCGGCTCACAGGTCCAGTAACACCATTGACTCACCTTCATCAGCAGTTGGAAAAGGGAGGAGGAGAGTCAGTTTCAGCCTCTGGAGTTGGGGGTGGGTGAGGATGCGGATGTATCACAAGCAACTAGTGGGCAAGGGGGAAAAGATGACTGAGTTCAAAAGCAATGTCTGGACTGGAAATAAAAGATGGAAAATTGCATTAATTCATAATCATGTGGTAATGCCCCATAGGACTCTGCATTCTTAATCTTTTACCTCTACTGACAGAGAGGCTTTGCTTTTCAGCTGCAGCGAACAAGCTGAAGAGGCCTGATCCTCTTATCTGCAAGAGTGGAAGTAATCAAGGAGGGGGGGGGGGGGCCTAAAGGCAAATGCTTACCTGTGTATTTTATGGTGAAAGTGCCAAGGGTCCAGACCTCACCTCTCTTGTCCCACTTTATCTCCAGTACCTGGAAGAGAGGCTGGCACATTGTAACCTCTCAAACATCTGTGGATGAGTGGAATAAATGGGAGGATGTAGGAATGAATGAACGAATGAATAACCCTTCAGGGAATAACAGGGAGCTGGGGGAGGGAGAAGCCATACCTGATCTTTTATTCTTCTCCAAAACCCTTGAAAAGACTGAACGAGGAGAGTCCGCATAGACTAGCCATTAAGACCTTGAACTCCTAATTGAGGATCTACAACTTCCTAGCTGAATAGCTTGGCCAAGTTATTTATTCTCTGTGCACAGGCTTCCTTCCTGTAAAACAAACACAGTAAATGCTTAGAGCAGCACCTGGGAAAAAGTCAAGTTCCACATAAGTGTTACTGTCATTATTTTTGGCATCTTGATGAGTGTGTAAGCCTGCAAGACAATCGGGAAATTCTCTGGGGAGGGTGAATCCAGATACTCAGCTGCCAAGGGCCATTCATGAGGGAACAATCACCTTTTCTCTTTGCCTTTCATACAGCTTTAGACACCTGACTGCCTCCTAACATAACTTTCACTGGCAAGAGACAGAGGCCTGAGTTTTAGTTTCAGTTGCCAGCGGTGAGCTGTGTGAGTTTACCAAAGCCCCCTGCCCTCTCTGGGCCTCGGTCCCTCGCCTGTCCACGCGAGGTTGGAGGAGCTGAACGCCGACGTCCTTTTCAGCTAAGAGGGAGCAGGGTCCCCGCGTCGCGGACCCAGGGTCTGCGCATCTGAGGCCGCGCGCCCTTTCCCCTCCCCCACGGCTCCTCTGGGCCTCGCACCCAGCGCCCCGGCTGCCGCCCAGCGCCCCGCACCGCCCTCAGGGGGCCCTCGCGGGCTCCCCCCGGCCGGAATGCCCGTGCCCCGCGCCCCGCGCGCCTGCTCCGGCGCCGCCTGTCCAGCAGCCTACCCGCGGCGCCTTTATACCCTGCGGGCTGGGCGCTCACTAATGTTTAACTCGGGGCCGAAACTTGCCAGCGGCGAGTGACTCCACCGCCCGGAGCAGTGGAGCAGGACGCGCCTCTCCGCCGCCCGCTGTGACTTCTGCCTGCGCTCCTTCACTGAACGCACACTTCCGAGGAGACGCCGACGATGAAGGTGAGTTCCGCGCCATGCACTTGCCCAGCCCACGGGGCGAGCTGTGGGGACCCCTTCGCCAAACTCCCCAAATGGCCCCAAAGCTGGCGAAACCGGAGCAGGGACTCCCCTTAGGCGGAAGCCCCAAGGCTACCCTCTGACAGGTGAAGGGACGTCCCAGAGCTGTCTCTTAACTCTCGGACTCTGGTTTCTGCTAGGACCCTGGCGTCGAGCTTTAAATGTCCCGGAAAGCCACCCACAGATCGCACGGCTAAACTCGGGCAGGGGTAGAGAAACCAACACTAATGTGCTCTGAAGGCACAAGTTCAAGGGCACCCGCCTTAGAGAACTCCGACTGGCGCTCTCCAGACGCCACCCCCACCCCCAGTCCACAGTGTCCCTCTTCTAACGCACTCCCACCTGCAAATCCTGCTGCCTCTGGAGCAGCTCCGACCCTCCTACGGAAACTGGGGCCACACGCTTCCCTCTAATTGGACTTGATCTGCCCGGCTTGCAGACAGCGTGGAAGGTTCTCCTGGGACTGCTGGGTGCTGCTGCGCTTGTCACCATCATCACCGTGCCCGTGGTTCTGCTGAACAAAGGCAGTAAGTTTGAAACATTTGAAACAGATAGGACAGTTGGAGCTCAGGTCAGCCTCCGTCTTACCATGCGAAGGGAAACGAGGGATTTTGCGGGAGGTTGGACCAGTGCCCCGAGATGTAGCTGAGAAGGCTTCCCAGGCGTTGTTGCTGCTTGCAGAGCGGCAGCTGGATTCACTTCGCGGGGTCTTCAGTGTTTAGGCTGCAACTCTTGCCGCTTTCACGTCTTGTTATGTATGATAAATGCATGCTTCCTGAAATTAGGGAGAGTCGGGATTTTAAAAATTTCAATTTTAAATTTACTTTGTAAAGTTTTAGATTTACATATAATTTTTAAGAAAAGTTTTTGGGTGTGATCTGCAAAGGAAAAAAGGCAGTGTTTAAAGAACCCAAAGACAGCAGTAAGGATATCTGAAGTGGATAGGAAAAATGAGAAAGCAAGCCCCAAAATACAGTTTAGAGAAAAGTCGTTGCACGGGGAACCCAGATTGTTTTCCCTCAAGGGTGGTGAGAATTGAGTTGGAGGGTGGGGAGGCAGGGAAGTAATTATTTGACCAATTTAGTAGTATTGCAGAGCTAAATCATAAAGCTGGTATACATGATAATATTTCAGAAGGGGCTGGAATCAGTGATGTTTTGGTGGATTCTTTTACTTAAAGACTTTCATGTCTTTTTAGCTTACCTAAATATATAACACTCAAATAATGGAATACTCACTGTAGGATGCAAGCAAGTGAGAATTACTAGTTTCAATCTCCCCTGGCCTTACTTTCCTTTTAAACACTTGCTTTCATTTCAGGATTACACACAATAAATTAGCCAGTTAAAGGATTCTCTCTGGATGGTTTAGCCAACTGAGGAATGTAGAGTCTGTGCTTACATACTCACGGTATCTTATCTAGATTTCAAGATGACAGTTCAGAATTAGTTTGTGGAGCTATGAAAACCATACTTGCTGTGCAATTCAAGGCCAGGGCAAAGGTGCCAAAGGTTAAATAACTGAATGGGTTAACCTACTGCTGGTGAAATTTGAAGAAACCAGTGGTTGCTACTATTTTATACCATTAAATGACAGTCCACTTAAGCTTGACTCTTTTTTTGTGGACTGTTAAAATATAATTATTTTCATAAAGCAACACTTTGTATAAATCATACATGCAAAGCCTCGTGGGAGAAGAATGTGCTAGTCGTACAATGGATAAATATAGGGCTTACAGGCTTACATTATGTTCCAGGCACTGTGTTAGTTGCTGCAGATACAAAGATTAAATTTTGTAAATATAAATATAAAGGCCCCTGACCTCAAGAACTGTATAAGCTGGTGGGAATATGCAAACAAATACGACTTGTTTTACGTATATATGTGTGTATGTGTATGTGTGGATACACACATATATATAAATAGAAATAATCTGTATAGCCTGTTTGTCTCCAAAACATAACTGAGGCATCACAGCATTGCTGGAAGTTTGGGTAAAACTGTAATTATCAGAACTTCCGTTAAAGCAAGTTGAAAGGAATACTGTATTTTGATTAGCCACTTGAGATGGCCAGTGAAATGCCCTAGGGATCTGAGGCTTGCTGCAGTTAACTCTGAGGATTTTGTTTTGCCAGGTAGGGTATACAGGCCAGGGAGAGCTGTTTTGCCATTTCTGCTAAACAGCACCTGCTGTCTTCTCCAAATGAAATTTGAACACATTTCAAGAATGGTCTCTTGAGGAGGACTTCCTGAGACACTCACTTGTTTCCATATAACTACTCTTATGACTCAAAAGGATAACTTAGAGGTGCTTGAGCAAACTGCTCTGGAGGTTAGAAGGAACACTTCTGGGAAAGTCTCCGCCTCCCGGGTTCCTGCCTCAGCCTCCCGAGTAGCTGGGACTACAGGCACGCACCACCATGCCCGGCTTATTTTTTGTATTTTAGTAGAGATGGGGTTTTACCATGTTGGCCAGGATGGTCTCTATCTCCTGACTTCATGATCCATCCACCTTGGCCTCCCAAAGTGCTGGAATTACAGGTGTAAGCCACTGCACCCAGCTGAGAGACTTCTTATAAGAGGTTTCTTTTGTGGAGAAGCTTGAATAGTTAACATCAGTTTCTGGATAACATCAGTTTCTGGAGATAAGATATTCCTGAAAATGTGAATGTCTTGTGTTTCAACACAGAGACATGAGATCACATCCCGTGTTAGGGGTTATGAAAGGATCCAGAGCCCCAGAGGAGGGTGGGAAACAGGCAAAAGAGTTTGATTCTAAGCTGGAGATGATGCAGTGAATGAGGTTTTGAGCACGCCTGAACTGTTGGCCATGACAGTGGGAAGGTGAGTTGCAACGGAGCAACACTGGAGGGGGAAGTGAGGGAAATGGCCCAGGGCACTTACAGTACAGATCAGAATATGGAGGTTCCAGAGCTACTCAGAAATGTGAATGACTGGACTTCAGTAACTGGTTAAACAGAGGGAGGTGAAGGAGAGAGTAGCTAAGGCTATCTCTTGGACAACCAGGTGGAGATGTTGTTTCATGGTGGCTTTATTTATTTACCACTCTAGTTATTTCTTGTCTGTATTTCTTAATTTGCAGATGTGTGTTTAAGGAAAAAAGGGAAGTCATCTTGTTAACACTTCTGCCTTATCATAGGAATAAAGATAAAAGCTCAAGAATGCAGCATTTTCACTAAATCAGCAATACCTTTCCTGGGCTGTGCCACAATAAAGGTCAGCATTCCTTACAAAAAAGTCAAAGTCATCACCCAAGAAATGCCCTCTATGTTGTCAATCAAGCTTTCAAGTAAACAAATACAGAGAAGGAAGAAAGGAAGGAAGTACGGAGAAAGGAAATATGAAGGGAAAGGAAAGGAAGAAGGAAAGAAGGATAGGAATTTGATAGAAAAACAAAGCAAATACCTAAATTACGGGAAAACTAAAGAATTAAACAGCCAAAAGGAAGGAGGAAGCAAACCCAAGTTCATCTCCTGAGAGGTTGATTTAAGAGGTCAAGTGTTTCCATATGAAACGTATACTTTAGCAAAACTAGACACACCCAGAACAGGAGGGGGGCTAGTGAGTGGGGATACAGAAAGAGAGAGAGAGAGAGAGCGAAAGAGAGAGAGAGACAGAGAGAGAGAGAGGCTTAATACTGGACTATTGCCATATATTTAAGAATAAAAACTCCTTGAATTCAGATTATTCATTTCACCAAGCACAATTAAAAGTTCACTCTCTTCTGTGTATATAATAAATGATTGTATGTTTTAAAATTTTTTCAATCCTCCTACTATAGGAGGATATTGCATATGTAAGCATTCAGTTTCTTCAAGAATCAGTGAGAAATATATAAAAATACTTGTATGGAATTGTAGAACTCTTCATGGCTTAGTGGTAATAAAATTCTCACGCAGCATTTATGATTTCTTTATTTTTTCTTTTACATTATATTATATGCTGAAATCGGAAATATTTGGTTGTCTGTCAAATAGTTTTATTATTATTGAACTTTATTATGGAATAGAATTATATCTCTTCTTTTGCTCTTTTCACTGCTTTAGTAGTAAATTTCCTCTACACCTTCTTTCGGTGGAAAGGAAATTTGACTGCTCACCCATCAGTATCCTTCAGTAATAAGAGAAAACCCAAATGTGAAGGAGACAGGAATAATCAGAGAGAAAAGATAGCATCTATGAGGTTTGCCTGAGAAAGTCCAGGATCTCTTCCAGGTTTAAAAGCACAGAAATGAGCCTGAATGAAAGCTTTGTACATTTCAGGGGACAATTTCTAAACAGTATGCTCTATAAAAACTGGAGTTGACTCCAGCTTGCTCAGTTAACTATTGTCAACCTTTGCGGAATGCTCATGAGGTCAGCAGGTTAGTCTTTTTCAGGCCAGTTATTTTGGCTTTTCTCTAGCCATAACATATGCCTTAAGTTTCTCTATCTTAGAAATATCTGCCTCTCTTTTCAAAGGGGATCAGAAAGAGAGAGAAAATGAAGACTATTTATCCAGTTGATGGTCAGAGAAAGATATATAAAAAGAGTGGAGCTGGATCGTGTCTTTCAAATTTTATGACTTAAGAAAGTACTGAGGCCCATGGAGAACATGGCTGTAAATAACACGCAGGAGCGCCTTACTTGAGGAAGAGAAGGCATGCAAGCATACAGTAATAGCGAATATGCATTTACTTTTACTAAGTGTTAAATTTGGGGCTGAGGGCTTTCAATGTACTTTTCATTTAATCCGAAGAACAACTCTTTGAATGAAAGGTACTATTACCCTCTCCATTCACACAGAAGATTTATCAGAACTTCGAGAGGGTACTTTAGTTATCTATAATTGCATAATGAATCACCTCAGAACTTAAAACAATAAATATTTGTTATCTCATAGTTTCTGTGTATAAGGAATTTTGGAGTGGCTTAGTTGGGTGGTTTTGCCGCAGGGTCTCTCATGAGGTTGTAATCAAGATGTTATCTGAAAGCCTAAACCTGACTGCAGCTGAAGGATCCCCTTCCAAGTTCACTCATGTGGCTGTTAGCTAGAGGCTTCAGTTCCCTAGTGTATGGGCCCCAGTTCCCCACCATGTGGGAATTATATTATAATTTCATGACTTCTAATCTCTGTGTGCTAAACGTTCTGAAGAAGAGCCTACTGCTGATGCCTTCATTCCTCTATAAAGCTGTATATAGGCAACGACTGACATCTCAAGCTTTTGAATGGTTCTGTTTAGTAGTATTAGTAGTAATAATAGGTCCAGATTTACTTACTTACACGAAATTATACTTAGGATAATATGGTAGCTACTTTCCCTTAGAATGAAGGATCCAAGAGAGGAACTAAGCAGGAAGCTGAGTTGCCTTTTATGATCTAGCCTCAGAAGTGGCAGGTATACCATTCCTTCTGCTGTGTACTATTGGTCACACAGACCAACCCTGATACAATGTGGGAGGGCACTACACAAGTGCATAAATACCAGGAGGTGGAGATCGTTGGCAACCATGATGGAGGCTGGCTCCAATGACTATCAAAGAAGTTAAGGAACTTGCTTAAAGTTCCACAAAGTTGGGATTCATACTCAGGCAATGTGACTTTACAGCTGATACTCAGTACTGTTCAACTGCATATCATTCTGTCAGCTTGTAATCAAGTATAAAATCAACTTGGCCATATTGGCACAATTGTTATAACTTCTCATTTGCATAGCTATATTATCATTTCATGGCTTCTAATCTGTGGGGAAAAGAAAGATCAGACTGTTACTGTGTCTATATAGAAAGAAGGAGACATAAGAGACTCCATTTTGTTCTGTATTTGAGATGCTGTTAATCTGTGACCCTACCCCCAACCTTGTCCTTGCAAGAGACATGTGCTGTGGTGACTCAAGGTTTAACGGATTTTGGGCTGTGCTTTGTTAAACAAGTGCCTGAAGCCAGTATGCTTGTGAAAAGTTATCACCATTCTCTTAATCTCAAGTACCCAGGGACACGTACACTGCCAAAGGTCACAGGGACCTCTGCCTAGGGAAGCTAGATATTGTCCAAGGTTTCTCCCCATGTGATAGTCTGAAATATGGCCTCGTGGGAAGGGAAAGACCTGATCATCCCCCAGCCTGACACCGGTGAAGGGTCTGTGCTCAGGAGGACCAGTATAAGAGGAAAGAAGCCTCCTGGCAGTTGAGATAGAGGAAAGCATCTGTCTCCTGCCTGTCCCTGGGCAATGGAACATCTCGGTGTAAAACCCGATTGTATGTTCTATTTACTGAGAAAGGAGAAAACCGCCTTAGGGCGAAAGGTGGGACGTGCTAGCACAATGCTGCTCTTTATGCACTAAAAAGGTTTATGGAGATATTTGCATATGCATATCAAGGCACAGCACTTAAACTTATGTCACAGAGATCTTTATTCATATGTCTTACTGCTGACCTTCTCCCTACGATGATCCTATTATCCTGCCACTTCCCTTTTTCTTTGATGGTAAAGATAATGATCAATAAATACTGAGGGAACTCAGAGACCGGTGCCGGCGTGGGTCCGCTGTATGCTGAGCGCCGGTCCCCTGGGCCCACTTTTTCTTTCTCTATACTTTGTCTCTGTGTCTCATTTCTTTTCTCAAGTCTCTGGTTCCACCTAACAAGAAACGCCCACAGGTGTGGAGGGGCAGGCCACCCCTTCATAATCTCTATGTGTTCAGTATCCTGAGGAAGAGCCTACCTCTGCTGTCTTCATTCTCATATAAAGCTGTAGGTATATAGGCAATGACTGACATCTCAAGCTTTTGAATGGTTTTGATTTTTAGTATTAGTGGTAATAATAGATTCAGATTTACCTACTTACACTAAATTACACTTGCTTTGCTTCTGATGTAAGTTAAATTATTTCATTTGATCTTCACAGAGAAGTTCATGTTAGAGGGATATATTAATATCCTGACTTTTTACATGTGAAAGTTTAGGGGTTTGCAAGTAAGTACTGGATCTTGGGAATCCAAACTTTTTGGCTACCAACCTTCCCTGAGCCTGCTGGTTCCCATGAATGGCTAATTTATAGAAATGCCTTGGTGAGAGTTTTTCGGAGTTAATGTTTAATCATTACTTTATGGTTGGATGCTGATCCTTTCATTGCTGTAAATCAATATCTTGTAAATATTTTTACCTTTAGTCTTCACAGCTCCATTACGACCTCCAAAAGAGGGTGTGTCTCTCAATTTGAGAGTAACCTGAAACCATGAAATTAGAACTTCTGAGTAAACTGTTTTATTATTTGCCTAACATTGTATTGTTTTATATTGTTTCTCAAAATTGTAACTTCCTAGGAAGCTTTTAAAATTTGAAGATAAACTATGTGCTTTCTTTAACTGGGGGCATTAATGTGCACATTTCTTAATTATTTGGTTCAGTGAGGAAGCAAGTAGACCTATGAGTTCAAGTTACATAATTCAACATCTAAGGCCCTAGAAGAGGAGGTAAGGTAAGACAGAGCCAAAGCCACCAGATATTTTATGGTGGCTCAGGAGCCATGGTGGGTCAGGATATATAATTGAGGTAGAGGGAGTAGGAGAGGTGAGTATCAAGCAGGTCTTATCATCCACCCTTTCCCTGACTTCTTAAAACTGGGGACTCCAAAACTGAGCTTAGTGGCCCCTGGGGCCCTAATGCCATTTCTGTGGAACCCTCTTTTCTTGTTTTCCTCAGTTGTTCTAAAGCCCACCCTGCTCAAACTCATCTCCATAAGTGTCATGGATGACTCTTATTTCTCTATTATATTCTTCCATTATTTGATTACAGGCATAAAACTCTTTTAGTATGAGATTTAAAACCTCTTCAGGGCCAAGGTCCTACAGTGGCCAGAGACAATATTTTTCAATTCAAAAACATATGTTGAATGCTTACTGCATGTCAAGTGTTACTGAAGGTATGGGAGTAGAGGGATATGGCTATTGAAGGCTTACTGCATGTCAAGTGTTATTGAAGGTATGGGGGATGTGGCCTGCTATGACTGCATATTTGTCCCTTCCAAATGTCATGTTGAAATTTGATTTCCAGTGTTGGAGGTGAGGCCTAATGGGAGGTATTTGCATAATGGGATCAGAGCCCTCTCACAGGGGTGAGTGAGTTCTTGTTCTATTAGTTTCCATAACAGCTGATTATTAAAAATAGCCTGGCACCTCCCTCTTTCTTGCTTTCTTTCTCATCATGTGATCTCAGCACATGCCAGCCTCCCCTTTAACTTCTGCTATGAGTAGAAGCAGCCTGAGACCATCATTAGATGCAAATGCCCAATCTTGAACTTTCCAGCCACCAGAACCATGATCCAAATAATCCTTTCAAAAAAAATTAACTACTAGCTTCAGATATTCCTTTATAGCAACACAAAATGAGCTAAGATCTGGCCCTAAGCAGTATAGATAATGTCCCTGTTCCACTGGACCTTTACAATCCATAGAGCAGGCAAATTATAGGCAAGTGCAAAAATAATTTCAGATGGTAACAAATGCTATGACAAAAATAAAGTGGGATAGAGAGGACTGACAGACACAGAAAGGAGTTTCTCTCTTATTCCAAGCATGATTTTGAGCTCCTGGAGGATTTCAACATGAGTGTGACATGATCTTTTCACATTTCAAGAATATGCTCTGACTCTTGTGTGGACAGTAGTTTGGGGTTGGTGTGGTTTGTCCAGGTGATCGATGATGGTGGCTTGGACAAGGATGATAGCACTGCAGGTGAAATTAAGTTTTTTTTTTTTTTTTTTTTAAAGAAATGTAGGATGTATTTTGGAGTAAGACAGTGGGCAGGCATGCGAAGAGTGAGGGAAGGAGAGAAGGTAAGGATGGCTCCTTGGACAGCTGGCTAGATAGCTTAAGTGAAGAATTTCTCTTGCCTCCTGGCTGTTTCCTTTTTGTAAGAGCTTGTCTGCAGAGGTTCCTCTGGTTTAACTCCCCTTTCCTATGGGATCAGGCTTGCCCTTTCAAGGATGTGCTCAGGAACACCTCTTACTTCATATTTACCCAGCACAGACTTGTTGACAGAAGGTAATTCTCCAACTTGGCAAATATTTATTGAGGATTTTCTACATGCCAGGTACTTTGTGGGTTGTTAGGGATAGAAAGACAATAGATATGGCCTTTGTCCTCAAATTATTGACAGCATTAAAGGACGCATAAACATTAACTATAATCAAAAGAGCTAAGTGCCCTTCTAGTAAATGATCAAAGTGCTATGGAAGCACTAGTGACCAAATGATAAATGCTGCCCTGGGAAGTTTCTACATAACCAACCGAGCATAAAGCGTTAATAATTAGTGGGTCTTAATACAATCCTTCCAATCCTTCAGCCACCAAACTGGCTCTGAGGCATGCAGTGCACCTCCATGTCGGTCCTCACTGACTTACAGTCCCCTGATGCTGTAAGAGGATTGTATGAGGATGTTTTGGGCTTCAAGGAACCCAATACCTGGCCAAAAATTATTTGGATGATAGCGTTTTATTATTGTGTTGTCATTAGCATCTTTTAAAATTGGAAGTGCAGAAGTAAAGTGGTTCTTGAGTTTGTTAATGTAATGGCCTGAACACATCAAGAACACGGGGTCTTTCCACCTTTCAGCTCTGCCATCCTTGGAGTTTTGTCTTTTGACCTCCAGTATGTCATCTCATGGTGGAGCATGGCTTCTGCAGCTCAGCCCAGCACTTGCTCATACAGCCCTTTCACAGGGCAAAAGAGGATGCTCTTCCTCATTCATGTTCTGCTGTATCAGGGAGGAAAGCCATTTCCATAAGTCCTCTGACTGGACACAAACTTTCAGATCTTACTGGCTATATTTGTGTCACTTGTCCATATCTAAACCAATCACTGGCAAGGAGAAAGAATTGCCGTGATTGAACTAGACTAATCAAGACTCACCTTTCTAGGACTGGAGAGTATCTTCCTTTGCTAGCACATGGAAGGAGAAGGGCAAATACCTAAGCTGAACTGAAAATTGAGAAATTGGGGGGACGGCCTATGTAGGCATATCGTGTATTTGGTTATTGCTCTCTTTTCATTACATTAGAAAGATTTAATTTTTCAACAAAAGAGGACAGACATCAAGCCAGCTCTGATCTCCAAAAATCTGGAGCGGCAATTCTCTCCCTTTCTTCTCCTCACTTTCTTTCCTAACTGGGTTTATTGCAAACCAGTGTGCTTTGTTGCTGCCTTTCTGATCTCAAGGACATTTTGACCTCAGCCCTTTCTTTCTCTTGGCATCCAAAGTGACCAAGAGGAGGAAGTAATTGAATTGCAATATTAAAATATAAATCTGAGACAATAGAGCAGGTCAGAAACATCTGAGGGGAATTACTCACAATTTACCCCTAGAAAATCCACATAAACTGTCATATTTAATCCAGTTCGTAATAGCAGAAAGTGGCAGAAATAGTCAACATAAAATAAGATGGGCAAAGTTTTTAAAAAATGCTAAAACTTAGATCTGCGAAAGTTAACCCAGGAAAGTAGGACTTAAAATAATTAATAACCATAAAAATAAATAAATAAATAACAGAAGCAAACAAAATAACCTCACAAGGTCTAAAAGCTATCTAACAAGGGCAAAAAAAAATCTACTTGATGACTCAAATCTTTGTTTTAAAATTTCCAGGGAAAAAATTACTCTGCATGGTAATGATTTTCTTAAAATGAGAAGGGTTTGGCTGTACTGAAAGGAGAACCCAGAACCCAGCAGCCAGTGGACCTTTATTTCTTCCTGGCAATCCGGACCTATTTTCCCTGTCTGCTCACTCACTTGCTCTTCTGGTGAACTATTCCAGGTATCTCCTCTCCTCTCAAATTTCCAACATCTCCACCCTATGCAAATTCATAGCTAAAGACCTGGCTTCCTGGTTTGATAAGAAAACTGAAACCATTAGAAGAGAACTTCAATTCTCACCAGCTCATCAATGCATTCACCTGCATGGGCTCCCCTCCTAAGTTAGGGGAATGAATGCTCAGGCTCCTATCCAAGACCAAGCCCTCTGTTTGTGCCCTGGGTCCCATCCCTTTTGCTTACTGAAAGATTAGACTCTAGCTATCCCTTTGCATGTGGCATCATCATTTTTTCCATCCCTATTTGATCAAGAACAGGCAATAGTGTCTCATATTCTTACAAAAAAAATAAGAAGGCAAGTATCTTTTTCCACCCTCATCCCTGCCAACCTACCACTTCCTTTCTCTGCTCTCTTTACCACAAAACTTCTTAAAGAGTTTCTATTATCACCATCTGTTACCCCTCTTCTTTTTTTTTTTTTTTTTTCCTCTTAAGCCCCGTGGAATAAGGGTTATCCCCACCACACCACTAAAACAGCTCAGTTCTTGTCAAGGTCTCTAATCTCTGTGTTGCTGATCTGGAGTTGCTTCTCAGTCTGCGTCTCATGTGCCTGTCAATTAGTCATCTTTCTTCTCCACCTCCCCTCGGGGCTCTCACTCTCTCCTGGTTGTCCTTCTACCTCACTGTGCAGTCCTTCCCAGCCTTCTTAGGTACTCTTCCTGATGTCTTCAACTTCTCACCTTGGACTACTCTGGGGCTCCCTTGGCAACGTTCCAATTTTATCTGCAAACCAGACCTTTTACTGAGCTCTAGGTGCAGTATACAACTGCTTACTGGACATCTCCATTCGGAGGTGATATTGGCATCTCGTACTGACATCTTCCAAAACTCTTTGTCTTCCCTTAGTACATTTTATCTCAGCAAGTGGCAATTCCATTTTGTAGCTACTGAGGCCAATATCCACGCAAGTTCTCCTCAACCCCTCTCTTTCATTCACAAGTCACATCCAATGTGTCAGCAGTTTTATCATCTGTATCTTCATATTCTCTCAGAGTTTGACCATATCTCACCACCTCATCTCCTACTACCCTGGTCAAAGACACAATTGTCCTTCCCCTAAATGATTGCCAACATCTCTCTTTCTTTTTCTTACTTCCCCCTGTGGTGTATTCTCGACACAACAGATAAGGTGATTGTGGTAGGCAGAATTCTAAGATGACCCCCAAGAACCCCCACCTCCCCTCCTGTGTACTAATCTCTGAGATTGTGGATATGATGGATTTTCTTCCTGTAGTTAAGTTTCGTTATAATGCACAGTCAGCTTTAAGAAGGGGAGATTACCTGCTTGGGCCTGACTGAATCACATGAACCGTTTAAAAGCAGAGTTTCTCTGACTCGTCACAGAACAGGCAGTCAGGAATCCCAGGCATGAGAAGGATTTGACATGCCATTGCTGACTTGGAAGATGGAGGGGCCGTATGGCCAGGAATGTGGGTCATCTCTAGGAGGTGAGAACAGCCTGGCTTGTAGTCAACAAGTAAATGAGAACTTCACTCTCACAACCTCAATGAACTGAATTTTGCCAACAACCTGTGTGAGCCTGGAAGCAGGTAATTTTTCCCCAGAGCCTCCAGCTGACAACTCATTCCAGCCAAAACTTTGATTTTAACCTCACAATACTTTGGACAGAGAACTCAGCAAAATGGGCTGGACTGCTGACTTATAGAACCCTGAACTGATACATGTGTGCTGTATTAAGTCACTAAGTTTGTGGTGATTTGTTACATAGCAATAGAAAACTATTAATAATATAGTGATCAAATTGTTTTAATTTATTATTTATTTAATTTATTATTTATTATTTATTTATTTATTTTGAGACAGAGTCTTGCTCTGTCACCCAGGCTGGACTGCATTGATGCAGTCTTGGCTCATTGCAACCACCGCCTCCCGGGTTCAAGTGATTCTCCCGCCTCAGCCTCCCGAATAGCTGGTACTATAGGCATGCACCACCACACCGGCTAATTTTTTTTTTTTTTTTTTTTTTGTATTTTTAGTAGAGATGGGGTTTTGCCATGTTGGCCAGGCTGGTCTCATCCTCCTGACCTCAGGTGATCCACCTGTCTTAGCCTCCCAAAGTGCTGGGATTATAGGTGTAAGCCACCGTGCCTAGGCTGGTGATCGTATTTAAACATAAGTCAAATCATGTCCTTCTCTGCTTAACCCCGTTCATTGGCTTTCCATTGTGAAGGCTCCATGGCACTTGTTACCACCTAACATATGGCATTGCTTACTCATTGTCTGTTCATATGTCTCCCCCAGTTAAAATATAAGCTTCATAAGGGCAGGAGTTTTTCATGCTTTATTCACTGTGATGTCTCTAATGCCCAGAACACTGAATAACACAGTAAGTGCTAAGTAAATGTTTGGTGAATTAAAGAAGTTATCTTGGAGCTCAGGCAAGAAAAAATTTTTTAATGAATATTTATTAATGTTGCTGCAATTCTGATTAAAATTCTTATATTTATAAACCACTCAGTACTAAATTGTATATACCTACAATTTGTAAGTGCTAGCAACTGTTTGAAAAAAGATACAATACGTTCATGGCTCATGGCTTATTAATAGTTTAGTTAAGAAAAAACTGTTAAAGTAAATACCTAAATAGATATAAAATTACTTGATTAATTGGCAAAACATGTGGTACAGAAAATAAGATGAGGAGAGAGAAATGAATGTGGACTAAGTAGTAAGGGATAGATCAAGAGGCATGCAGAGGAATAGTAGGAAAATGAAGGCCATGAATGTAGATTGGTTGAGAAGTTTGTCCAGATGGCTTGAGGATGCAGCAAGATCAGGTAAGTATTTCTTTAAGATCGGTACACACCCTGCATGCTTAACCATAGAGCAGAAGTGAGCAGTGGGAAGAAACTGAAGATGCAGCTGGGCACAGTGGCTCACACATGTAATCCTAGGTCTTTGGGAGGCCCAGGAGTTCGTTCAAGGCTTTAGTGAGCCATGATAGTGCCACTGCACTCTAGCCTGGGTGACAGAGTGAGACCCTGTCTCAAGTAAGAAAGAGAGAGAGAGATGAAGGAAGGAAAGGAGGAAAGAAGGAAGGAAGGAAGGAAATCCCTTGGAGGACAAGAAGGCAGGCATCGGAAGTGACAGATGGAGGGAGTGGAAGGATCGGGAAGGAAGGTCACCTCTCCCTCAGAGTTCTAAGGAAAGAAGAACTCTAGGAAGGAAGGAAGCTAGGGAGGGAGACTGAGGGAGCTTGGAAGAAGGAAGGAAGCTTCTTATGGTAGCTTTTGCTGTAAAGGAGGAATCATTGAATTTTTTTGTTGGCTAATTTTATAATTTTTTCAAAATGTATACTGCAGGACCTGAGTTGTTCAATGTTGTATAATATTTAAAATCTAGGAAACATGAAAAAAAGGGAAGAAAAGAACCCTATTTTAAAGCTTACATGACTACTTTTTTATGAGTTCAGAAAAAGATGATAAAAGTTATTAGGTGTTCCCATGGAAAAGAGAATAGAGATGGTATAACTTCCTTTCTAGGAAGCCATAGTGTTGTCATCCTTCTTACTGTCCAGAGCAAAAATTCTAGAGTTTTCTGAGAGAATTTGCACTCTTTTGACTTTGAAGCAGAACAAATTAAGTTTCAGCTGACCCAAGTCCTCATGATACTACCAACCTGCTTATTTTATTTTTTTATTTTATTACTTTATTGCAACTGCTTAAATAGTTGCAAACACTGAATTTAAACATTCCATAAAGCCTAATTCATCTCCACCAATTCACAAAAAATGCCAAGAAAGCATTTACCACATGCAATCACTGTCCCAAAGATTTAGAGAGGTTTGGAAGAGTGATTGTAACCACAGGCTTTGGCGCCGTATTGCCTGGTCCAAATGTGGCTTTGGTGCATACAAATCACAGGATTTTAGTCTAGTTACTGGTTGTGCCTGTCTGTGCCTCAGTCTCCTTATTTGTAAAATGGGAATGAGCATAAGAGGAATAAATGAGTTGAAAGTCTGCATTGCCTAGAACAACCCAGCAAACTAGAAGAACACCATAAGAATGTGTAATTATTATTCTTTATATATTTATAACATTTTTTGTTTGTTTGTTTTAACAGCTCCTGAATGTTTTGCCTGGCAAATACTGGGAATGGGGCAATTCCTGTCGCAGTTTTGTTTTCCAGTGATTGTTTTTTCTTATATCGGGGATGACAAATGCTTGTCACAAAGAATAGCCTTGTTGATTACACTTATAAATCTTCGGGAGACTTCTTCAATGAGTCATTGTTAGAGCTTTCGGTTTCCATAAATACAGATTTCCTTTACTCAGTTTTCTTTCAAACATGATCTGATCTTTCTTAGTTTGCACTCTAATACCCTCCACTGAAGTCCCACTACAACTGCTTTTATGTATATGTCAAGAGAAACTAGCCCTTTGCTAAAATAGTTGCATGTTTCATGGGCCTGTGGGTCGTTTAGTCATACACTTAAGAACTTTGCACCTTTTAAGTGTTTATCATCACCTCGGATTACACAGCCTAATGCCAGTCAGCTTCATGGGGCATAAAAGCCCTGTACATAATAGTTTGGGCCATTATTGTATCAGTCTTGTTTATTCCCAGAAAAGTTCTATCAAGAAAAGAGGGAGTGGCCGGGCGTGGTGGCTCAAGCCTGTAATCCCAGCACTTTGGGAGGCCGAGACGGGCGGATCACAAGGTCAGGAGATCAAGACCATCCTGGCTAACACGGGGAAACCCCGTCTCTACTGAAAAATACAAAAAACTAGCCCGGTGGCAGAAGCCTGCAGTCTAGCTACCAGGAAGCAGAGGCCCAGGAGAATGCGTGGGCAGGAGGCGGAGCTTGCAGTAGAGCTGAGATCCGGCCCTGCACTCCAGCCTGAAGCCAGAGGCGGACTCCGTCTCAAAAAAAAGAAAGAGAGGAGTAAGCTAATCAGGAAAAAAAACACAATTTCATTTCACAAAGGGATAAAGCAGTCCTGCCACCTTGCTTAGTGCTGGCTGCCTGTGTGTGTAGAGCTTCCTGACTGTGATGTGCAGAGGAACCAGGAAAGGCAATTATAATTGGAAACTAGAGACTTCAGGTCTTAGCTTTGCATTTCTTTACCAACATGTTCATATTTGGGTTAAGATGAAAATAGATATCTGATGCTTGAATACTGAGGCATAAATATTCTGCCCACTTTCACTTTTCTGCTACATATATTGGACTTGTATACTGATATTGTTTCAGGGTAACTGGAGTTTCAATCTCAACATCTGTCTTTCAAATCCAGTCCTGTGAGAAGTTTTTGTTTTTGTTTTAATGTCACTCACAATTTTGAGGAATGTCTAGATGAGGTTGTCAAACTATAGTCAGGACTGGCCACCTGATGTTGTAAAAGTAAAGTTTGATGGGAACACAACTGTGCCCACTCATTCACAGACTGGCTGTGGCTGCTTGTGAGTTACAATGGCAGACTTGAGTAACTACAACAGAGACTAAAGACTGTAAGGCCCACAAAGCCTACACTATTGACCAACCAGCCATTTAAGAAAATGTTTGCCAACTCCAGGTCTAGATATTGTATTCTTACCACTTAAAAATACTTTCTTTATAATGTCTAACTTAAATAACGAGATTCAGAAAAATGATTAAGTGTAGAGTTTATTCAAGTGCAAAGCTTGAGGATGACCTCTCAGAAAACATACTCCAGACAAATGGGGTTAGCATTACAAAGTGAGGAATTGAAAGTTTCACTCATATAGGTAGTTAGCAGGGTTGCAACATTTTCCATACAAGGTCAGTATGTATATTATAGTGATTTTATTGGTTACAGATTGGTATATTCCAACTAAAATTCCTTTAACTTTCCATGAGCAGGGGTGATGATCTGAGGGGTTCCTACCTCTGGCACCACAAGGTCTTTTCTGGTCATTTACGGGAAAAAGCAGAAGTTACAGCTACATGATATGTGACTCAGGCCACATACCTCTCAAGGCTCAAAATAACCTAAAGTTCCAACAGTTTAAGTTCTATTTAATTTCATCACAATAGGTAAGATGAATAAGTTCTTATGTCAGTTAGGGAAATCACACTAGAGGTCAGGCATGGTGGCTCAGGCCTGTAATCCCAGCACGTTGGGAGGCCGAGGCAGGCAGATCATCTGAGGCCAAGAGTTCAAGACCAGCCTGCCCAACGTGATGAAACCCCATCCCTACTAAAAATACAAAAATTAGCCAGATGTGGTGGCACTCGCCTGAAGTTGCAGCTACTTGGGAGACTGAAACGGGAAAATCACTTGAATCAGGAAGGCAGCAGTTGCAGTGAGCCGAGATTGCACCACTGCACTCCAGCCTGGGTGACAGAGTGAGACTCTGTCTCAAAAAAAAAAGAAATCCCACTAGATATTTCAGCAGAGAGATTTAATATGAAAATTCGTTACACAGATAAAAGAGCAAAAGAGGAACTCTGAGGTAACTGAGAAAGAGTAACTGCAGGAAGGAGTCACCTCTAGGGCTTGGGAACAAAGAGGAAGAAGAGGATCACAGAAGATCTCAGATCAAAGCTCTAAAGTTTACACCCCCCCCCCACCCCCAGCTGCTACTGGTACCTCTGAGAGGCATGAAGAAGCAGATTCTGGATATTACAAAGGAAGTTAAAGGCTAGAGCAGGTGCTACTGCTGGGTGCATGCTGTCAGCAAGAAAGAGGAAAGGAGGAGCCCCTCCTCTTCTCTAATTGCCATCTAAATTTTTCTTTCTTTTCCCCTATTAACAGAATCTAGCAAGAATCCTGCAGATGAGGCTTCTTGGAAATACAGCTTTAAAACCCTTCCCCAGAATTACTGAGCAAGGAAGGATATGTATATTTGGAGGTGAAAGCCAGTAGGTGACTGGCTTAGGCTTACAGAAGTGTGCTGACCTAACAGTAGCTAGTAGTGGTCTAGAACCTGAGTTGTAATAGCCTGACAGATTCTTCCTGCCTGCTGCACAGATAAAACCAATTCACTGTGACAGTGATATTGCAATAGAGAATTTCATAATCACAGGACCAGCCAAGTGAAAGGACAGGAGACAGTTCTCAAGTTGCCTCCCTCAAAGCTTGGAGGCTAGGGTTTTTAAGGATGATTTTGTAGGCAGGAGGCTAGGGAATGGGTGCTGTTGATTGTTTGGGGTTGAAATCATAGGAGTGTCCAAAATGGTCTTTGTGCACTAAGTCATTTTCTGGGTGAGGGTCACAAGACTGCTGGATTTAGTTCCTTGGTATGAGTCACAGGTCCAGGTGGAGTCAGCAGGTCCACCTAAATGCAAAAGTCTGAAAAATATCTCAAAGACCAATCTTAGGTCTTGACAACTTGACAATAGTGATGTTATCTATAAGAGTAGTTGGGAAAGTTACAAATCTTCTGACCTCTGGAATGATGGCTGGTTATCATTTAACTACTAGCCTACATCTTGGCAGAATTCAGGCCCTTCCTGTAATCCTCAGTTGTGGCTTTTTCTTAGTCTTAGAAAGGCAATCTCAGTCCTCAGAGTGGGCCAGTTTGGGGAGGGACTATTATCATCCTTGCTTCAAAGTTAAACTATAAACTAAATTTCTTCCATAGTTTGCGTGGCCTACACCCGGTAATGAGCAAAGGTAGTTAGCTTGTGAGGTTAGAAGCAAGATGGAGTCAATTAGTTTAGATTTCTCTCACTGTCATAATTTTTGCAAAGGCTGTTTCAGAGGCTCCTGTGCTCAATGTGTCTAGTCCTGTCTGGCTAAGATTACTCCTCTTCCTACACTACAGCCACTTGGAGTTCACATATTGTGTTTGGAGCTGTTGGTTCCTATTTTCAGATTGTCTGACTTTTATGTTTTCATTCAACAACTATTGAGTGCTTACTGTGCACCAGGCACTGTTCTAGGCTGCAGTAATATAATAGTAAACAGAATGAAACAAAATAAAATCAGTGCCCTCATGGAGCTTACCTCCAATTAAGGGATGCAGAGAGTGAACAATATAAAAAAGTAAAATGTATAATAAGTTAGATGGTATCATTGCTAAGGAAAAAATGACTAATGCTGGAAAGAGTAGTAGAGAATACCCTGGGGGAGAAGGCTGCAGTGCCAGTCCAGGGAAGGAGTGCAGCATTTGAATAAACACCTGAAGGAGGTGAGGAAGCAAGCCCTGGCCATATCTGGGGGCAGAACATTACAGGAAGAGCATATAGCAAGTGCAAAGTCCCTGAGGCAGGCATGAGCCTGGTGTGTCTGGCCACTGGGTGGCCAGTGTGGATGAAGTGGAAAGGCAAAAGAGGAGGAGGAGGAGGTGGAGGAGGAAGAGGTAAAGGAGGAGGAGATGGAGGAGGAGGGGTGCTAAAACCCATTAAAATGTTTTATTTTTTTCAAAGTGTTGCTATTTGGGGAAATGTGCATTGTACTATTTCAGGTGAACACATTGGAACGTGATTATGGCCCTAACCAAAGTTTGGTCACCTGACAGTCCCAACATTCTACAGCCTCCAGCTAGATGGCAATGCATTTATCATATGCCCCTGGATGTACCATGGTGTTCTTTTTTTTTTTTTTTTTTTTTTTGAGACAGAGTTTCACTTTGTTGCCCAGGCTGGAGTGCAGTGGCATAGTCTCGGCTCACTGAAACCTCTCGTGCTTCAGTCTCCTGCGTAGCTGGGATTACAGGTGCCCGCCACCATGCCTGGATGACTTATTTTTGTATTTTAGTGGAGACGGGGTTTCACCATGTTGCCCAGGCTGGTCTCGAACTCCTAAGCTCAGGCAATCCACCCATCTCAGCCTCCCAAAGTGCTAGGATTACAGGCATGAGCCACTGCACCCAGCTGTACCACAGTGTCTTTTGTTGAGAAGGTAAATCTGCTATTGTGATTGTATTCTAGTGTCTCTTATGTAATGAGAGAAATATCAGTCTTCAGACATCTTCTAATTCCATTAGCTCCAATATTTTCCTTTCATACTCAAAACTGCTGACTTCCAATATGGATGCTATGGATGGTGTTAGGCATGTATTAATAGAAGGGAGAAAGTGATATGCGTTGGCCCTTAGGAAATAATTAGATTGCACTTATCCTAAATATTTTTCTCAATGTAATTATCTCATGCTTTTTTATTAGGATCAGTTTTCATTATGAACATAGTGAAACCTAACTGGCTCTTATTTTACTGTGGTTAAATTCTTAATCTCACTCTTAGGTGCTCCAGAGGAAAGACTCTTTTATATTCTTTTTTGTATTCTGGTTGCCTAGCATATGCTTGGAACAAAACAGTAATGCATAGTGTAAACACCTACAGGTGCTTCCTAAGTTCTAAGTCCTGAGCTAAGCATATAACATACGTTATCTCGTTTAATCATTGAAAATCTCCATGGGCTATTAGTCTCGTGTTACAGATTTTTAAAATGAAACTTTAAAAGATGTCTTAGTTTGTGCTGCTGTAACAAAATACCACAGACTAGGTAATTTATAAGCAACAGAAATTTATTTTCTCACAGTTCTGGAGATGGGAGGTTTAATATCAAGGCATTGGCATTTGGTGTCTGGTGAGGGCCTTCTTGCTGCATTCTCACACGGCAGAAGAGTAGAAAGGCAAAAAGGCTTGGGCTAGTTCCCTCCACCCCTTTTATAAGGCACCTAACCATTCATGAGTGGGGAGCCCTCACGACTTAATCACTTCAAATGGTCCCACCTGTTAATATCACAACAGGGATTTAGTTTCAAGACTTGAATTTTGGGGTACACTCGACCATAGCATTCACCCTTGAATCCCAAACTTCATGTCCTTTTCATATGCAAAATGCATTCGTTCCATCCTAATAGCCTCCCAACTCTTAACTTTTTGTAGCATCAACTCAGAAGGCTAGAGGCCGGAGTCTCATCTAAATTAGTTTTCACCTAAATTAGGTGAAACCCAAGGTAAGCTTCACCCTGAGGCAAATTGCTCTCCAGCTGTGAATCTGTGAAATCAAACAAGTTGTGTGCTTCCAAAATACAACAGTGGGGTAGGCATAGGATAGATATTTCCATTCCAAATGGGAGAAATAACAAGAAACGGTTAACAAGTTCCAAATAAATCTAAAGCCCAACAGGGTAAACAACATTACATCTTGAGGTTTAAAAATAATCTTTGACTCCATGTCCCATGTTTCAGACATACTAGGGTGGGGACTGGGTTCCCAAGGCCTCAGAGGACCACCCACGGCCCCAATATGGCTTTGCTGGGCACGGCCCATGGTGTAGCTCTCATGGATTGAAGTCTTGTGCCTGTGGCTCCCCCAGGCTGACATTGCATGCTGGTGACTACAGTTCTGGGGCCTCAAGGGTGGCCTTGCCCAGCAGCTCCATTAAGCATTGCCCTAGTTAGGACTCTGCAGTAGCTCCTGTGGCAGTTCTCTGCGTGGGCCACTAGCCTTTCAGAGGAATCTTTTGAAATTTAGGAGGAGGTCGCCATGCCCCCATGCTTGTGTACTCTATGCTCCTGCAAAATTAGCACCACATGGGTGCTGCCAAGGTTTATAGCCTGTATATGCTAGAGCAGCAGCCGAGCCTGCTTGAGTCACATATGTGGCAGCCGAAGAGTGCTGCACCAGAAAGCTGAGAGCAGAGACAAGGAGGTGCAGGGGAGTCAATGATGGGGTCCATGGGTGCCCAAGGCTCCTTTTCTTGACATAGTTCTTTCCCCTAGGCCAAGCTTGTCCAACCTGTGGCCTACGGGTGGCATGTGGCCGGACAGCTTTGAATGCAGCCCAACACAAATCTGTAAACTTTCTTAAAACATTCTGAGTTATTTTTGTGATTTTCTTTTTTTAAGTTATTCAGGTATCATTAGTGTTAGTGTATTTTATGTGTGGCCCAAGACAATTCTTCTTCCCTTGTGGCCCAGGGAAACCAAAATATTGGACACCCCTGCCCTAGGCCGTGGCACTCTGGGCCTGTGATGGGAGGGGCAGTAGCAATAATCTCCAAACTGCCTTCAGGGTCATTGTTCCATTGTCCTGATGAATAGCATCTGGCTTCCTATTCTCCATACTAATCTCCTTATTAAACTTAAACATTGCTTGGCCACACCCTTGGTATTCTCTCTGAACTTGCAGTTTTTGTCTTTCCAACCTGAGCAGGATCAGGCCAGGCTGAGACTTTTCCAAATCTTCCCTTATGATTATGAATTTTGTCTTTAATTTGTTTCTCTCTTCTCACGTTTTCCTATAGGATGTCAGGAGAAGCCATTGAGCACCCTGAACGTGTTTTTTTCTTCTGCCAGACATCCTTGTTTATCCTCTAATTCTGCCTTCCAGAAGGGCACAGACACAATGCAGCTAAGTGCCACTTTCTGGCATGAATGACCATTTCTCCAGTTCCAATGAGATCTTTATTTCTGTCTGAGATCTCATCAAAAGGGTCCTTTACTGCCGTATTTCTACCAGCATTCTGATCACAATCACTTAGATAATTTCTAAGAAGACCGAGGCTCTATCCACAGCTCTCCTCTTCTGAACCCTCGCCAGAATTGTGTTTAACACTCTGTAGATGTAATCTAGGCTTTTTCTGGCCTGCTCTTCAAAACTATTCCAGCTTCACCCATTACCCAGTTCCAAACCACTTCCACATTTTTAGGTATCTGTAACAGCAACACTCCATTTCTCTGGTACCAGTTTCTTTCTAGGTCCATTTGTCTTGTTATAACAAAATACCTAAGAATGGGTAACCTTTAAAGAACAGAAATGTATTTCTCACAGTTCTGGAGGCTGAGAAGTCAGAGATTAAAGTGCAGGCAGGTCAGTGTCTGGTGAGGTCCCACCCCATCGATGGCATTGTCTCTCGAGGCAGCATCCCTACATGGTGAAAGGTAGAGGGCCACAAAGGCAGCAGCGAGTTCCCTCCAGAGCCCCCGCCCCCAACTTTTTTTTTTTTTTTTTTTTTTTTGAGACGGACTTTCGCTCTTATTGCCCAGGCTGGAGTGCAACGGCGCTATCTCGGCTCACCAATACTCCACCTCCCGGGTTCAAGCAATCTTCCTGCCTCAGCCTCCTGAGTAGCTGGGATTACAGATATGTGACACCACACCCTGCTAATTTTGTATTGTTAGTAGAGACAGGGTTTCTCCATGTTGGTCAGTCTGGTCTCGAACTTCTAACCTCAGGTTATCTGCCCACCTCGGCCTCCCAAGTGCTAGGATTACGGGCGTGAACTGCAGCACCTGGCCTCCCTTCAGCCCTTTTATGAAGCACTAATCACTTCCCAAAGAGGCTCCACCTCTTAACACTACCACAATGGAGATTAAGTTTCAACGTGAGTTTTGGAAGGGACACCATCTTTCAAATCATAGCAAAGATTCAATAATTTTCCCAAGGCCCCAAGGCAAGAAATGGATCTGGTTTCAAATCCAGGCTCTCTGATTCAAAGCAACCAGCTGCTGAACCCCTTGACTGGTGTTTGTTGAATCTGTGGAGATGGGTGGCAGCCTGCATGTGCTGCTGGAGGATATAGCCACAGGATGAGGGGACATTCAGTCAGTTTCTTCTTTTACCTCCTTGATTTTTCTTCTACCACCCCTGTGTCAAGGCTGTTAATTTGCTAGAGCAAATTTTGAAGTAACCACTCGTTTTATTTCTTTATACCCATCATGGATACAAGCATCAGTATGGAATGTTAGCTGATTACCATATGGAACACAGGAACTTTATAACCAGATATCTCTTTTGCCTGTTTTTAACAACTTTACACAGTTATGCGCCGTAACAAGCACATTTCTTTTTAGATGTATTTCATTAGCCATTTATTTACCAAAACAGTTTATTTTTGTGGAGTGGAAACATTATATGTCAATTTAATATAGACAAAAAAGTTTAGTATGAATGGATGACAATATTCAAAATATCTTGTAATCATACAGAAGCAACTGATCAAAGCAAGGATATCCCATGGAACTATACCGCTCTCTTATTTGGATTTTATCATTCTGGAATTATTGTTTTTCAGAAATAATTTTGACACTACAGCAAGGATTCATTAAGATACCTTAACACTTTGATAAGAATTTATTATTAGATTGAGCCATTTTAAATGCCGCTGTTCTACCTTTTTTAACTAACAAAAATGGTATTTTCATATGGTTCAAGTTAATAGGTGCTTTAGCTAAAGAAGAAAAGTATAAAATTATAAATCTATATTTTTATTTTTAAATTAAAGATTTGAAACTCGAGTTTCTGTATAAACTGATGGGTAACCATATGATTAAGTGCTTTACTTGGCTGCACAATGCTTTGAACTGATAAGTCAAATGAACATGTCCCAGGCCGAACTAAGAAGAAAACCATGCAAGCAGCCAAAGACCTTCATCTGCTGCCGCAGCAGTGCCCTGTCAGTGAGCAAGTAGACAAGGAAGACGAATCATGAGCATGTCTTATAAGAGTTTGACAAAATAGGTTGTAACTTGGCAGCAAACTATGAACTTGCTAAAGGTCAAAACCTGGAGTTGGCACTCTTGTCTCACAGAACTCGCGTATCTTGATGTTTCAAAACCGTCTTCCAATGTGCCCTGCTTATCAAACAGCAAGGCGAAAAACAAGGAACATTTGTGTTGCTCTGCTTGCTCCAATTTAGCCGCACTGCTCTTGGACTGGCAGCTAATATGTGGAAACTGGGTTGCAGGGTTATTCTAAAGCAGCTGAGTGAGTCTGACACAGACCAGGGTAAGCCTAGGGCTTGCAGGAATGTCCTAAGCTCTAGTAAGTGTGCCATCAGAGTTGATATCTGGAAAATATGCCTATGGATCCAACTCACAGGAAGCCATCATGAGCAGAAGGGAACCTGAATGTGATAGAGATGATGGGTTTTCAAACTGTGGACTAGGCCAGGTGCAGCGGCTCACGCCTGTAATCCCAGCATTTTGGGAGGCCAAGGTGGGAGGATTGCTTGAGCCCAGGAAATGGAGACCAGCTTGGGCAACATGGCAACAACCTGTCTCTACTAATAATACAAAAATTAGCCTGGTGTGTGCCTGTAGTCCCAGCTATTCAGGAGGCTGAGGTGGGAGACTCACTTGGGACTGGCAGGTCGAGGCTGTAGTGAGCCGTGATTGTGCCACTGCACTCCACCTTGTACAACATGAGCGAGATCCTGTCAAAAAAAAAAAAAAAAAAAGCTATGGAGTTGTGAGAGAATGAACTGGACTTGTGAGAGATCGAACCCAGCAAGGTCTGAGGAGGGCAGGCAAGTTAAGTGCACAGGGAGGAGCACATCATGAATTCAAGATGAAGCACCCTGGGCAGCAGGTGCTGTCAAAGGAATTTTGCCTCAATTATTTCAACATTCCCAATGTAACTGTGTTACCTGAAAAACCTGGGTAAATACCTTTAAGTGAGATGCATTTAAATGAGATAATACTATATGTGATCTTTTATAGGTATTAAGTTAATTCCTTTCTTACAAAATCAAGAATTAATGATAGATGTTCCATGTTGATATATCTATTTTTTTATATATACATATATGTGTGTGTGCAGATCTGTCTAGATATCTACATCAGCAGACTATCAGGATTGTGGATGTCAATAATCATCTGTATTTCAAATTACACTAATTTAGGGGTGTGTTTATGTACATTTTAAACTAATACCTCTTGATAACAGAGTATAACTCCTTAATAGTATTTTTCAAATAGTACTCACTTTTTAACTATTTGATGCATGAAAGAATAGTCGGATGAATACAAGCAATTGAGAGCATTTTGTGAACAAATCCAGTTCCTATTCCCAATATGAGTTTCAAATATTTTCTGTAGCATAAGGCTTTACTTCTTGTTTGAAGGTTGGCAAATTTAAGGACTGATTTTACCTGCTTGCTATATTTCTACTAGCAAACACGAATCTTCTACTAACTTTTAGGGATGAAATGCAGGAATAAATTGACCAAAAAAAATAGCTTGCTTTTTTAAAGCTCTCTTTAACTTATAAACTAAGAAGGTTTAAATAAAATCAATAAAGTAATAAAGTGAAATGTAGCATTTTTATTTCTTGAAACAAGATTGTTTCAGGCAGACACAAAGTTATTATCAGATAAGATCTGAAGAAATAAAATCTTTTTTTAACCTTCAACTTGACCTGTATTTTCTTTATTATCTTTACTTATAATGATGAAAACGGAAAGCTTTGTCATTTTTAACTGAGGTAATGGCCCACCTCAGAAGTCTTCTTATCTTTTTTCTTTTTTTCTTTCAACTTTTATTTTAAGTTCCAGGGTACATGTGCAGGATGTACAGGTTTGTTGTATAGGTAAACATGTGCCATGGTGGTTTGCAACACAGATCAACCCATCGCCTTCGTATTAAGCCCAGAGTCCGTTAGCTAGTCTTCCTGATGCTCTCCCTCTCCCTACCCCCACCCCCACCCCCAACAGGCCCCAGTGTTGGTTGTTCCTCACCGTGTGTCCATGTGTTCTCATTGTTCACCTCCTACTTATAAGTGAGAACACGTAGCATTTGTTTTTCTGTTCCTGTGTTACTTTGCTGAGAATAATGACTTCCAGCTTCATTCACGTCCCTGAAAGGACACAATCTTTTTCCTTTTTATGACTGCATAGTATTCCATGGTGTATGTGTACCAGATTTGAAGAAATGAAATTTTAAGAACATTGTTTGAAAGAGCATTTTCTGTAAGAAAATTACAAGGGAGGCATTTCCTGCAAGAAAATTAACAAGAGACAGGGCTGCTGGCTTCCTAGTCCCACAAATTGTAAGAACTGCAGCTATAGGAATTTTATAATGGTGGCTGATTATGTGAGTGTATGTTTGTGTATATGTGGAAAAAGTAGAGGATTTGAGAAAAAAATAAGCTCTTTCATCGGTGGACAGACTCTGGGATTGGAGAAGAGGAATCACATTGGCTTGATTATGCTTCTAGGATGATATCTTACATCAACCAATAAAACCTCTCTGAGTATGTGCCTACTGTGGAATTGAACTGTGTTAGCTGCTAAAGGTTGATGTAAAAATTAAAACGAACAAGCAACAAGGCCTTGTCTTCAAAGACTACATGGCCTAACTGAGGACACCACATGGGTAGACAGAGCAAAAGAGCTGTCAACTATTTTGTCATTAAATGACAAGAGCCAAATTAGTAGCGTTGGGGCAAAAGTCAGAGGGGGCAGAACTAAAGTCTTCATGAAAGAGATGGGGATTGGAGGGTAGTGATTCTGACAACCAGGAAAGCAGGGAAGACACTGCAGAGAAGTGGTTTAGAAAAAGGAGCAGAGGTGGAGAAGCCCAAGAAGATCTTCTGGGTTCAGTGTGTCGGTCATAAGAGTGAATGAGATGGTCCCTGCAAGGAGAGAGTGACATAAGACATTCTTGTGTCAATTGTGGAGGGCCGTGTCAGGCTAAGGAGTGTTAATCTTCTTCCTGTAGGCAATGGGGAAACATTGAAAAGTTTTGGAGAAGGGATCACCAGAATGAAAGTAGTGGTTTAGAAAAATTATTCTAGTGCTGGTGCAGAAAATGGATAGAATTGGGAGAATCTAATGGCAGGGATACCGGAAAAAAAAGTTTCCAGGAATAATCAAGAAGGTCAGTTAGATGGGCATGGTGGAAAAACAGACAGGTATCAAAAATGATTTTCAGACTTTGAATTTGGGTCACCAGTAGTAGAATACAGAACCACACAAATTCTGTTAAGCTCAAAGAAAAGTGATGATATTGATGAAGATCCCTGAATTGGGTGATCAGCAGGTCCTAAGGGTCTCTGAGAAGCAGGAGGGCCTGAAACTGGGCCCCAAAGTGTCCGAAAAGGATGATCTAGCTCCAGGCCATCCACCACAGTAGTCGTTGAACATGTGGTCACATGTAACTATTAACTTAAAATGTACCTAGTCAGATTGAGATATGCTGTAAGTATAAACTACATACCAGATTTGAGAGTTAGAATGAAAAAAAGAACACGAAAGTTCTCATAACATTTAAATATTCGTTACATGGCAAAATGATATTTTGGATGTATTGCGCTAAATAAAATATGCTACTAAAATTAATTTTACCTTAAGATTGTGTTTCTTATATAGCTACTAGAAAATATACTTACATTGTATTTCTATAGGACATTGCTGATCTAGACCTTCACAGTAAAGCGCACTAGTATAGCACAATACAGCACAGTGAAACAAACACACACACACACTTCATAGTTCAATGATTTTCACTCTATCTATTCAGTCTGAAGTCTTTTAAAATGTGTCTTGCATTTTGTGAGGGTATTTCTGAATTTTGTGAGCAGGGTTTATTATAGTGATCCATTTGTTTATTTTATCCAAAACTTAGGTTATTCCATCTTACTGAACATTTGGCTCTTTTTCTCAACCAGCAGATGATGCTACAGCTGACAGTCGCAAAACTTACACTCTAACTGATTACTTAAAAAATACTTATAGACTGAAGTTGTACTCCTTACGATGGATTTCAGGTAAGAATTTTTTGGGTAGGGCAGATTTTATGCTTACGTTCATTCTAGTTAGGTTGAGATGTAGGGTGCTTTTATGGCACTCAGAAGAGGTAATCTTTGTTTTTAAAAAGTCTATGGAGAGTTTTTGATTTTTGTTTTTTGTTTTCTACTTGAAGTGCAAAGACAGAAAGACTGAAAGAAACCCAAGTATTTCTTTGACATGTACAATAAAAAATTAAATGTGAATTGAAACCTTGACAATAATGATGAAAAAATGAATGAATGTTAGTATAATATCATTCATGTTTTCTCAACTTAGAAATGCCTATTTGGTATTTGTGAACTTAAATTGTATTCTATAATTTTCAGCTTATGAAGATGTTT
The DNA here is from genome assembly GCF_008728515.1 of Papio anubis. Classification (NCBI taxonomy): domain Eukaryota; kingdom Metazoa; phylum Chordata; class Mammalia; order Primates; family Cercopithecidae; genus Papio; species Papio anubis. The sequence goes on along the minus strand of NC_044985.1, from coordinate 45,723,135 downwards.
AGTAACAACTTGAAATTTTGATCTGGTTGTTTTCTCTCTTTAGATCATGAATATCTCTACAAACAAGAAAATAATATCTTGGTATTCAATGCTGAATATGGAAACAGCTCGGTTTTCTTGGAGAACAGTACATTTGTATGTTTAATCACATAATTAATTCACGCATAGAATTCTGGGGATTTTTTTCATTACCTTTGAAATCACGAGTACTGTCATTTCTCAACCTGTTGGACTATTTCTGCAGCATATGGCAAAGTGGATCTTTCTCTCCTTCTTGAAATGCTCCCTGCCTTGACTACTTTTTAGTCTCCTTTGACGATTCCTCTTCCTCTGCCCATATTTTTAAATGTAAGTGTTCCTTGGGGCTCTGTCTTCATTTGCCTCCCTCTTCACTTTGCATGCTCTCCTTTGGTGAATTTCATGCAACCCCACAGCATTACTGCCCTCCTCTCTGGCTTGACTCTTATATACACTCACTTAACACTAACCTTCTCCCAGATCTCAACTTTAATTTCTAATAGACTGCTGGCTCCTACATGTGGATTTCAAACTCAAAATCCCAAGCTAAACTGGTTATCTTTCCTCAGCTGTCCTAGCACACTGAAAGCATCTTACTCTTTTTCGTGAGTTCCCAGTATTGGTAAAAGTTACTTAATTCTCCTCCAAGCCACTTAAGCTAGAAATCTCAGAATCATCATTGACTCATGTCATCCCCCACAGTAGGTGACAACAGACCCTGTCAATTCTCCATCTGCACGTCAGGTATATCGCAGTTTCCATTTCCACTGGACAGTCCTTGCTGAAACCCTCGTTTAATCTTGTGGTAGTGAGTGCTCTAACTTGTGTCCCTATCGCATTCTGCACTCCCCACATCCAGGCTGATACCAGCCCTCCGTCCTTCCCTCTCATTTCAGCCACTGTGTCACCAGAGTATCATTGTAAAAGATAGATATGATTCTATCACTTGCAAAAACATAGGTCTAGTTCCACATCTTATATTTAGGTCCCAACTCTTTTTCTAATTTGTTGTCCTCTCACCTTCCACTGTCTGACACCAGCGCCCCCACAAACTATATTCAGGTTACACATGACCCTTAAGGAGTCTCTAAACATGATGTCCTTTCCCATGCCTGGCATTTGCTCTTCCCACTGTTGAGAAAGTTCTCTTTTCCTCATCCTAACTCTCACAGGCATCTTTCCTCTTCGGATTAATCTTTCCCTTTCTGGCTTTCTAACACTGATCACAACCCACCTGGCATCACAGTCATTTGTGTGGGTGAATATGCCACCTCTGCTAGATTAGGAACTCCCAAGGCAAAAGTCACATGTCTAGAACAATACCCCCTATGAAGTAAGTGCACAGTGATGGCAGTGAAATGGAATTGTTCAATTTTTCTTTGTTCTTCTTGTTTGACAGGATAAGTTTGGACATTCTATAAATGATTATTCAATATCTCCTGATGGGCAGTTTATTCTCTTAGAATACAACTATGTGAAGGTAAAAGAAATGCTTTCTTACTGTAACATTTAAATAATCCAAGAGTATGCTATGTTATAACCAATTTCAAGTGTATGGATACTTAAAATTAACATCTAAGTAATGTAATGGGCACTAAAACTCATTAATTCAGAATCAGAGGCATTCTCATTCTTAAAGACAAGTCCAATATTTTAAAAGAAATTCATTTTTAGTGCTTTCAAATACTAAAAAGCACAGTTAATATTGTATTGTACTTATATATACTAATAACATAAGTCAATAAAAATTTTTCCTTATACACATATTTAAAAGTAAGTTTACATGTCTGATTTGTACACCTAATGGCAGAACCCTTTATTTCCTTTGTCACAGATTTATGTGTAGTAAGATCCTCTATAAATATGTGTTTTTAAAAGAGTTAAAGTTGGGCATGGTGGCATGCACCTGTAGTCCCCTACTTAGAAGGGGAAGCTGAAGCAGGAGGATTGCTTGAGCCCAAGAGTTGGAAGCTACAGTTAGCTATACTGTGCCACTGCATTACAGTCTAGGAGACAGAGTGAGATCCCGTCTAAAAAAAAAAAAAAAGAAAAAGAAAGAATTAAACTTTCCATCCTCCAGAAAAGATTCCACAAGATGGCCCAGACCATCTCCTAACCTTCGGCCCCACCATATGCAAACTATTCTAAGGAGGAGAGCCTCACCACAGATCATAAAGATTCCACCATGAGCACTCAGCTTCCCCCAGTCACCCAGCCCCACTCCACATCCTAACACGTTCAGGAAAGGTTACAGCTTAATCATACATCCTCTTCATGTTTAGGATGGATGTGGATTGCCATAACTTTAATGGCAGCTTTTTGGTTACTCATGGATTTGACAACAGTTGTTCAAGTATAGGAAGTTTTGAGACATATAGTGAAGATTAAAAATTTGTAGAGATACCCTGTATTGCAAGCAAAATACAAAGCTGGGGATTCCCACCCTTGACCTTTCTTTTCCAGGATAAATTATATTGAGGACACACCAACACTCACACACCAACTCTGCTGTGCTCAGGCCAAGCAAACCATTCCCTACTGCATTGACCATCTCAGGATGGTGACTCTCAATCATAACATTTACCCTGGATTTGCTGGGCGGGGCTCCCTTTCCTGGACATGAAGACTCTATGTTCAGTTAAACTTAACTGTAAGTGAATCAGAATCTTGTACCAACTTTAACACATCTGTTGCCAATTAATGGATTATTGTTTGTTTAATGAAGTGCTTCTTATTACTATCTATAGAATACATCACTTAATATACTTGAGAAACTTTTAAAACTTCCCAGTGTCCAGGTTCAATCCCCAGATCAGTAAACAGAAGTTTCTGGGGTAATGTCAGAATCAGTACTTTTTTCTTTTTTTGAGACAAGGTCTCATTCTGTCACTCAGGCTAGAGTGCAGTGGTATGATCATGGATCACTGTAGCCTCAACATTTTGGGCTTGACTAATCCTCCTACCTCAGCCTCCTGAGTAACTCAGACTACAGTTGTGCACCACCATGCCCTGCTGTGCCCTGCTAATTTTCCATTTTTTTTTTTTTTAGAGATAGGGTCTCACTATGTTCCCCAGGCTGGTCTCAAACTCCTGTCCTCAAACGATTCTCCCACCTCAGTTTCCCCAAGTGCTAGGATTACAGGCATGAGCCACTGTGCCTGGTGAGCATCAGTATATTTTCAACTGTCATAGGTGATTGTAATGGCAACCAGGGTTGAGAACCACTGGATAACAGTTGTCCATGTTAAAGACTAACATATGAAGGTAAGGTAGAAAGAGAAAGATAATTCCAGCTCATCTTACTATATAACCCAGTTCAGCAAAAGCCATTTGATGTGCACTAAAGCGTGTATTCCCCTGGTGGCCCTTAGTTGGCCAGCCAGGGTTGGAGATTTGTATTTGTTGTGTCACTGGAATTTACCCGTGTATTTAACTGGCTTTTGCTTTTTACACTCTGTCCTCTTCCCCCTGCCATCTGTACTTCAGACAGTATCCAAAGTACTACTTTTAAATTCTAAATTAGTTTATGCCACACCTATGCCACTTACAGTGGCTTCCCATCACACTCAAAATAAAACACCAGCTCTAACCCTGGCATCCTGAGTCCTGTGTGATTGAACACAGTCTGCCTGACTGAACACATCTCCTACCCGCTTCTCCTGCACTCTGCATGCTTGGCCAGTGCTTCTCGCCTCACCTTCACCTGAGGAACACTTGAGGAGCTTTTGAAAAAACATATCTGTGGCCTACCCTAAAGCAACTAAATCAGCATAGCTGTGGGCCTCCGGAGATTCCACGGTGCTGAGTTGGGAACCTGTAAGTGCACAGCTCTTTTTCTCAAGCATCACCCTCATTCCCATCTAAGGGCCAAAGTACTTGCTATTGCTTCCTCATGGAAGCGTCTCCATCATCTTATGCTTCTCTCTCTTTATTAACTCTGGTCCATATTTGGTGGGTCACTTTGTCAAACATTGCCCGCTGCCACGCTCTTCCAGCCATATCCCACTAATCAGTCTCTGTCACGTTAACTCATTTTAGTTTCATCACAACATTTTGTGATATTTTGTCATTGATTTATTTGCTTATTTGTTGCCTGCCTTATTTGGTGCCATTTTCCCTGTGATTTATTCACTGCCACACCTCTGTGCCTAGGACAGGGCCCCATAGCAGTTGCTGAAGATCATTGATAAATGAATGCATGTTTTATTGCAAAGTGCTAAATGATAAAGCTATTGAAAGTAGGGATCTATATCTTCAACATTTTTTCCTTTTTTTTTTTTCAAGAGGGTCCAATAGAATTTTCTGTACAGCATATATATTTTGACTAAGTGACTCTTATGAAACGTATCTAGAAAAAATAAAAGTCTAATTTGATTACATTTCCTTGGAGGTCTACCTTTTAGTGTTTTTTAGATCCTACTATGTGACTTCTCCATGACTGACTTAGTGCTATCGCTTCTAAGTTGTGGCTACAAATAAATAAACAAGCAAGTGAGTGAGTGAGTGGATAAGTACCCCCACAGTCTGGTATGAATGCTCTCCTAGCATCTCTGCTCATTACCTAGTGCTCTGAAAATCCTGATAATAGTTGTCATCGATTCCATGTTGACAATGTTCCACAACCCTGCTAAGTGCTTCCCATGAATTCTCATGCATTTGAGATTGTTGCTGGCATTATCCTCATTTGTCTAAAAAGAAAATTGAAGCTTAGAGAGAAGCTTGCTTCACATTACACAGTGAAACCTTGAATCCAGGTTAGAAGACTCCAAAGCTTGTGCTCTTAAATGTGATCTTTTCTATCTTTGCATTCAGCTTCTCTTTGCTATGATGCTCTTTTACTCTTTCCCAGCCACCCTCTGTCACTAACCTCAGCCAAAGAATCTCTTTTCCATAATCCTCTCTGCCTCTCCAAGGCCTAATTTATGATTCCTGCGTCTCCCACCCACCTCCATGATATCTCTTGGCACATCCTATCGTGATTCTTTTATTGTCATTTACTATTTCATATCCTCCATTCCACTATAAGCTCCTCCACGGGAGGGACCCTGTGTTATCCAGTAATGTCTGATAGATGATAGCTGCCAGTGTTTATAGACTAAATAGAATAATGAATCTGTTTCAAAAGATGAAGTGAACATACCGAACATCATGGCTTTTCTTTTACAACCCGTGATGGTTTGTCATGCTCAATGATCTCAGTCCATCTTAATATTTTTAGCTGGTACCACACCTTTTGGCTTTAGTGAATATTTTGCTTGAGGTTGCCCAGAAACAAGCATGGGGGTGTGTCAAAATAATCCAGGATTCAGGAAAGGAATGTATGACTAGCAAAAAGTAGAACTTAATAAATATTTGTTGACATGAGAGGATAGGAGGGTGAGAAGTGATAAACAGTGAAGGTTAGGAACTCTGACTTTGTGTCTCAGCTCTGCTGTTATATAGCTGGGTGTCCTTGGGATACCTGTTTCATCCATCTCGTCCTCATTGGTACAATTTGAATTTTCCTGTAATTTGGTGTATTTCTTGAACACTCACTATGTGGCTTGCACTAGAATAGATTCCAAGCATCCAAAGATAAATAAGATACAATTTCTTACCTCTAGGAGTATGGTAGAGAAGGCAGACATACAGACAAGTAACTTATTTGAAAATATCTTTAATTTATATATGCATCTATATTCAGACATAATTTTTCATAAATGCAAATATGTGATCATATACATTTTTATCTTCGGTCTTATTTTTTCCCTTTTTCACTTGGCTCTCTAAAGTCTAATATATATCTCTACATATTTTTATATTTTTCTTCTTGTTCATATAACTCTATGAAAATATATAGGATGTTTTTAGTTATTGCTTGGTCTATAAAAATAAAATCCTATACTTTTTTGTAAATTGCATTTCTCACTCAATGATACCATGTGAAACTCCTTCCAAGTCATCTGGTTAGCCCTGATTCATTTTTTAAAAATTAATATCACTTTATTTTTCAGAAGAGCTTTAGGTTTATAGAAAATAAGCAGAGAGTTCCCACATACTCCCTTATCCTCCCTCCCCCACTTTCCCCTATTATTAATGTCTTGCATGAGTGTGGTCCATTTGTTACAACTGATGAGCCAATATTAATATATCATTATCAATTTAAGTCCATAGTTTACATTAGGCTTGACTCTTTGTGGGTTTTGACAAACATATGTCATGTATCTACCATTATAGTGGTGGATTCTGACAAACCTATGGCTCTTAACAGACGTATAATGACATGTATCACCATTATAGTATCATACAGATGACTTTGACTATGCTAAAAATCACCTGTGATTCCCCTATTCATCTCTTCCTTCCCCCAGACTCCAAGCAACCACTAATTTCTTTACTCTCTCCATAGTTTTACCTTTTCCAGAAACTCATATTGTTGGAATTGTACAATATGTAACCTTTCCACGTTGGCTTATTTCACTTAGCAATATGTGTTTGAGACTCCTCCATGTCTTTTTGTGGCTTAATAGCTCATTCTTCTTATCTCTAAATGAGGTTCCATTGTATGGATCTACTACAGCTTGTTTATTCACTCACCTGTTGAATGACATCTTAGTTGCCTCCCAGTTTTGGCAATTATAAATAAAGCTGCTATAAACATTTGTGTGTAGATTTTTGTGTGGGCATAAATTCTCAACTCATTTGAATAAATAACTAGGAGTTTGCTGGTAAAGGTATTTTGCCTTGGAGTTTTCTCTATGTAAAGCTTCTTATATCTGGATTCAATTTGTTTATTAAATATAAGACTATTCAGAATTTTTCTCACTTTTGAGAAATTATTTTTTAAGAAATTTTTTCTTTTTCTCTAATTTTTAAAATGTATTGGCAAAAAAATGTTTATAATAGTCTCTTATGATCTTTTAATGTCTGTGGAGTCTGTTGTAATGTCCCATTTTTCCTTTCTGATACCAGTCATTTGTGCTGTTTTACCCCTAAGTTTTACCACATTTGCAGTTTTACTAGTCTTCTCAATGACTTGAGTTTTGGCTTTGTTGATTTTTTCTATTGTTTGTTTTCTACTTTATCAATGCTTTTACCTTTATTATTTCATTTCTTCTAATTACTTTGGATTTAGTTTGATTTCCTTTTTTAAAAAAATTTTATTTCCCTATGCTTCTGCAGTCACTGAAAGTTTGACTTTCATCTCTAGCTTTTTGAGATGGTTGTTAAAATATTGATGATACATGTATTTTAATTTTAATATGTCTTGCCAGGGGGCTTTCAAAAAATTTATAACACTTTACATTTCATCATCAGCGTATGAAGTTAAACATTTCTTCACATCACCATCAGCAATAGCATCATATATCTTTGAAATCTTTTGCTGATAAGATAGGTGAAAAGTGAAAATTTACATTTTTCTAAGTAGGCAATCTTAGCATACTATGGTGAGTGCTAGGGATAATGTTTGTACAAAATGACATTTTTGGTGCACTGTGGTAGTGGGAAGGCTCCTTGGAGGAGGTGGTGCCAGAGCTAGGTTGTAGATGAACTCCAGAGGAGTTTGTATGAGATGATCTCCAGGATACTTTTGAGTCCCAGAATTCTCAGAAGAAATTATAAGATATGAAAACATGTGAGAATTATACAATCATATATTGCCAAATCTATCGTTTTGGTCTCCTATAGTGAGTGGCCAAATTATCAAGAATCACAGAAGCCTGAAATGTCTGTTTTCTTTCATAGCAATGGAGGCATTCCTACACAGCTTCATATGACATTTATGATTTAAATAAAAGGTCAGTGACTTCCCAATAAAATCTATTAGGCTTTTCTACTGTCATATTTTTAAGGAAACCCCAATGTGAGTTATTCTTTTTGGTAATGTTTCCTTTCATCTTCTTTCCAGGCAGCTGATTACAGAAGAGAGGATTCCAAACAACACACAGTGGGTCACATGGTCACCAGTGGGTCATAAATTGGTTAGTGAGTCTCTCCAGTTGTCAGAAAAATGGCTAAATTTTTCATAGGCAGAAGTTACTAACCCTGATACAAAGCAGTCATCTTAGGAAGTCAATACTTCACTCTAGAATATAGTGTTATTGCCCAAGATAATATTTTACTAGCTTAACAAAATAAATATAATTCCTGAAAGTATCCATTGGGAATATTTATTCACGGGAAAATGCATATTGAACTCTTAAGTTCTAGTTATCTATTGTACTTAGATATTTTCTGAGTCACACTTGCTTTCTGCTAGTTCTGTGTTCTTCTGTGTTACTATAGATATACCTTTAGGTTCTATAGTGCCAGGAGAATGTCAGAAGTCCAAAAGAATCTTAACAAGAGGATATAATGTTTGTCTTCAGTTGAACTTCTCTCTTTCAGAATGCAACTGCCTTCCCTCTACTCACTCTCCCAATAAAGAAATATACAAGCATATATCATCCTGTAGAAGTGGTCAGCCTTCTCGGTCTTCACATATACTTTAGCATTCAAATAGTGATGGTTGTGTGCTTCTTATTTTTAACACATTATTAATAGTTTTAGGATTATTTTGGGTTTATAGGCTGTACACTTGTAATTTAAGAAAGAGAGGGAAGGAGTAAATGACTCTTCCTGTTTGAATGGAATATTTGACTATGGTAATCCTTACATTTGCAATAGATAAGTGTTTCTAAAACTCCAGGATAAAAATATAACATGTTATTATAGATATCAATGCTTGTTTTTTTCCTTCTAGGCATATGTTTGGAACAATGACATTTATGTTAAAATTGAACCAAATTTACCAAGTCACAGAATCACATCGACTGGGAAAGAAGATATGATATATAATGGAATAACTGACTGGGTTTATGAAGGTAGAAACTTTAAAGCTTTTTCAAATCAGAAAATCTATAAGCTTTTAAAATAGTTAAATGTTTCTTTTGCAATGGGAAAATTTAAATGAGATTCAAAATAAGTTGCATTGTTTAAAACGGCATCAAACTTCTCTTAGAACTCACAGCACCAGGTGTCTCCTAGACCAAGAACTTAACTATTCCTAGCACTCCTCTGTCCTCGTTGCCTGACACTACTCCTTTTGTCTCTGGTTTATTGATACAAAGGGCTTTTCTGTGTAGATAGACCTTTTCTGCCTTTACTGGAACATAAAAGCCTCCAGAATAACATCAGATATTTCTCTAACTAGGCCTATCTAACCCAGAAGTTACTAAGGAAAGCTAAATAATCCCATCACATTGGGAAGATGATAAAATAATATCTACAGGTTGGAGAGAAAATGCCTATTTCATAAAGGATTTGTATTTATTTGAACTTGGACAAATTATGATTTCCTGTTTTTAAGAATGAAAAAGCAATTAGAAAGGCTTAGGAAAAAGTGACTAATAAAACTAAAAAAGTTAAAAAGGAATATTCTCCCTTTTAGGATACAGAGTTGTAGAAACTATTAGGAACACATTTTAGAAACTTAGAAAATATTAGAAAAACATTTTTTATGTCTGTATTTGCCAAGATAAAAGGCGTTCTGGGGCTGTTCCAAACTGTTCACAAGGTTTCCTTGTACTTATTAGAAAGACTCATCTATATTTCATCGTATTATTTTTTTCTTCTTTGTAGTTTAAAAAAATAGTTTTTCTTCATGACTTAATTGTAGTTCTTACCAAGTCCAAGTCAAGTTTAATTGACTCATTATAACAGCAACAACAAATCACACTGAAAGAAAGATAAATTTTCATGTCCTAGAAATAAGTCCTTGACTGAAACTTACAGTGAAATTTACTAACACTAGCTACTTAGAGATTCTTTAACCCTTGGACAGCACAAACCAGTCTCCAGGATCATTGACAAGAGTGGCCTCTTTCCAAAGCTCTGACCCTCCCTCAGAAACAGCTGGCCCTGTGGAAGATAAGAGGGCAGCTAACACTTTCATTCTTTCTAAAGTAGATGATCGCTGGAGGGAGACTTTTGCATGTTCATGACGAGGCCATTCTCATGCAGAACAGCTTCACAGTTCCAACTTGGGCCTCTCTAATAGCTTCAGTTCCTAGGAGGAAATTACTATATTGTCAACACAGAAAAATATGTCCTGCATTCCAAATAACCACTAATTCAAGACAAAGATCACTACCTGCTACTTACACTTACAAGTAATTCTAAAAACCAAAATCTTGGTCTGATTATATTGATTTTATGTAACTGCAGCTGTGTTATAGACCGCAGTCAATGGGTAAAAGTTACAAAGAACGACAAGTCAACTCAGTATGAACAAGTTCTTAGTATAATAGCAACCATGACTTGGAGTCATAAGGGCTGGGTTCTAGTTCTTGTCTCAGGCAATTCACTGGATCACTCCATGCCTCAGTTTCCTTCTCTGTGCAATGAGCTATGAATCATCACTCAGAGATCTTTGTGGAGACTAAATGTGATATGTTTTGTAAATTCTAAATTGCTACATAAGCGTGTATAGATCAATGATACAGATATGAGACAGTCAAAGGAAGAATAGGCTGCTTTACCCAGTAGTAGGTTTTCTGTTACTGGAAATACTAAAATAGAGGCAGGAAAGGGCAATATAGCACGGAGATGAAAAGCATGAGTCAAAGGAGATTTTGGTTGATTTTTGATTCTACCAATTCTTAGCCATGTGATCCTAGACAAATTTCTGATCCTCTTCAAGCTTATCTCACTTTATCAATACAGTGGGTTATTGTGAGCCTTAACTGAGGTGATAGATGTCAATTGCTTATCAATACCTGGTGCATAGTTAGCACTCATTGAATGTTAGCTGCTCATCACAATAATTATTATTACATTTTATTACAGTAATTATTTTTGCTATTATTCTTGTTGTTGAAAAAAAGCATTTGGAAATAACTTGTAAGGAAGTATCAGGCATCTGAAAACTGATTAGAATGCATGATTTTCCAACCCTAAGATTCTAGTTTCTATGCTTTTGCTTTTACATTTACACTTACATGAGACTTGTGGAATATATAGGAGTCTCCACTCAGTCTACTTAACTCCTCCCTTCCCGGTTGGTAAAGGAGTTTTCAACATATTAAGAGCCAGTGATTAAATGTCCCATGTGTAGATGCCATAATAATCATAGGGACGAGCTATCTTTGCCAGAGATTGAGAAGAAGCCCAACAATGTACTGGAAAGCAAGATCCTGTCGTTTATTTGCCTCCCTCTTTGACCCTCTTCTCTTACCCATCATGTATAAGACCTTCTTCTCTTATACACCAGAGCAGTGTGTTAATCTAAGGGAGTTTTCAGTTTCTGGGCTGGGCAAGGAGATGTTTCTCAGTAGGGGTCTCAATGGAGCTCCTTGCCGTTCTAAATCCATCCTTCCCACACCTTGTTTGTGCCAAGAGTAGTAAACTCTGGGCACCATATTGGTTTGATAGCCTGGAGCTACACACCACCCACCAGTACCCTGCGGGCTCAGTACAAACTGAGCCCAGTTGGGGAGAGTATGCTGGCATGTTGACTGTTTGAAAATTAGAAAGGAGAATCAGCCTCCTGTGTGAAATTTACTTTTAGTATGTTTTGAGGCATAAATTTAGAGGATTATAAGATAAAGAAAAAAATGTAGAGCTTATATTAAATATTGCATGCTAAAATATTCTAAAATGGTCCAACGGGTTACTTATTTTTACAATCCAGATATATCCTTGAAGATTTTATTTTTATTCATTTGTATTACTCTGATTTTGGAAGCCCAGCAAATGCAAAGTGGTTCATTAGTTGAACTCTACTGTAATTACTAAAGCTAATGAGAACAATATTTTGAATGCCAAAGCCAATTTATCAGCTACTTCTTGTAACAGAACAATTTATGTCTTTTTTCAGAGGAAGTCTTCAGTGCCTACTCTGCTCTGTGGTGGTCTCCAAACGGCACTTTTTTAGCATATGCCCAATTTAACGACACAGAAGTCCCACTTATTGAATACTCCTTCTACTCTGATGAGTCACTGCAGTACCCAAAGACTGTACAGGTTCCATATCCAAAGGTCTGTGCTCCCGTTCGTACAGTGGTTCCATGATTTGATGGGAAGAGAATGGTTTCATTTAATCCCTTCCTGCTAATGAAAATATTGTCAGTCTCTCTTCAACAGCTTGCTGTGATTACTCTTGCTGAAGTCAACAGCATCTGGCAATTTTAAAGTATTTTTATTATCCCAGGAAAGAGTGTGATTTAAGGTTTTGTAATTTCTCCAAAAACTTTGAGGAATGACAAGCAGAAAAAATGGGGAAAATGCTTTTGAAAGAGATAAGGGGAATGAAAATGTTTGAATGGAGGAAAAGAGAGGCTATAATTGAATCAGAAGCTCATCTCATTTGTAGAAGTTGGATTGTGCCCTAGACGAAGTTGCAAAGCTCGGTTATGTATCAGATTGTATTACTAATTAACGGGATACATGACTAGTTTCAGTGGTTCTATTATAGATTTGGCACTAATGTAAATTTTTCATGTCCTACATTTGGAATAATAGTGTCACGTCTTGGTTTTCAAAGCTGTTCTCCCCCTCAGGGTTGCGTGTTTACTAAAATTGAAGAGCCTTGTTAAGCAGTGTAAGCCAGGGAAGATGGAGTTTAGAAGGGAACCAGGGATTCTTCACTAGTACCGTAATAATAATGGCTACAGTATTGTCTGCCGGAAAATCTAATAGTAAAGTGTTTTTTCTGTAAGAAATTTGGAAAAGGGGATTTTTATTTTTACCAACTCACTCAATTTGCTTTATGAAGAGCTGCCATTTTAGGAAGACAGAGGAAGTTAAAAGAAAAAAAAAGATCAGAGACTAAATATGGAGATGTGTTTTCAGTGGAATGTTATTTTTTGATGAGCGAAACTGGCACACACAAAAAAACTCCATAAAGTGTTCTCACTAAAAATATCATATTATTTCTAACTAATCTGTCAATCGAAGATCTATGTGTATATTTAAAAAGGTTTTATAGGTTTCAGTCATAATATTGATTGTAAAGCTCCATCATAGTGAACCTGAATTTAGAGTGGAAATGATGGCTTCCTAATTGACATCGTTGGCTCAGGTAAACTGATTTTTCTGGTGGATGGTGTCTTTGGCAGAACCCAAGGTGTTCTTCATACTGACAGGCGTCAAAGACTTTTGGTCTCAGGGAGACAGGGTATATTTGCAAATAATAGAGTTGATTTTAAGAGGTTTATCTTTGCTTTCTCAAAGTGATAAATTATAAAGATATAAGCATTCATTATTTAAACAGAAGTGCTTTGGACCTTCCGGTTTTATATATATATTCGGTGTGTGTGTGTGTATTGTGTGTGTGTATATATATATATACACGTATTCTGTTTCTGCCTGACCATGAAAAGGTTGCATTTCATGACTCTCCCTTATGTTCATTTTATTTATATTAAATTGTTGGAATGTGTCTGATTGTGATAATTTTATGGCCATAATGCAGACATTTTGTGCTGTTTTAAAATGTGTGCAATGATGTTACATTTTTTTTTTTGTCAATACCAATTCTGTGATTGTTTTTTCCTAGGCAGGAGCTGTGAATCCAACTGTAAAGTTCTTTGTTGTAAATACAGACTCTCTCAGCTCAGCCACCAATGCAACTTCCATACAAATCACTGCGCCTGCTTCTATGTTGATAGGGTAAGACTCTTGTCCTGAATGCTTGGCTTGTAAACAGTTTTACACTTTCTAGGGAGAACTTTTCAAAAGTGAATGGCAGAGTGGATCACAGCTGTGTCATGCCCACTGACAGTCATTCATTCTTCCCTTCAGCGACTCTTTCTTGAGCATCTTCACGTCCTCAGGCTGGGCACAACTCTAGAGATGAGGATGACAATGGACAGAGCAGCCGGTCCCTGGTGTCATGTAGCTTACATTCAAATTGAGGGAGACAGACAAAAACCAGATAAACAAAGAACAGTGTAAAATGCCAGTAGTGATAAATGTGGTGAAGAAAACCTGAGCAGAGCAAAATGGATGGGGCTGATGAGGGAAGGTCAGGGAAGCCTCATGGATAAAATGACCTGTGGCAGTGATGTGAAGAGCAGGAGGGCTCCATCCCCACTGATAGCAGGGGGCAGAGGAAGAGCAAGTGCAGAGCAGATGTGCTTGGGGTGTTGGAGGAACTGCAAGGAGGCTGGGATGACTGGAGCCTTTTCAGTGAACAAGAGAGTGGAGCGGACAAGGTCAGGTCCCACAGAGCCTTGTAAGGCCTAGAGAAAATACAGGAAATCTGTGGGTTAAGTTTAGGGAGCTCCAAGGTCATTTTGTGCTCCAAGACTTCACTTGCTGAAATCATGTCAGTGGTTTGAAATTCCACCAGGGAGCACCTTCAGCCCCTTGTTTATTTTCCTGTAAAGGAACCAATGTACTGGGTACAATTTATGGCTGGCTGATAACTCCATATTCACTCATTTCTGTTATTTATTTGGTCTTGTTATTGTTTTTTGTTGTTGTTGTTGTTGTTTTTGAGACGGAGTCTCACTCTGTTGCCCAGGCTGGAGTGTAGTGGTGCCATCTCGGCTCACCGCAACCTCTGCCTCCCGGGTTCAAGTGATTCTCCTGCCTCAGCCTCCTGAGTACAGCTGGGATTATAGATATGTGCCCAGCTAATTTCTGTATTTTTAGTAGAGACGAGGTTTCACCACGTTGGTCAGGCTGGTCTTGAAGTCCTGACCTCATGATCCACCTGCCTTGGCCTCCCAAAGTGCTGGGATTACAGGCGAGAGCCACCGTGCCCGGCCTGTTGCTGTTTTTAAATAACAACTAGCATACATTGAGTACTCACCATGTGCCAGACACAGGGATTATCACATGCTTTATCTTAGGACTCTTCAAAGTCACTCTGTCTTTCCAACAACTATCATCGTGTGCCTGTTCACAGATAAGAAAATGAGGCCTACAGATTAAGAAAATGACGAAGTAGGAATCTGTATTCAAACCTGACTTTCTGGCTTGAAAGAACAAGCTATCAGACACTGCTTCATGTCTCGCTCTGGGTGATTACGGCTGGTGCCCTAAGATTCCTGAAGGCACCGTCACAGCAGGGTGGAAGCATCCATTTTCTCTGGGGTTGCATTAACTACATGAGGAAGGCTGTGGGCTGTGCTCTGTGGTTAGTAATACATTATTTTGGTTAGAAATATCTATAGTAACCCATTCATTTGGGGGAAAATCAATTAGTAAGTTTTTAAAAATTTTTCTGGGTTTGTCCAATGGAGTAAAATTTTACCCAAAGGTTTCAAAGTTTGCCTTTTGGTTCCATCCAGTCACCTCTTTAATCATCATTGATGGGCAGCCTCTGTTTCTACTGCCAAATGTCCATAGAAAGCCTGTGCCCTTGTAGCACTTATCATCAGTAGATGATAGAAAACATTCAGATAAATGCCCCCAGGAGTGATAGGAGACGTATGAGCAATAGAATGGAGGCATTCTGAGGAGAAGAACATGGGCTTTTCATGACCGCAGGACCAAAGAATGCCCCCTGGAGAATGTGCCCATTGAGCAGGCTGGCTTCCAGCAGGGCGCAGTGAGGAGGAAGGACACTGAGGTGGAAAAAACAGAGCATGGAAAAGTCAGGGCTTCCCAGGAGAAGACCAGTAGAGCCTGGTGTTGCCTTTTGGTCTGTCACCAATATCTGCCTGTAGGGAGGATGAGCCATGAGCACCTGCTCTGAAAAAGATTCCATCTGGAAGGGGCTTTAGACCTTATCAATGGTTTACAAACTTTTTAAGGACCTGGAAACCTTTGTTCAAGTGACATATAATACAGAAGTGTATGGCCAGAAAGCAAATGGGAGATTGCTTCTCAGTTTTGGCAGGCCTAGTCCTTGTCCTCCCTCCTTCGCCCAACAGTCCTGGGAGCTTAGATAGAATCTGGAGTGGTTCCAGGACACAGTCACACCACCATTGTGAGGCACAGGTGAGAGAACCTCCCACTTTACCGAGAGAGGTAAAGTCATTTGCTCAAGGTCACACAGCAAATTAGTGTGGAAGCTGGGAAAAGGACCGAGGCCTATGCCTGCTGGACCAAAATATTTGAATAATTTAGTTA
Source organism: Papio anubis (assembly GCF_008728515.1). Classification (NCBI taxonomy): domain Eukaryota; kingdom Metazoa; phylum Chordata; class Mammalia; order Primates; family Cercopithecidae; genus Papio; species Papio anubis. The sequence goes on along the minus strand of NC_044985.1, from coordinate 45,707,076 downwards.
AAAATGTATTGAGTCCTTCTCATGGGCTGGGACTGTGCTCAGTGCTCTGCTCTTGCTGTCTCATTTATTCTCCAAAGAGACGAAGTCTTTCCCACTTAGAGATCCCTTTCCAAGGCACAGCTGTGTGAAGTGCTGGGCTCAAGAAACAAGCAATTCTCAGGACGGATTTTTGGCCTTATGTGAATTCGTCAATAAGTTCTTGTTCTCAGTAGTTCTTTAAGTCACACTTAAGCCTCACTATGGAGATTTTGTGTGGAATGTATATTACCAGAGAATATTGTTTTTTGGAAATGCCACAGGAACGTGTTTTTTAGGGAATTTAAAATATAGCTCTGGTCTCTGTTAACACTGGTAAGGTTGTGGTTTTTCTAGAACTAGACTCTAGATGCTCTCTGGAAAAAATGTGCTAGTACATGATGATGCACCGTTTTCTGGCCTCATGCAAAGATCCAGCAGGGCCAAGTAAATCCAGGTGAGTTATGCCTCTTAGTAACCTGCCCAGCCTGTTACCCGGTGATTTACTAGTTCCTGGAGTGGGAAGCCTGGCCAGGATCAGTGCCTCTCCTCCTTTCTCTGCCCATGTTTCCCTCATTAGTTTTCCTGTTAGGCCGTATGTCTTCACCACAGAGCCTGCAGCAAGTGATATCCACAGGAGTATGAGGCTGGTTTGTGATTTTGTTAGGAATTAGCAGAAATGGGTGGAAGCCCTGCTTCTCTGATAACAAGTGAGAAGGGCAGACAGGCTGCGTTTCCAACAACCAAGGCCTGAACTTGAACCAGGGTGAGTCTCCCTGCTACCTGCATTGATTTAGTGCTAAAGTTTAGATTTGCTATGCTTTAGATTTGTTATGCTGCTAATTTGTGTTCATTGTTCATAATGAGAACTGGAAAGCTCAAAAAGTTGAAGTAAAACAGCACATAATGTAAAATCATAAATCTCCTAACTTTTATCTAGAGCAGTACATTCATTGTTGACTGAAGTAAGACAGGTTCTATGTGGTAGAGGCCAATCTTACAATCCAGTGTGTAGCAGGGTGCCTGCGACATAGCACATGCCCAACCAATATTTGTAGAATAATAGATAAGCAGAGGATGGATGGATGGGTGGATGGATGAATGGATGAGTAAGTTATCTAGGTGACTGTGTGTGTGTATAATAGTGGTTCACGCTGCCAGCACCATGGATAGACTTCAAAATGACCTTGCATAGAAATCCCTCCTTTTTATCTCCTCTCTGCAAAATGTTGTGACCTGAATCTAGACGATTGGAGAGGGCATGTTCTACTGCGGTAACCCCACCCAACATCTGTTGAATGGCTCTCGGGCTCATCACACCCAGCTCATGACATACCCCGTCCCTTCTCTCTCTGCTCCTGAATGACACAATAGATATAAAGTGTTGCTATGTCTTCTCTGAACTGTTATGACCCTGGCCTATAAAGCTGCAACATCAAAGCCTCAGATTGTCACACAGGAGAAAAAGAAACTGGAAGCTAGTGACACCTGCAAGAGGCACATTAGGACTGGCATGCTACGAATGTGCGGGTGTACGGGTGCTGCAGCACTCAGATCTGCTTCATCTCATCCCACCCATTCCTCTCTTGAGGGATTTGTCAGCGAACCTGGGAGGGTTGGCATCCCCATCAGAGCAGAGGGTGGCATGGAGCCTGCGGCCAGCACTGGCAGTACGCCCGCTTCCTCGGGTGATTCACTGAATTAATCATTCCACGGTCGCAGTTGCTCTTGGTAGCATTTTTCCCTCCAGTATTATTTCCAGTTGGTAATAAATACCTTATTTTAAGTATCCTTAATGCACTGAAAGAAACATTTACACAAATTAAGAGAATTAATAGTACCTAACAGACATTTATTAAATGCCTACTGTTTGCAAAGAATTATGCTGGGACAGGTGGTCACTTTACAAGGGGATTCTCTGTTGTGTGATTTTTAACAAGTCTTTCTCAGTGCATTCACATATAATTTGCCTTATAAAATTTAGTTTACACACAGCTCTCTAGGAATAGATTTCTTTAAGTGAGGAACTTTATGCTGAAAAGAAGCAAGAAGGTGAAGCTAGCTAGCAACATTTCCCAAATGGATGGGTGGAGGTTTCATAGAGGGAACGAGTATGAACAGGGAATCTGAAGCCAACAGCTTGAATTGAATCCCGGCTCCAACACTTCCCAGTTGGGTGATAGTGGGCAAGTTCCTTAAATCCTCTGCTGTTATATTTCTTTGTCTGCAGACAATGAACTGCAATACTCACCTTATAGGGTGGTCATGAGCTTATGTCAAGCACTTAGAACAGTTCCTGGCACATAGTAGACTCCACATGGGTGTGGACTCATTATTTTACATCCAAAAATTACTCCATCATTTTAGTATTAAAATCAACCGTATTCCCGTTGGACTAATCCAGCTGCAGAAGGTAGAAGAGCTTGCTGGCTCATATGTCTAACCTTGGTAAGTTGTCCAGGCTCTGAGGAAGGCCTGGACTGCAGGGGCGGTCCCTCTTCCACCCCACCAAAACCATTACATAAGAAAACTACTCAATACTGGCCTGTTTTTGCAGAATAAAAGCAGCATGCAGTGTGCAAACATAGATGATAATACTGCTGGCTGGATTTTTCTGGTTTTAAGTGGGACTTAAACTTTTCAGTAAAAAGGACAATTGAGCCATTGGCTTTATTTATTTATTTATCTATTTATTTTGAGACAGAGTCTTGCTGTGTCGCCCAGGCTGGAGTGCAATGGCATGATCTCGGCTCAATGCAACCTCTGTCTCCCAGGTTCAATTAGTTCTCCTGCCTGTAATCTGTGATTACAGATGCGCCCTACCACGCCTGACTAATTTTTGTATTTTTAGTAGACACAGGGGATCACCAGGTTGGCCAGGCTAGTCTCGAACTCCTGACCTCAAATGATCCACCTGCGTTGGCCTCCCTAAGTGCTGCTGTTACAGGCATGAGTCACTACGCCCGGCAGGTTTTTTTTTTTTTAAATGATTCTTTGACATCTCAGACTGGCATAATCTTGGCTCAGGGCTGCCACTGAAGAAAAGTATGTTTATAAGAAAATTCAAAAATTCCTGTCTGCGCCAGGGGTGAACTGCCTTGCTGAGCATGCACAGGGTGCAGAGTACACCTGGGGTCATGGAGAGTAACCCAGGCCATGCAGGGTCCAGGACCATGAACCTTTGATCTGAAAATGGGCAGGGAAGATGATTGATGCACGTGAGTTTCCTGGCTGACTTCCCAAATTCCATTACTCAATGTTTTCAAATGGGGAAAAGTTGCTTTTATATTGCTGATTTCTGAACGTGACATTTAACTTATGACTTTTAGTAGATAAAACCATTTAGTACTGGGTGATCCACTAATTATTGTTAAAAGTTTTTTCCCCCCATCACTAACACATCACTCAACCAGAACACTTTAAAAAAAGAAGAATATTTCTGGAGCCTAAATTCCTCATCTATGCCCATGGAATTTTCAGATGTTGTATATATAACGGTGGAGAGGCTTTTCCCACCTAGAGGGAGGTACATCAGTTTCATCAGATTGTCCAAAGGGTTTTTGGCCTGAAAAGATAAGAACTACTGATATGGGACAGGGGTTAGCACACCAGGGTTTATGGGCCAAATGCAGTCCACTGCCTATTTCTGTGTGGTCCACAAGTAAAAATGGTTTTTACTTTTTTTTTTTTCTCACCCTTGCCCAGGCTAGAGTGCAGTGGCTCGATGTTGGCTCACCACAACCTCTGTCTCCTGGGTTCAAGCAATTCTCCTGCCTCGGCCTCCTGAGTAGCTGAGATTACAGGTGTGTGCCACCACGCCTGGCTAATTTTTGTATTTTTAGTACAGGCAAGGTTTCGCCATGTTGGCCAGGCTGGTCTTGAACTCCTGACCTCAGGTGATCTGCCCAGGTTTTACATTTTTAAGTGGCTGGGAACAAAAATCAAAAGAGTAATAATATTTCGTGATATGTGAAAATTTAATGAAATTCAAATTTTAGCTTTTCAGTGGAACATTAAATGAACTCATTCATTTAATTATGGTCTCTGGGTGCATTTGTGCTACAAAGGCAGAGTGGAGTAGTGACAGAGAAGATGTGGACCACAAAGCTTAAAATACTCACTCTCTGACTCTTAATTGAAAAAGTTTTCCAACCTCTGGTCTAAAAAACCAATTTCAGAAAGCTTCGTTTTCTGTTGTGCTTTTCATACTTCCATTCTCTTCACGGATTTATTGCCTGTCTTGGGTAAAGTGTACTCGCCTTTCCGTGTTCTCATTGAGCTCCCCTGCATTGGGCAGACGCAGAAGCATCAGACTGGATGAGATGTCTGTATTCCCCAGCATGGAAAGAGGCGGTTGCACTCGCAGCCCCTGCAGCCTGGCGGTTTGTGATGAGTGCAGTGAGACCTGGGAGAGTGGTGTGGGAGAAGGAGGTTTCCAAGAAGACATCGTGAATGAGGGGACATTTAGGCCAAGACCTAAGGAAGTTAGAGCTTGGCAGCCACTTCAGGCTGAAGAGCAAGACTGAACAAAGAGGGAGCAACTGGGGAACCTCATGGTGTGTTGTGAGAATACTAGCCACCCAGACTCGGTAGTATATAGGTTCTCCAGAAGCAAGAAAACGGACTGAAATGAAAAGGGACCCCTGTTTACGGAAATGCGGTGCTCTGCTGCTGAGTGAAGGGGTTCGGTCTTGTTTCAGTACCTGCGGCTTGCAGCAGGGTAGCATGGAAGCCCGTTATCACTAGGCACATTCGCACATTAAGTGTTCCCAGCTGTAAAATGGGGATGATGAAGCTGTGAGGGGCTTAAAGGGCTTTACCCAGCACCTGACCCATCCCAAGTGCCCAGTAAATGTTTGTTGTGTGATTAGGTGTCTGCGAAGGGAGTGGAGATGGGAATTGATCTATGAATTCCGAGGAAGGACAAAGCTATAGTCCTTCAGTATGACAATATGACAGTTCCCACAGGTCAGCAGAGGGCTTTCCTTTCTTCAGTGCTGCATTCCATGGACATATAATTAGTGCCTGTTTTGAGTCAGGCATTCTGCTAGGCCCTGGGGACACCCTGTAAAGAACTTGCAGTCAAGCAAGGAGAAGGGCAGGCCCAGTCTGTAAAGGAGAGAGCAAGTGGATCTTGTGAGAGCATCTGGGATGGGGACGAGATGCGGCCACCAGACCAGGCAGGAAGAGGGGGATGAACACACTCATTTGGAACCCTCTGACAAAAAAGAGCAAAGCTGCGATCAGACACTTGAGAGCAGGGATTTGTGAATAGTCCTCCAAAACCACACTGGGGGAGGAAGAGGGAGCAAAAAACATAAAGCATCCATTGCCAATAATGTGAGGGAGGCCAGCAGAAAAGTAAATGATGAATTCCATGCACTTCACTATAAATCAGAAGGTGGTTCCAAAATTTTTTTTTCAATATGTGTTGGGGAGGATGTACTGCTAGAGATACCTCTGTTTACATAAATTTATGTGAACATACCACAGGGTTCTTTCATTTCTTTTCAGGGTTCATGGTTTGACTTTTGAGAAATGTCTTTTTACAGTATACTTTGATTTTCAAAGTTTGTGGAGGTGTGAGTCAATTTTTTCCCCTTTGAAAATGAAGTTGAGAAAAGGGTCAGCTGTAGTTTCACCCTAATAGAATTTTCTGGAGAAGCACGTAAAATACCAGAAATACTCAAATCTTAGCCAGTGTCCATGGCCTCACTTCCCTCAAGACAGCAGAAAGGAGATGCAAAAACACCACCCTTGAGTCCCTGGCACCACCAGCGGCCAAGTTGAGGACTTGATAAATCCTGAGCTCGCGGTTTCAGTCACGCGTGTTAAGCCACTGTAGAATACTGTTGCTGCTTTTCCTGTTGGATATATTTTAATTTTCATCCCAAATTAAATTGCACTTTAAGCTTTAAGAAAAGGTGAAATATTATATTAAATGGTTTCATTAACCATTTATAATTCTACTTCCCATTAAGATTGATTTCTTTTCACTGAATAAAATATCTATTTGTACCAAGGTCTGGCAATAGTCATATTCATTCTCTCTCTCTGTTCTTCCTTTCTTTCTTCCTTCCAGGGATCACTACTTGTGTGATGTGACATGGGCAACACAAGAAAGAATTTCTTTGCAGTGGCTCAGGAGGATTCAGAACTATTCGGTCATGGATATTTGTGATTATGATGAGTCCAGTGGAAGATGGAACTGCTTAGTGGTGAGACTGAATGGGGATGTTCGGCTTCTAAAGCAACATGTGATCAGAGGGTCTGTGCAGTCGGGGAGAGTGAAGGCTGGGAATCAGGAGATGAGGTCTGAGTTTCTCTTCTTTCTGACTCTGTCTGATCCTGAGGTAATAAAATCTTAAATAAAACTCCTAGATAACCTGCCATCCCGGGGTGCTTCTATTTCTCCTACACTGACTAGTCATATGTTTTAGTTATGGATACTATCACTCGGGAAGGGAGAGGGGGTGACTGGCCACAAGATAGAATCTGATGTCAATATTTTAAAAACCAAAGAGGGCCAGCAGCTGCAAGCTCAACAAAGTGTGTTTTAATAAAGATAATATAGGGAATGGGGAATAATTGGCTGAGTGTGTGTGAAACAAAACAAATACATGAGGCCACAAACCCATTACCATACTGTCACTGTCTTTAAGCAGGAAACAGCTTTAGAATGCAAATAAATAACTGCCAGTCTGAGAGGGTGGCAATCCTGAGGCCAACTCTGTTCATCCAACCTTGAGGTGCTGGGAGACTTCTAGCCAGGAGACCTAAGATGATGGTCAAAGTTAAAGTCCCTCTGGGAGCCCACAGGCTTGGAGGGGTGGATCCTGGAAGAGGTTTGCTGGCATATGCCAAGGACACCTCCCCAATCCCCCTTATCTAGTCACAGACCCTGTGCCTACACACCTACCCTTCCTACTGCCATCCGGGCTAGGCTCAGGGCATATTCTCACCTCCCAGAACTGGAGCCCCACATAACTTGATTCACTTATTTATTTATGTAACAAACATAGAATTCCTGTTATGTTCCAAGCTCTGTGCTAAGCTATGGATTTTTTTCTAAAGTGAATTAGTTAGCATGCCTGCCCCCAAAATGTTTCTGTTCTAGTTGGGAATATTATCAAAGTAAATAATAAAAACTGCCACTTACAGTATACCAGGCATTGTGGAAGCTGAGGATCAATGTTTGAGGAGCTGGCTTAGGTCACAGGACACAGTCAGAATTCAAACTGCAAAACCCAAGCTCTTTGCTTGCTGCCAATGAAATCCTCATAATACCAAGGTTGTACCATAAAAAGGGTTCAACCAAGTACCACAGAAGGAATAGAGGGCAAAAGAAGATGATCAGCTCTACTGAGGGCAGGTGGGGTGGGGAAGGAGATGATGTGGGAGAGCTATAGAGTAGCCTGGGATAAGTTGCCATGTGCTGAGCAGATAAGGACAGAAGGCCGTATGAGCAGAGGGCTGTGCAAAGGCATCCAATGTGAATAGCTTGGAAGATGCAGGAACTAAGGACTAGGGGAGAGGCATAGTGGGGAGCATTGAGGCTAGAGATATAGGCAAAGGCTAAGGTGCCATTCTGGGAGTTTGGACTTATCTCGTAAGAAATGGGGAGCTGTTTCAAGGTTTTAAACAAAAGAGTATCACAATGGGACAGGCCTATCTATTGCTAACTAACGTAGCAGAGAAGAGCAGCAGGATCTCCAACAAGGAGATTCTGGCAACAGACCCCAGGCAACCTGCTGAGGACATGAACAAAGTCCTTAGCTGTAGAGAAGGACAGTGAAGTCAAAGAACTAGGTGACAGGGGCTGAAGGAGGTGACTATGAGGAGGGCAAGAATCTAGAATGACCCCTGGGTCTCCAGCTTGGGTGAATAGGTGCCACTAACTAGAAGAAGAATGAAGGAGTAGAACAGGTTGGTGGGACAGAGGAAAACAAATGAAATTCTCTTTAGTTCTGTGCATTCTGGATTTAAAGCACCAGCGGAGCTTCCAGAGGGACCCAGGATATAACTTTTGGCAAGAGAGGCAAATGATCTAATGTAATGATTTGAAAAATACTAACATAAATAGAAATATATGAATGGAGATAGTTTTCAATTATTATAAGTACAGTTCTATTTATATTACCACTAATTATGGCTATAGATTTCATCTTATTTCTCTTTGAAATGCTGTCATTGTGTCTTTCCCTTCCTAGGCACGGCAACACATTGAAACGAGTACTACTGGCTGGGTTGGAAGAGTAAGTATTATAAGTTGTGGGGTTTTATGGATGAGTCAGCTACTCAGCTATTTGATATGCAGTTATTCAAAACTAGGGCTCTAAGTGATACGTTATTAATAGCAATATTAGTTAACTTATTTCTCAAAATTTGTAAATGCTCCCTATAAAGATATCTTTTTGTAGAGAATATATAACACACACAGTTGGAAAAAGTAAGGGGACAAGTGAAAAATCAAAATCAGAGCAGACAAAACATAACGCACTCCCGGCAAATTGTAGCTCCCAGTGAGTTAAAGGGTAACCATGGCTGAAAGTCGGCCAAGGTGTCCAATGTGGTCGTTGACCTCACATTTGAAGTTATGTGCTTTAAAGACAGAAAACATACGTTCTGTCCCCATCCTGCACAGATGCCTAAGGAGAGGTGACTACAACCAGCAAAAAAACTCAGCAGCAACCACACACTGCCCACTAAGCACCTCTCTTTGGAGGAAATAATACTCGTGGGCTTATGCTTTATTAGGCATCCAGATGCAGAGCTTTATCCAGGAAAGTGTGGTGACCCTTAGGGACTTGTCATGCTTCTCAGTCCCACTGAGTTATATACTCCTTGTACAGAATTACCACCCAGATTGCGATGACCATGGAATATAATGAGTTGATGAAGGAACTCCATTCATCATGTCGCCTTGCATAGTAGATGAGGAATGAATCTCACTTAATTTTTATGATCACTTCGATTAAGCCCCCTTTAAGAGGGAAATAAAGTGACCCCCAAAATGTAAAGATTTTACACCTCTTGGATCATAGAGGTGAGGTCCCCAGTCCAAGAAGACAACCCCTTCCAGCTGGGCTTGGAGCTCCGGCAGCATTCACACGTCCTTTTTCTTCAGGCATTGATTGGGCAAAGGGGAGAGGTTTGCCAACATGAAAAGTGGTTTCCTCCATGGCAAGAGACACGCTACACTTCCTCACGACTCTTTGAAAAAAATATGTTTTTTCCTCTCTGTATTTAACCAGACAGATGCCACTTTTCACACATTTCTACTAGGCACAACTCCATCCAGGGGAAACAGGGAAATGTATTAAAAAGATAAGGCTGTGAACACAGGTCTAGAGAGGGGAATGTGTTTCAAAGCTCTGTAATGAGAACACCAAGTGTACCGCACGCCTCAGCTTGCTCCATAAATGAATTCGCTTTGAATCACTAAATAGAAGAGGGAAGCAATTTTCTTCCTTCCCAAAATGGGAGCTGATGAGAGAGGAAACATCGAGGGCGAAGTGAACCAACAATTTTAAAAGACCATCTCCTACCTGCTCTCAAATGTAGCTAGGAAATCAAAATCGTAAACCAACATATTCCTTTCAGGCTGGGATAGACTCTCTTCTACTTAAACTGCATTATGTTCTGAGTACTATATTTTATTGAACTGTAAAAAAACGGAAATTTGTTCTATATTTCTATACAAATATTTTTTGTAAATTGTTGATCATATTTAACAAAATGAAAAGACTTATAATAAAAATATACGAATTTTTTCCTATGAAATATACAACAGACATTCCTTATAGTATGTAGTCCAGAAATGGTTAAATACTAAGTCTGACTTTCGAAAAGAAATATGTGTAAAAACAGGAAAGAAAAATATCCCCAAATTACAAACCATCCCCAACCTGAAACAATAAAAAATAATATGTCTGTTTCAAGAGAGCACATTTGTGACACTGAGGAAATTTACTGCTCCAAACTGAAAGGTTAATGCTATTTTCCAGGTGCTTGCAACCAGAAGTCATAGTTACCATCCATGGAGAAAAGATGTCTCCAAATCAGCAACAACTTCTATTTATTGTTTTCTACAAGCCTCTTTATATGCATTCTCTCATTTACTGCTCACAAAAAAATTATCTATGAGTATGGTGTTTTTGTTCACATTTTATAGAAAGAGAATTTTCTTTTTGAGACACTTTAATTTAATTTTAATTTGGCGTATAAATGGAGCATGGATTTTTCAGCATAGGTATTGGAGAGGACTTTCTAAAACTAAAGTTGGTACTGAGATGAGACCTGTGCTTTAATGTTCTTTTGTTTTCTATTATTTTCTAGTTTAGGCCTTCGGAACCTCATTTTACCTCTGATGGTAATAGCTTCTACAAGATCATCAGCAATGAAGAAGGTTACAGACACATTTGTTATTTCCAAATAAATAAAAAAGTGAGTATTCTTACATAATTTATTTCATGTTGACCTCTGGTTTTTGTTTTTTTTTTTTTTTTGGAAACCAATTTGATGTGGAAATCATTTGGTAAGGCGGATCAATGTGTATAAAAATCAGATTAATTTAAACTCCTCAGTGATGTATTGTGTAATGTGGAACGAGGTGGGGAAACCCAACAAGAAAATCCAAGGTTATTTGAATTCCTGATATAAATGATTTAATCCTCCCTTTGAACAGAGAGAGTGTCGAATCAATCTTTTTTTTTTTTTTTCAAAAAAAAAAAAAAAAAACACATTAGAACTGCACATTTATTACAAAAGGAGCCTGGGAAGTCATCGGGATAGAAGCTCTAACCAGCGATTATCTGTGAGTATTGTAACAATTGACAGGGTATAAACCTACTTGTCATAATCGTGCCCTCTTTGCCCAGAAGTAGGAAAAAAATCTCCTACAAATAAAGAGTAGTCTTTTTGGAATGTGTTCAATAGTTTTTTTCTTTTTAACATACGGAAGCCTTAATGATTTTCACATATGCTTAGCAGATTTGATACCATGCCACCAGGCAGCTCTACCTCTTGCTCTTACCTGCTTTACATTACAAGAGCTGTATCCTCTTTTACTTGAACGTCCTGGAACGCTGAACTAGCAGTCAGGGGCGTTTTGTTAAATTTCAACTGGCAGTGATTTTTTGGAAGGCTTGGAAAGGTAATTTTATCTGTCCATGTCCCGGCCTTACTCTCTGCAAAATGAAAAGCTTTGCAGAGGCTGTCAACTGCTATATATGAGTTGGTAGAAAAGGGGGTGTTATTTTTCATTAGAATCTTAGGCCCTTTTATGATTCTTTATTGGTCTAATCGCGGAGGAATTTGGCCGCCGCCCGAAGTAGCTTTTGAAGGCCCTCTTCAGCAGTGGCTCTGCCTCTCTCAGGAACGTGGGGCTCCTGCTGTCTAGTAGCTTATGTTATAAGACAGAAAATAAAGCAATCGGGATCAATGAGTGGGGTCTCAATTTCAGGCTAACTGTCCAGTCCTATTTTTTGACAGAAGCCTTCTTTTGAATTTTTACTTGTCACTCTAATTAAGGAAGAAATCCCTGGTTTTACATATTTTAGTCTCTTAAGAACAAGACCTTTCCGTGTAGAGATGACGGAGAAAAACGGCTTCTGGGGGTGAGGGCCGGGGAAGCAATGGCGGAGGGCGGCGGGCACCCGTGCGCGTGCTCGGTGCACACTTAGGCTTGGGGTCTGAGTGTGGTGGATCGCCTCTGACTTCTTAAAAAACATAATTAATATATATTTCATTTTTTTCTCTTCCCAGATACTACATTAGTAATGAATATAAAGGAATGCCAGGAGGAAGGAATCTTTATAAGTAAGAGCTTGACTTGAGTCATTTTAGCTGACGAACAATTTCTGAACTCCATTTTTATTTTTTGCCTTGTCCTAACTAATATTAACCTGGTAATGCTATTGAGCACTTTTTATTCCTTCATAAGTCAATCTACATGTCCACAAAAGAGAATGGCTTTATTCAATGTTTTGCGATATTTCCAAACAATGGGAGGTTTGAGGTTACTATTAATTCGTGTATTTATTTCAAGTTAAAAAAAAAAAAAAAAAAAGAGTCCTGAAGATTGCGTTGGCATTCTGCTGTCTTTGAAACTAGAATATGGCTTTATTCAGTTCCTTCTTTTCACTTATCTTTTCTTCAAGCACTTAATTTCCATTGTTGGTTTTACAGAATCCAACTTAGTGACTATACAAAAGTGACATGCCTTAGTTGTGAGCTGAATCCGGAAAGGTGTCAGTACTATTCTGTGTCATTCAGTAAAGAGGCGAAGTATTATCAGCTGAGATGTTCCGGTAAGTCTGAGCTCCCTGGGAGGGAGGGCAGTCGCCGCTGTTACTCACTTCCAAGCAGCTCCCTCTGTTCCTTTTGAATCTGAGCAGCTCTTGAAATCACCTAAGTCCCCTTCTCTCCACTCACATTTAAGTAGTGAGCATAAACAATCTTTTCTTCGCCTTATCACTGAGAGACTTGCATAGCTTGCTTTAGACCGAACACACACACACACATGCACACACACCCTTGTGTATAACAGAAGCACTTCAGTCTTAAACACATACATATTGTGGGGTTTTAGTTGATTATTTTATGCACTCGTCCCTTTCAGTGAGAAAATATATGTGGCTGGTGCATGTCACTCAACATGCTCACTGCTCCATCTTCTGTTGCTGTTGCTATTATTAATTACAAATGAAGAAACCCAGGCAAGGAGTGGCCAAGTGACTTATGCAGGTGGTCACACAGCGAGTTACAGGCACAGCAGGATTCAAAACAGGCCTCTGCCTCCCTAGCACTCCCTTTTAAACAGTATGCCCGGTTACTTCTCAAAATGAGAGAAAGGATCTGGATATTCTGAAAAGAACTGTCCATAGCACAAAAATAAATAAATGTTTTCAAACCAGTTATCTGAGTCTTCCTTCACTAGCATATTTTATTGTTATGCTTTTCTTTATGGTTCTTTACTATGACTGTTTTTAGCAATTATTTCTTGGGCATGCACTTTATTCTAAGCACTGTGCTAAAAGCTTTATATTCAAGATCTTGTTTAATCTTTAAGAAATCTCTATCAAGTAGATATTATTATCCTCATTTCCTCATATGAGGAAATCAAAGCACAGCTCTGCTGTCCTAAGTCACAGAGCCAGTGAGCCAGGATTCATCCCCAGGTATGGAAAGTGCCTTCACTGTGTTTCTAATCCAGTATAAAAATTAATATTATCATCCAAACGCATAAAATTAAAGAGCTCACAAAGTAGCTTTTCTATACATTACCTTCCACTCTGCAACTACCACAGTTGGGATAAATAGTGACGATATGGGCTTGTGAGAAAAACACTTTTGCATGCCAGAAAGGAATCGCTTATCCAAGTCAGGCACTGTGCAGATGTGCCGCCTGGCTCTGGGACTCCGTGGGAGTGGGGGCCGGGGGGGGGGAACCCATCCCTCTCTAGGGAGGCTGGCTCCAGGGCTCTGCAGCCCACCTGGGCAGAGCCTGAAAAACCCTGAGAGATCACGGATTTACAGTGGGGAAGGACGTCAGCTCACATTTTACTTTGTGGATGAATATATTAAGTTCGGAGATGATAATGTGCCCAAGTTGCCTAGCAGGGCACAGATTCATTTCCTACTTCATTCTACTGAGCCCTGTGCCTTTCCAGTAATACTTCTTACTCTCAAATTGCAACTATTTTAAAGAGGGAGGGAGGAGAAACAGCTAATATGTATTAAACTTCTTATCCATTGTAATATTTATATGTTCCGTCAAAGTCAAATGGTAACAAATGATATTTTTGAAAAGTCATGTATACTATCTTTTCCAAAGAAGTATTCATCCAAAACATTTTTCTCCTGATTGTGTTAACAGGTCCTGGTCTGCCCCTCTATACTCTACACAGCAGTGTGAATGATAAAGGTATTTTTTCATACTTTACTCTTCATTCGTTTTAAAGAAAATGTGTTCAATAAGACCATCACGTACTTAGCATTGTGTGATTTTCTTTGGCTTTGTGTCTTGACAGTGAGTTGAACACAAACCTTATAACCTGAAGTATGTGTAGTCCGTCAGTGAATTTCATGTTTGCTCATTATTGCACTGTATAATCCACATTTTTCACATTGTAATGAATGACTGCTGTCTCCTGTGTTTCTTTAGGGCCGAGAGTCCTGGAAGATAATTCAGCTTTGGATAAAATGCTGCAGAATGTCCAGATGCCCTCCAAAACACTGGACTTCATTATTTTGAATGAAACAAGTAAGTTAAATTCCTTTGGAACAGTACTTTTCATGGAAACACCAATGCACTCTAACTATAGTAATTTGATCTGAAAATATGTATTTTGTTATATATAAATCTAATTTAGAAGGTTATTTCTCCATGAAATGTCTTGTCAAAAGAAATACTAGTTTTATATCCTTTTGTCTTAAAATACAATACCATTCTACATAAAACTTATTCTGTCAAAAGGGAAATGATTTGGAGAACATACTCTATCGTTAGTTCACTTTTATCCCATTAGTGACTCTATTATTCTACTAGTATTAATTGTATGTTTAACTTAATGACATCCTAACGTATTTCACCTTTAACCCAAAGAGATCAAGGATATCTGAGATGGTTGTATAAAACAATTCATGTTGGCTATAAAATATTGAAACTTCAGTCTCAGAAGAGAAATTTTGAATTTTTCCAAACCCTCCTGACCTCCCATAGTGTGGTCCCCGGCCTGGTTGTGTAATCATGGATTATATTCAGAGACCAGTAAGAACAATGAGGTTCTTTGAGTAGAAAATCTTGTTATTTATTGTTTGTTTTTTTTAATTTTTTCCACTCCAGGCTAACAGCTTATATGAGAAGGAGGAATCCGTTATATTAGGATTGATTCATTTTAGGCTTTAAAAAAATTTAGGATACTAGAAAAGATTCAACACATCTAATTTTAAATATCAGGAAAAGCACAGGAAAGTATAGCATCCTCATGAAGAACAGTTTAGAGCAGTGCCACTCAAACTGAATGTGCATGTGAGTCACCTGGGACCTTGTTAACAAGGACATTCTGACCCAGCAGGTTAAGGAAGGTCCAGGATTCTGCATTTGTAATAAGCTTCTAGGTGATGCTAGTGCTACTGACCCTTGAGCCACATGTGAGGGGCAAGAGCTTAGAGTTTTCCAGAGCTACCATTGACAGCCTGGTACAGAAGGCACTGAATACTGAGATGTGACATTCTATTTCAGTCATGAACACTGGGGAACCCCTGCAGGTTTTCAGGTCAGGGAAGCCACATTAGTAGACGGATGACTTGAGACAGGATGTAGGATGGAGCTGTGGGGATGGGGATGTCCCATTGGGAGGTGGTTATAGCCATTCAAAGAACAGAAAGGAAGGATGAAAGGTAGGTCAGGGAGGAGGGAGCTGGAAAGGCGTGACTCTGAATAGAAAGAATCCCCCAAACTAAAGAGTGTACATCTCCAAAAAAGTGGGACTAAAACACCTTCCCATCAACTAATGCCAATTCAAACAAAGCAGAGATCAAATGATGGATTTTGCATATTCATTAAAAGTATCATGGTCAACTGATAGTTTGGTGTTCTACTGCAATTATAATAGAGACTTAAATTTTGCTCTTATAAGCACATTTAATCAGAAGGCATGACAATAGTCAGCAAAATATAAATTGAAGATAAATCTATCTATGTATTTTACTCCCAAATCTTTTTTTTCTTTTCAAGTAAAATAATTGTAACAAACATAAACAAAAAGGAAGATAAATGTTAGATAAAAATAGCTCTAGAGATAAGAATTTTTTGCCTACAGTTTAAATCTCCTGAATCTGGAATAATTTTATTTAAATGTGGAAAAACACTTTTATAACTCATCTTTTATTTGGGAGCAAAGGAAACTGACTCATTATTTAGGGACAAATTTTATTAAACTGATGTTAAATCAAGCACAGAGAATGAAACAGACCCGTGGGAGATCATACAGAATGTACGCAACAGTTTGCTCCATATAAACCCGATCTCATTCTGTGAAACGCAGAGCTGAAAATGGGAACTCAGATTTGCGGTCTGGGATGGCAATAAGAATTACAAAAATGTTATTAAATCAGAATTCTAAAATAGAGTTGGGGCCAACTAAAAATCCTAAACAGCTTCAAGGAAATTCAAGAAGAGGAAAACATTTTGGAGGAAAACTTAGAACATAAGCCATAAACAAACTAGATCAGTAGATCGGATGCCAAAGAACAGAATCATAAAAACAAAACATTAGAAATTCTAAGATGCACTTTTATTTTACTAGGCACCAATGTATTTAATAGATACATTAGAAACAACTTTATGTTTTAACATTAACTAGTATTTTAACCTGAAAGAAAATGTTGTAATATCTTAAAAATGTGCTGAATCCAAGCAGTTCATTTTCTTTTTCTACTCTCATTTAACAAATTGTTAAACTCTAGAAATGACTTGCTACTGAGGGAGATGAGGAACAAAATCTTGTACTAATAATTTTTCTTACCTCACTAATTAATCTTTCTGTTTGTTTAGAATTTTGGTATCAGATGATCTTGCCTCCCCATTTTGATAAATCCAAGAAATATCCTCTACTATTAGATGTGTAAGTATTCAAGAGAAGGGAGTAACTTAGAAATATTGAGTCATATATATTTTTCTCAGTGCAGCTTACTGAAAAATGGAGCCAAATGCATCCTTTCCCTCTTCCTGAATCACTGTTTACTATTTCCTCCTTTCACTGTACAGCCACAAAACTCAACCTGTGTTTTCTCACATCTTCTTAATACAGAAGAGAGATACTCCTTTTCTGTCATAATGGCATATAGATTTTCTTTTGTTTTGCTTCTCTGAACTCCAAGGGAATTTCAAAGGATTTCTTAAGTCTGCATTTTCATCCTTAACCTCGTGGACATTTTAACAAGCAAGAGATGGCCATTAACAGTCTTTACAGTTCCCTTACCCCAGCTCCCACTGGCTGCCTCATGTTTCTCTTCCTTTAGTTCCTGAAATATTACTGCCGGCTATTTTCTAGTCCTTTTTTTGGTGAAAAGAAGTGATAGAGGAGAATGTTCATTATAAAAACTTTAAGTCTTTGAGAAAGTTATGAAGTCACAAGTCTTTGAACAGTGAATGTGAACTCATATGAATTCCAAATATGACAGCTTTGTAAAATATTTTTTATAATCATTAGGAATATACCCTACTTTAATTTTTCTAAAATTGCCCTACGGTCACCCATGATGCCATAATGTCAGACTCTTCCTGTCCTGGCTTGCATCATTTCCTATATCAAAAATAAAATGAAACAACGCTTGTGCAGGGAACTGCTGAATGCCGGGTGCTTGGCATCATTTGCCTTATTCACACAACAAGCCCATGTGGTAAGTTCTGTTGTTCCATTATACGGAAAAGACATTGAAACTCAGGGACATAACGTCTCTGTTGTTACTAGTAAGAAAAAAAAAGTGGGGAGAGGAAGGGAGGACACAGATACTAGTATCAGACACAGCTTTGATGCACTATATTCACAGTTTCATGAAAGCCAAACATAAAGAAAGGAAAAGACAGGTATTTTAAAATTCCAGATGCACTATCTGATTTCTTTTCAAGTAAAATAATTGTAGCAAATAAAGTCAGTTCATTCGTGACACTAATTTGTTTTAGGCTTCGGCTCCAATGCTAAAAAAGCGTCCTTTAGAGTGATATTTTTATCTTCTTTGACTTCCTAGTAAGTAATGATTTGATCTCCATTAGAAAAGGTTTTTAAAAATGCTAACTTTAATACATATTTCTTTTCAGTTATTTTCCTTTTCCTCTTTTAAGGTCTATATATATTTTTATACTTTAAAAAATAATCTTGTTTAATTTTGGGGTTAGGGAATTTGATATATACCTAATATTAAGGCAAACTCTTAATCTACCAAATTTAATATAATTGAGAGGAGCAAGACATTTCACATGTTGTGAAAAAATGTTTGCTTGCTCAAGAAATGCATGAATGCATTTTCCTGTTTAAAGTTAGAATGTTATAGTATTTTGTTTAAAACTAAAGTTCTTTTGACTGACATCGCTAAGTAGAAGGAAAACATTAGCAAAGGCATGTAAGCAGGACTTGTCCTATCCTGTGTGGGGGACAGTGAGCAGATGAGTGGAGAGATGGGCTGGGGAGGGAATAAGCTATTAGAGAGTATCCATGTCCAGGAGTCGTGTAGATGGTGCAAAGATGACATATTTAAATGAATTGAAATGAGCTATAAGGAGCTCCTCTTGATTAACAAGCAGAAAAGAGAGCACTTTACAGAGCTTTACAGAGATTGTGCACACAGCTCTGTATAAGGTAGTTGTAGCCTGTGAAGATGGCAGATACAAGGGAGTTAAACTTGCTAGTAAATAGAATGCCCAATGACATGCCCGTTTTCCAATGCAACCTGTTTCTTCCTCTGAAGTTTTAAATATTAGCATTCATTCTTACTGCAATCCATTCCACAATGATTTACAGTCATTGTGAGCAAGACTGTGCTGGGTGCTATGGGAAATGCAAAGTATATGATGCAGAAGTCAAGTCCTAAAAGAAGGAAATAAACTTGTAGTCCAGGAGTATTTGTAAGCTGAGATGGAAAGATATCCAAAGCTGCATTTATTGCTGTCGTCATCATTTTTTTTTTTATAACACAACTCCCCTTTCTTAACTATTAGAGAAATTATTTCTTTAATTTCCAAGATTATGTTTACTTTTTAAATATTGGCCTATGAAGTCTGTGTTTGATAACTATCTTCAAAGACAAAACTGACAAGTATCTTTGAAGGAAATACACAACCATGGTAGTTGTATTGCTAAGTTTTAGCGGACTCATTCTGGACACCCCATAGGCTGGCACAGTTTCAGGCTCATGACTGGGAAGAATGTACACTTCTTGTTCACGGGGAAGAGAAATGTAAGCATTCCTCATTTGATTCAGGAAAACCATGAAAGCTAACAATTTGGTATTTTTCATAGGTACGCAGGCCCGTGTAGTCAAAAAGCAGACGCTGTCTTCAGACTCAACTGGGCCACTTACCTTGCAAGCACAGAAAACATTATAGTAGCTAGCTTTGATGGCAGAGGAAGTGGTTACCAAGGAGATAAGATCATGCATGCAATCAACAGAAGACTGGGAACATTTGAAGTTGAAGATCAAATTGAAGCAGCCAGGTGAGTGACTAGGAGATGAAGTCAAAGGTCATCTGATTTTTTTTCCCCTTTAAAATTTACATTTTAAAGCTGTAAAGTGTAAATAATTTAAAGTGTTCTGGGATGAATTTGTAATCTTTTATCTTTACGGTAGGTTTTAGTGAAGATGTTATGTTTAGATAAAAATATATTACATTATAGATTTATATGAAGTTAAAAAAAAAAAGCATTTCCTAAATTCATCTCCGTATGAGACTCTAGAAAGGGAGTTGGCATATGTCCTACCACCTTCTAAGAACAGAAACTCAAAATTCATCAGACTCGGGGACAAACTGAGGGATAAATGTACCCTAGTAAACATCTGACTAAACAAGCCAAGCCCATTCCTTCACAGTCAAGAATAAAGAGAGGACTTCAGTGTACATTTACATCACAGGCAGTGACAACTATGAAGTCCTAGGAGTAGCTCCTACAGTCTGGATGAGGGTGACTCTGCTATTTTGGGAAAATTGTGGAGCACAGCCATCATCGGTCCTATGTATAAGGGCTCTGATAAGTATGAACCACATCTCATTCTTGTGCTCTTCACTTATGGGACTATAAACAGATGTGATCTGACTCAAGAGATGTTAACAAAGAATGATGGTTACTCATAATATGCATGTTACATGGGAAGTGCTTTACCTACAGGCATTGTCGCTGAAGCCCTGAAAGGTGGGTTTTCTTACCCCATATTTTAATTAAATAAATGGAGACTATTAGGTTAGGTACCTTGCTAAGGTGAATCAGGATTTGAAGCCAGTCTCATTCCAACTCTTATATTTAATTACATTCAACTGTTATGTGGGAAATGTAACTTTGAGTTTCTATAACCAACAGCATGGATGTCTGGGGAAGCATAATTGGGAGGGTGGTTGAAAATGATGTTATGAAATCATAGACTAGGAAATGCAGAAGGATCCATGAATGATTAAGTAGATGGAGAGAGGAGATGACAATTTATTAGGGATTCCTGAGTGAAAGAAATTCTCTTTCACTAAAGTTAATGATTAGCTATTTTCCTTAACAATCAAAAAATAGAGATTTAGAATAAATGGGATACGTTTGTTCAAGAGTGAGGCTTTGATATTTTAAAAATAGATATGTGTCTATCCAGATTGCTCCCCTGTGAGAGAGGGCATAGTTTTCAGGGCCTCTCAAGTCTGACTAACGAAAGTCCTAAAATTACAAAATTGAGGATCTACTATATACAACCCCAGTTAAATAAGTAATGAGAAGTAGTGTGTTTATACAGTGGAACACACTATTGCAGCAACTAAAAAGAGTTAAGCATATAACAACATGGATGAATCGCATATACTGTTGAATGAAAGAAGCCGGACACAAAAGTGTACATCCTACAAGATCCAATTTATGTAAAGATAAAAACCAGGCAAAAAAGTTCAGTGAAATTTTTATGGAATTCAATAAAAGAAAAACGTTTCCTTTTGTCCCTTTGCAAAGAGAGAAATGCCTTAGAGGCTTCTGATAACATGCACAGGCCATGATTTCAAGGATACGTTCACTTTGTAAAGGTTGATCAATTTATACACGAATGATCTGGTGCACGTTGCTGTATGTCTGCCTCCTTCAATTTTACAAAGTTTACATGGAAAAGATGAGTTGGAAACGGTTTTAATTTTTTTCTAACACTGCTTAACTTAGGGCAACCTAGGACATACATCATTATGTGAAAACACAAAGACTCTCAAAATCAAGATAGGTTAATGCAAAGGTCTGCAACCATCCACAATGCTAAAAATTTGAGTTTCATTTATCAGGTAGTTTTAAGTAAAAAAAAAATTTCTTTTGATGTCAGGCTAATATTAAGAAATAGGTGCATAAAACATTTTTCTTATTTCTTTACCTGGATTCCAATTCTGAACACAGTTTAGTGGCAAAGAAGACTTCTTAATCCATCAAGGAAAAATTTATTTTTATTGAGTGCAAGGTGCTGAGCTAACTAATCAACACCCAGCATAAGAAGGGATTTATTTAGAGAATGGTGTTTCAGTTCTCAGGTAGGGGGCCCAGAGACATTTCTAAGCCCTACTCAGAAGTTTTTCATGCCCTTATCTTTCTCCATTGCAGGGGCAGACTCTCCCAAACTGAAAAACATCTGGAGAGATTTAAATTCAATTATGTAAAGAAAAGTGCATCTGGGCTGCAAATTTTTGTATAAAGCTGTGAAAAAAACTGCCAGGATTTGTTTTCTGTGAATCGTACACACACACACACACACACACACACACACACACACAATTTTTATGAACAACGAAAGTAAACCATGTTCATCTGGATCTTAGGTTAAAATGATAGATATTTATCTTGGGTGTGTATTTGATTACTGGCAGCAATTTTTAGTCTGAAATAGAATGAAGCAGAGAACAAATGGCAGGGTTTCACATTTGTGCCTTATCTAAGTTTTCTATACACAATGCAGTACTGATCTGTGGACTTTTTCCATGT
This sequence comes from Papio anubis, assembly GCF_008728515.1. NCBI lineage: Eukaryota > Metazoa > Chordata > Mammalia > Primates > Cercopithecidae > Papio > Papio anubis. The sequence goes on along the minus strand of NC_044985.1, from coordinate 45,685,354 downwards.
GTTTTAGACAATTTTCAAAAATGGGATTTGTGGACAACAAACGAATTGCAATTTGGGGCTGGGTGAGTAGTTGACTGATGAATCTGTATGCATTCGTTAGTGAATATCACTCAGAGTAGGTTAATTTATCTTTCGTATATACATATTTGGAGGTGAAAATCACATGTATCAAGTCTTAGGTCTCTGGGCAGTAACCCTACAGAATCTCCACTGAGTCAGGCTTACACCTTTGTTTATTATGATGAGCGAGGGAGGTGAGGTAGAAAGAGCAAGAAGGAAGGAGTGAAAGGGAGGGAAGAGGGAAGGGAAAGAAGGAGGGAGACTTTTTCTTATGCATCAGTTAGTAAAGATTTCGTGTTATTGTTTTTAAATATTCTATAATTGGTACCACCCAGTCACTAGGGTCAGCAAATTTTCCATATTTTCCCCCGTATACCTACCAAGAAAGGGATCAGGGCTCTGAAAGTGTAGTCTTTAAAGATACTGTCCAATTAAGGCCAATTTAAGCCTCCTATACCATGCTTTTTATCTCTAAAGAGGCACAGTATATAAAGATGTGAGAAATGTGGAAACTGCGATTCGCTTACCATATGTCCTTATTCTTTTACCTCCATAAAAATAACTGTTTCCATTCCTTAGTCATATGGAGGGTACGTAACCTCAATGGTCCTGGGATCGGGAAGCGGCGTGTTCAAGTGTGGAATAGCCGTGGCGCCTGTATCCCGGTGGGAGTACTATGGTATGTAATTGCTGCCAGGTACAAAGAAATACGGAGTGTTGACCTCAAAATGCCAGTAACAAAGCCATTCCTTTTTGAGTTTCAGTGTTTTTACAGCGAATAATAGGCTGATTCATCTTAGAGGTTCTTTTTGGATACCTATAATAAGATGATCTCATTTATTCTGCTATTGTGCAAAGCTGGGTGGTATATTTTATTACACATTTGGTTTTTTATCAACAAATTCTGTTTTCCAAATTTCAAAACAGCCCCAATGCTACACTTCTACAGATAAATCGTTCCTTATCTTTACTCTAATTTGATTCTTGGGTTTCACATATTAGCAGAGTGAGAGAAGTGTGTATCTCTTTCCCTTCAATTAAATGTCAAATATAAGTAGGGCTTTGGATGGGAAGAGGAGAGGAGAAACAGTGGAAATACCTATCGGAGGGTTGGTTTCTTTTTTTCACTATCTCTTAATAGGTGAAAGCTACTCTAGAATATGCTCTTTGTCATTAAGAGACTATTATTTTGCAAGGCATCGTACACCTCTAAGATTGCAATTCTCAAAGGGGAGCGAGTAAGCGATGGAAGATGAGGGAGGAGGGAAGAGTCAGGGGTGGTAAGGAGATGAATGATTTTCCTGCACCTCTTCTGACCCCATCTGAAGTCTTCTGTCTAGTGTAAGAAAAGAATGGTTGATGATGAATAGCTCATTAAATATTTTATATCCAGAAATATGGTAGTACCCAGAGGAAAAGACTCTTAAAGTCTCTCCCAGTCAAGATAAACCAATGTAGAAATATATTTCTATCTTTCTGCTAAGAAAATTGGAGGGCATAGTTATAATTTGATCTACACACAATGAATTTGTTTTCATAATATTTCTCTGCTTGATATTAATTGTTCTGTTGGATGGCTTGTTTTTGGAGACCTCTAGTGGTCAATAAAATAATGGAGTAAATCTTTGTAAGTTTAAAAATATGAAATGAGAAGAAAACTTCATTTAATGTATATAGACCAACATAATACATAGGAATTGTCTAGAGTTCTTACATATGTGTAAATTTAAACAATTTTATTCAAAGATGGGACAAAAAGAATACGTAAATGGTGTTTTAAGGCATATTTTTAAAAAGTTTACAGTTGCATTGTGCAGTATTTTTTAAATGTTATTTTTAAAATTTCAGATCTACTTATACATGTAAACCTGGTTAGCATAAATAAGAAAGGAGTATTGTGTTCTATGACAAGCAGAATTAAAGTCTGCAGCTACCTGGAGGAAAATGTGTTTTGCCCTTTAAGGTCATTTTCCCCCATCTAACATACAGCCTGAGATATTAATATTTAAATACTAAAGTTAAAAAAGATACGAGCATTTCACGAAGATCTTATATTTCAAAGTATCTTTAAAAATATTCTATTTTTATATTAGTGTCCTTTAAGTACATAAAATTACATATAGTCGGTTTTCATGTTAATCAAAATGATAAAATATCACTGTTAGTAATTTTGGAGGAAAATATTTTGACTTTCATAGAAATGGCATAAAGTATACATATGGAGGAACTAACACTCATTAGTGTAGTTTCTAATCTACAATACCAGTCATTCAAAAAGTGTTAGAATGTTGAATTTAGATAATATACCCACTTTTAAAATTAATGGAATTGGTTTTGAAATACTTGTAAATTATAGTGAAATTCAAGCCACTAACCTATACAGCACAATGGCAAGATAAAATTCTTAGACTTTTTAGCTGTAATCTGGTCACTTAAGGCGGCAGTTTTCAAAGCAGTTATGTCAGGTTTTTAAAGTTTATTGCAATTTGGTCTCAATAATTTTTTTTTAACTGATATTTTAGGCCAAATATATATAATGTATCATTTAATTTTTTTTAAATCAGGCAAAATATGTTTAACTATCCAAAATAACCAAACCAATTATGCAACCTGTTTTTCAACCATATTTATAGATAAAAGAGCTTATGTCATTTCAGCAGACAGATATTAATGTAATCTGTTTCACAATGCTCAACTGTTATACCACAAAAATTGAGGCTTCACCACAAAATGAGAGAAAACAAATGTTTAACTTGCATTATGATGGAGTAGCTGAGCCAATGTGGGGATATATAGCAAATAAATGATAACTGAATTATTTCTTTTTATTATAGTGAATTCCAGCCTGACCCCCAAACTAAAATATGATTTAAATCAGCAACTAGTAATTGAACATTGTTAGGGGTCTCCAAAAGGAAATAGATGATCATAAATCAGGGCACATACTTGTATTATAACCAAAAAATTTCGACACAATTGAGGCATTAAGTGACTTCCTAACTAAAATTCTTTGAGAGGGTCATATGATAATGTTAAGATCCCTTACCCGTTAGCACTTCACATTTGACTTTCCTGTAGGTGGATTACTGATTGGATTTTAGATCATCTGGTTTGATCTCCCTTTGCCCCACTGTATGGGGAAAGTGAGAATGGGTTAGGGCTGAGTGTGGAAAGGTATGAGTATGCAGGGAGCTGGGAATTAGCATCTCTGGCTATATGAGCAAGGCAAGTAAAAAATTACCTCCCATAAGCTGCTTTAGCCACCCTTTTCCTTGTTCATAACCACACAGAGATACTTCTGAGAGTAACTCTATATTCCTATACATGAGTGAAGACATATGGAAACACTGAAGTGGCCCATTAAAAGCAAGAAAAGTTGTTATTGTATGAATTAAACTTTTTTTTTTTCTTTCACAGATTCAGTGTACACAGAGCGTTACATGGGTCTCCCAACTCCGGAAGACAACCTTGACCATTACAGGGTAAGAGATGAGGACCTAGGCCTATTTTATAACCTATTTATAAGTGGTTTAAGAACCTTCTTAAGTGTATCTATTCTAGAAAATATATATTTTTATTTCCAACAAAATTCTTGTTAAAAAGAAATAACACAGGTGGTTTAGAGATACTCCAATAGCTTCCCCTACTATATTCTGCATAATTACAGTCTTTATCGTATGCTATATAGGTCACAATATGCATTCATTTAGAAATACAAAGCAACATCAGATAATTACTTTAATTATAAAATTTCAGTTTAGAAAACCTATAAGAAATTCAACGTATTCCTTTAGAGCCCAGAAGACTCTCTAAACCTTTAGCTATATATTGAAATTTCTTACAGTATTATCATAAGATGTATATATGAGACTATAATTTTCTTACTCATAGCCAATTATGTACGGTTTTGTTCACACAAGATTTAAGTAAAGCAGGTGAGAGGTAGGTACAGTTGGGCAGTACCCTTAAAAAGCCCTAAACCTAAATCACTGAATAGCATCCAACAGGCTGGTCGCCTGATGGGAGAACCAGTGGGCAGGTTGCTCTGCAGATGGGCTATAGCATTTAAAATATGGTGTGGGTGCAACTATCATTGACAGCCCCCATGTGCTAGTGTAGATGCCACGGCAAAGCCAGAGCATTGTCTTTGGTGCCACATTGATGCAGCTGGAAGTGCTAGCATAAGTACTAGGGACCCTTCTGGCACTTTGATCATTCCAAAACTTTGCTGATTCTGTTTGTCATGTTAGGTTGGAAAAAAATTGTTTTAAAACCCTGAAACTTACAGCTGACAAGGTAAATCATCTATGATGTTTACATTTTCCAAAGAATGTTCACAATTTTTTCCAAGACAGTGAATTAAAGAGAAAGAAAAACAGTAAGAATAACTTAAGAACACAATTTCTTCTCATCTGTGTCATGACTTCATATTAATACATTGCTCTGAGCAATATCCGTATGTTTTTGTAAGATGTCATCACTATTACTATGGATGCTGAAGTCATCTGATCAAAACACAGTAAAACTCAAAAGTTTCTAGTTTTGCAAGACAAGTATAGACAATTTAGTTTTACCAATTACTTTCAGCTTAATGAGTAAGGGGTGTGTATGTGTGTGTGTGTCTGTGTGTGTGTGCGTGTGTGCAGGGAGCTGTGATAGCAATGTTTTTGTGTTAGTGGCTATATGACGTTTTCCTGTCTGTTTATCAGTTAAGATAGAAAAGTAACAATCTGCAAAGTGAGATGCACAGATCATCTACCCCTACAAAAAAGTCCCATAATTACATTGTCCCCATTTCTGCTAAGGGTCGCATTTAATACTTAGGGCTCAATTCTTCCCATTCTTTCTCCTCCACCTCCCATAAGCTGCTTTAGACTCTCATTTCCTTCTTTGTAACCACATTGCTATTGTCATATAACCTATCTCCTTTTATAACAATAACCCGATTTGTCTCCCCTTATCCTGTCTTCTCACACTCCAGTCTACTGCGCACAGAGCTGGGAGATTGACTCCCACCCACAACATGTTCATGGTTCCTTCTTGTGTACTCGACTAAGCCCAGTCCTCACTCTTTACCAGGTGTTCGGCGCCCTTCCTACAGTAGCCCACTTTGTCTGGAATGCTTGCTGTTCTCTCAATGTTTCCGTGGCTCTCCCTTTTGTGCCTTTGCCCTCTGCTCCTTCCACCTGGAGTGTCATTTCCCCTCCATCTCCACCCACTCAGAAACGTATACAGCCCTCTCAGTGGAGTAGCATCGTCTTTTGAATCCCCTTTTGATAGTTTCCTTGTATATCTCTGAATCCTCAATTTTATTCCACCTTGAACTGATAGGTATCTTGTACTGAATTTTCCCCTCTTCAGTACTGTTAGCTCTTCAAGGTGTATAAGCTCTTCAACATTGTATTCTTTGCCTTCCCCTTTAGGGAGTATAAATCCCCAAACCTTTCCTGATTTAATTTAAACACTTTTTGAAGGGAAACATTGTTATACAAGAATTTCTCCATTGCCGCTTTCATTTTCCAGTTCAAATTTTCTTGTTAACGACCCAACCAGACTACTTAAATTTGATTGTCAAAGAGTTTTCTCCTAGAAAATACTGAAAGTTCCTGAAACATTAGAGGTGTAACTGCCTAGGATTCCAATCCCTCACTTGAACATGGTGGATGATGAATCCAAAACGTTCTTTTAAAAAGTTATATTCTAAAAAGTGGAGGCTAGAAGCACAAGATCAAGCCCTAACCCTCACATCTAAGGAGGTTCATGGCACCTACCCTACTTCCTCAAAGAACATCAGCCAATGGGGTATTTCCCCTTCAACCAGCCCTCCCTATATAATGAGATAGGATAATTGGCTGTAGTCTGCCATTTCAACCTGCATACATTTCCAGTCTTTCCTATAGACTCCTCGTTCCCACATAGATCCCCCTCTTCTCCAGCTCTACCCCCCACTGCGGTGGCCATTTCCATCTCCCCCTTTAGGTGTTCGCTGCATGAGGTAGTTATGTAAATAGAAGTCACTTCCTCCTGCCAATGGCAACACACGCACACTGGGTGCACAAAGTCACTCTTTCACTTCACTGCACAGATGGCACCCGAGGACTGTTTAATCCTTCCACGCCAGGAGTCGGGTTTTCTTGGCACAAAATTCATTGCTGGCAATGGACACATTAAAACTGCCAGTACCAGGGAGCTAAAGGTTCCCAATGTGTTACTAAGAGGAATTATTTGGGAGGGCGATAGTTAAGGTGGGCAGGATACAAGTGAGGCAAATGCACTAACTGAATTGTCTCCACCGTGGTAAGTTGCTTCCTCCGAAATGTGGAGAACTGAATCTATGTGGAGAACTGAATCTAAGTGCCTATTTTTGGTGCACAGCAGGCTTTAGAATAAAGCTGCCCTCCTTTGTTTTTTAAATGAGCCTGTGCTTTTGTCTCTGGCAGGAATACATTCAAAGATTCTATTTTCCTCCAAGGCCCCAGCTGCCCCTCTGGACCCCATCTTTTACTTTTCTTTCCCAGGTTGTTTTTCTTTTCTTCTCTCTCTCTCACTCACTCTCTCTCTCTCTCCCTCTCTCTCCTTCTCTCCCTTTCTGTCTTCCTCCCATCCTTTTTGAAAAGACAAAGGAGACAATTCCTTAGAGGATTTCACCACCCTGTGCATTTCAGTGGATCAGAAGGAAATATTTTTAAAGCGGTTCACATTTAGTCTGGATCAGTGACTCTTTTCGGTACACTGAGGATTAGGAATGACCAAAGTGTGTAACAAGTAAGGCCTTGATCTTTGTCCATGTTTTCAGCTAAACAGCCACTGATACGGTGGCCAGAATTATAGCCTCTGGAAGAAAATGCAGTTTTTAATAAAACTCAAATAAGAAAAGGATTTATTATTAGGTGATTGTTGGTCTGGATTTGGAAGAATTTAGAGAAATCCACATCACCAAGAGAAGCACATCACATGAAATCAAAGTCCCTCTCACCATTGAGGAAAGGGAATTAGAAGAGCCATTTGCATATATGAACGGAACAGGCGGGGATGCCATGTGCAGTTGTTCAGCCTGTGCCCTGCTGAAAGCCAGACCACACTCCATTTTCTAAGGCACACACCTCCAAGGCTGTGTCAAACCAGATGGAGCACCCTTTCCTATTCTTTCAAAGCTGCCATGTGGATTAGGGGACCCTGAGACTGAGACTTAGACCCAATGCAGTGACACAAACAGTGACTCCATAAGACTCTTTTTGGAGATAATCATCCACCTACTGGCAAGAGGCAAGGGAGAAGCACTTTCAAAGGATATCCAGACCTCAAAGAGGAAAGGAGATGTTCATCCCCCCCTTATCTCAAGGAGCTGATACCAGAAGCTCTAAATGGGCAGCTAAAGTGGAGGGGTGACAAATCTGAGCTAAAGGGCAGTATAGCTCTATGGAAACATCTTTTCTGCAATGTGTCTCAGTCCACAGCAGACAGATATGGTGACAGATTTGAGCAAAGGAATCAGATCCAAAGAGGCAACCCTCACAACCAATGTCAATCAGCAGACAGCAGCTGTAGCCACACCTTGCGGAGTGGGCTCCTAACAGTGAGGAATGGTCTCTCATGTGGTCAGTCACAGGTCTTTTAGTCAAACTTGTAAAAAATGTTAATATGTGGTAGACTTTCATTCACCCATTCAAGGTGCCTGGCGTTTTAATCATTCAGAAGTTTATTCCTTGTCAGTTAGAGAAAACAGTATTTTGGGAGAGAAATAAAAGACAGTAGGAAATAAAAGATGAATTTGAATATGACAAAGTAGCCAATATGTATGAAAAAGACTTGTGGTTTTCCAATTGTGACTATGAAGCCCCAGGAATTCTATACCTTAGGAGCATGTAGGAAGGGGAAGGGGAGTGGCGGAGAAGTTAGGGTTTCCCCTTCTCCACTCCCTAGCCAGAAGGGATCTAGTTTCACTTATTTCATTCATGTTTTCATTCATTTATTAAGTGCTTCTATGGCAAGTCATCATTGTAAGCTCTTTACATGGGTTATCAGGTTTAATTTTCCTCCCAATCCTCCGAGATAAGTACTGTGTTTCTATTTTACTGACACAGAAACTGAGGCACAAAGATGTTATGCAACATATTGATATTGAGGGTTAGAAAAGGGAGAGAGGGCACTAATCTGAATCATTAGAGAAAGATTTCAGAAGATGGGGAGGATGAGCATGATGTTCTCAATAGGTTACACATTGGGGGGAGGCAGATCAGCACAGTAGACAAATGAATAGCAGGAAGAGTGGTTTTCTGGCGATGTGTGAAGCAGGTCCAATGAACTGAGGGGTAACAGAAGAAGGGCTCTAAGAAGAGCAAGCCAAATGCTGGCCAAGAAGGCAGGACATAAGCCTGGGGAGGGGATGGATTTATGAATACACACAGAAAGAAGTATCAGATCAAGGGCAAGAGAAATAGGACCCAAGTCCTGAGCCTTGTTGCCAAGAGAAGAGGGCAGCCTGGAACACACAGAAGGGACTGATTTAACTTGTAGAGGAGATTTATTTTGCATTTTGCTCAAAATTTGATAGGCTTTTGGCAAGTGTATGAAACAGTCATAGATTTGGCAGTCTTCTGCTAGCAGATTTGAAATGTTCAATCCTTAAGAACTGCTGCATCGTTAGGTTATGCAAAACAGGGTGCAATTTTGTAAATATGCCATCTTGTACTGATTTGACATTTGTTCTATTATCCCAGAATATGCCAAAGGGAGAGAGACCTTCAGATTTAAGCCAAACCTTAACTTGTTTGTTGAGTGCTGATAAAATGTTGACTGCTGTGTGATCTTTAAAGAAGCCAGTGTTGCTTGGTGAGGCCTGAGGTAGAGCCCCCTGTCTGGGGTTGATGGGAGCTCTCCTTGGCATCCCATGAGTACAGTTGTTTGATAGATGTAAACAAGTAAAACATCTGATTTAGTGAGTTGAGTTCATTCTTTTCTTAAACATTTTCTGTGGCCCCTGTTGTGGCATTAATGGTGCTTCCCCGAATGGCATCATTTAATATTAATTATGGAGCTTTGGTTACGAGTAGGAGAATGCACAGAGCAAGCCGCTAAACCCAAGGTCATAGCTTACTGAAGTGCTGGGTTGCTGTCCATTAGACCCAATGACTGTGTGCTCTTTCTATAAGATCTTATAAATGGGAGGAGTTGTTTGGTTGTGATGTCACGTGCCAATAGAATATGACAGTAAGGGACATGGGCTTTTGGGATTAGGCCAACATGTCCTCAATTTCTGTGTCAACCACTTACCAGCAGTATGAACTTGAGGAGGCTACTTAACCTCGCTGAATCTCAGTTTCCTCATCTGGATAATGGGATAATCAGACCTACCTCACAGGGTTATTGAAATCATTAAATGAGATGCCTGTGCCTGCCATGAAGGAAGCTTTCAAAACATGGCAGCTGCCACCACTATTATCTCCAGGAAGCAAAATGTCCTTATGGTTCCTAGATGGCACTAGGGGTAGTTTAAAAATTGTTATACCTTCTGTTTCTCATAGTACTCTCCTCCTCTTATCAGCTCTCTCTTTTAATTCAAAAATACAAAGATTTATTTGTTGGAAGGTAACTGAAGAACCAGCATGATCCAACGAGCAGCTACAGATGGTTCTTCTTGGGGACTGAAGGAAAAGCTCCTCAGAGATGCTGTGGAGTCGGCACTGCCACTGGACCGATCCTTCCCACTTCTCCTTGCCAGGCTGTTGCTGGCAGCGGGGCTCTCCGGAAGTTTCTAGCCTCAGGAGAGTGCCAACTGCACCACCATTGCATCCTTGCCCATTTATCACTCTGAGTTTCCTTTTTAGTAGTTGGTGATAGACTATTCGGCTTCTAACTTAGTCATCCATTTCCTTTTTTATTTCTGTTTCCATGGATAGGCAAAGAGGGATTATCCTCTTTTGGTAGGTTAAAATAGCACAATTAATTTTTTTCTAATCATTAATCATACCTTAAATTCATGCCGGTATTTCCTTTTCTGGCTTTGTGTGTTACCTTTACAGCTTCAAGTGTGCTATACAGTGGACTGTAAAGGGTGTTAATTGAGAAGCCAGGGTGCACAGTTGAGTAGGGAATGATCAATGGTTCCAGAGGCAAGGTGACACAGCTGCCTTTTTCTGGGGGAAAAATGTTCTGTGTAGCCTCAGAGCCTTAAAGTGGGTGTATGTCTCTCGGCTGCCTCTCTCCCTCTCACAGAGAGGTCCCTCTGGAGGCTTCTCCCAGTGAGCAGGGGAAGTGCGCATTTGAAATGGCACACTTATCTTGCAGTTGCAGGGGAAGCTTTTGTTTTATTTTTCTCTTGCTGCATTAAAGTATTTGTCTTTCTTTCTTTGTAGTGTAATATTGTTAATGTAAAACAATTTGCATCATGACACTTTTATCACAGTTTTCGTCTTTTTCTCAGTATGTTGCATTTCTCACCATGTCTAGTTCATCACAGCTACAGTGTGTACATCACAACATTTATCTTAGGCTCAGGGTTTTACTTGTTTATAAAAATTGTCTTCTTTCAGCCTGTATTCACTCCATTTAAGAAAAAAAAAGGCAGCCAGAAACTGTTTTGGTCCAAACTCCAGTAGTTATCACATTCCTTGCTAACTGTCCTGCGTATTTATATGTCTCCTAACTATTACTCTATGTTTCAATGACATTTCTCAGTTTCATGGCTCGGGGAGGTTGTAGGAGCAGCTTTTGCTTTTCAAGCTGCCAAGCAAGGCAGGCCCATGAGGCTTTTGGAGGTGAGGTGAGGTGGCACAGTTGTATATTTGGGTCAGGTCTGAGTGTTAAAGTTGACTGTCTTCTGCGAGCAAAGAGCTAAATTTAATTTGGAGAGAAACAAGGAGGCAGGAAGTCAGTGCAGGCTGAGAGCATGGCTAACGGAAAGGATCACCAAAGAGGACTCACACGAGGGCACCTGGACCTGCAATTCAGGCGATTAATGTTCACAGTCAGTACTCAAGCCTCAGCCTTTCTTGTCTCCAGCTTTGAATGCTGCACAAAACTGTCTTTTAGGGAGATTTATTTTGACCTATTCCTCTCTGAAGGACAGCGAATTGCTCAGAGTTCTATTGCCCCATTAGGCTATACGTCACTTGCGTAGTCACAGAATATGCCTCCCACATCACCCAGGGCTGTGCAGAGCAATCTCTCTTCTGATTAGTGCAATCTGAGAAGGCATGGGGTCTTAGGAGGATCTCAAAGGATACCCACTATTATTGTGCACTTCAGATTCCAGGACAGTTAATTAACATTTTATTTCACACTGTTTCTTTGCCAGAAGATCACATCATAAACAGCTTGGAATTTTAGTAGAGACGCAGCGCAATGTAGGAAGTAAAAAGGACTTGCTGTCAGACTTTGTCCAGCTCTGACACTTGCTGTAGTTGTGACCTGGTGCAGGTTACTCACCTTCTGAGTCTCGGTGCCTCCATCTAGAAAGCAGAATTGGTCTAGACCTATTTTAAGTGAATATTGCAAGCATTAGATATAACAGTGCTTTTATAAACCCTTATTTATATGTGATGCTTAACACAGTGACAGGCACAGAGTAAATGCTCAATTGAGTGTTAGCTATTATCATGAATGGCATGGTGTATGGATTGAAAGTGGGCAAAACATATCTCAATACATTTCAGAATGAGCATATTTTTTTCTGCCTACCACAGCTGATAACACTTGATTCTGCAAAACTAGGACCAAATATAGTGGACACTGCAAGTGCTTGATAATTTATTTCATTTACTCATTTAATTGATAAATATTTAGCATTCTCTTAGTTGTTAAGAGTAATGCACAATATAGACAAATCTTTTTTCTTATGGATCTTATCATTTAGTGGAGTACATAATAAGTAAATGTTGATTGACTAGATGAAAAATGAGTGGAGGGATGAATGGTGATGTTGGGATGGATGGACCGATGGATTTATATTTAGATATATTTATCTGAGACATCTTACCAGACAAAAAAGTTTCTCAAAAATAAAAGGAGTCTCACTCAGGTTTTTATTCTGAGAGTTCATGAGTAAAATTCTCAGTTTGGGTGAGAAATGGAATATGGTCAGAACAAGTAGGAACTAGCCTGCACAGAAGAGGAAGCACATTTGTTTTAAGCCTACTAGGCCAGGATGACCTTGGGACATTCAGTCAACTGAAACATTTTGGGTGGCTCTGTCCTGAAAGTCATAGATAAAACGTCTTTTTTCCAGAAACACTGTTAAAGAATTCTCACATCAGCATCAGAAATTTAACCCCCAAAAATGCTTTTGCCATGCCTCTTGGTTCCTATAATTGTGACGGAGTAAGAGGAGTTACAGGAGCCCACCCTTATTTAAGGTGAATACATTCCAAGACCCGCAGTGGATGCCAAAACTGTGGATAGTATCGAGCCCTCTATACATTATGGTTTTTTTCCTCTACATATATACATACCTATGATAAAGTTTATAAATTAGGCATTATAAGAGATTAACAATAGTTAATAATAAAATAGAACAATTATAATGATAAACTGTAATAAAAGTTAATTGAGTATAGTCTCTATTTCTCAAAATATCTTATTGTACTATACTGCAGGTAACTGAAACCATAGAAAGCAAAACTGCCAATAAGGGGGGACTACTCAATTCCAATTTTATAGAAATCAAAGCTCAAAGAGCAGCGTATCTCCAGTTGCATAGCTCACTGATATTGAAACTGGAACTTGAATACAAACACGGTTACTTTAGCCCCATTCCCTTCCTGCCAGGCCACCAAGGTTCCCATCAAAAATATAAGCTGATATGAGCTACAGAGATATCTGTGAAATATAAACCTTGGCTTTCATAAAGTTGAATTTGATTCACCAAGGTGCTGCAGGACCAGCTGGCTGCTTTTAAACCCATGGAGATGCTGCTGCCCCTTTCCTGCCCAATCCATAACAGGACCATCAAAGTGGACTCTAGCTCACCCCCTCCCAAAGGCACTACAGTATTTTGTGGCATTTTTACCTTCATCCCAACTTTGGTAAATATCCTCAAAATTGGATGACCAGCTCTAGATGCTTTCAATGGCTTTTTCATTCAAAACTCCTGACCCTCATTATAGGAGCCCTGGCTCAGGCCACATAGCAGTCTCAAAAAGCTGAGTTCCCAATTTTTTTTTAATCCTATTTCCTTGACTAATTTGGGTATGACTTGATCTAATAGTATCTCCTCTAATACACAGAATGAGGCAGACAACAACAACCCACTGATTTTCTAAGGCCATTTTTGATCTTTTTTACCCTCTTCCCCTCCCATATGTTACATTTGTCTAGGTTTTTAACATCTGTTCCCAAAGAGGTAATATTTGCTTTTCATTCAGAGCTTAGCAATGTGGACCAAAGTTCACATGACATATTGCAGAGTATGTTTAGTTGCAAATGCTATGTACAGGCTCTTTGAAATGTAGCATGTATGGCACCATGTGACACATGGTTGCCATGGCAATACACTTTTTGGCTGAACTACAGCAGAAGCCCATGGAACATACATTGCTAATATGAGACTCTGCCCTGTGCTAATGCATAGGACACAGCCAATCTGGGATCTGGGACTCAAGGGGTTTTGCATGCAGGCTGGGTGGCAGGTGCCCTCTTCCTGCATGTTCAGGGAAGATGTGGCATCCTCCTTTCCAGTCCTGTCTCCTAGGCACAGGGCATGCTGTGCATTCTGCCATGCATGGAGACAGCATTTGCTTGAATATCGGTTTGCTATATTTTGTATCAAAGGGGGCCCCAGCTGAAAACATTTTATTTTGTAAACTGAAGTGAAAAATCAGTTTATGGCAGATCCTTTTTTGAATAATGACATTCTTTTTCCCAATTCCAGAATTCAACAGTCATGAGCAGAGCTGAAAATTTTAAACAAGTTGAGTACCTCCTTATTCATGGAACAGCAGATGGTGAGTTTCAGTTAATTAGACTTTTTAGTATCACAGACAGGTTTGCAATTTCACTACTGACAAAACAAAAGCATGAGGGGCAAGACTGTTACATTTACTTCAATAAAACAGTGTTGCTTTCCACAAGTCACTTGTCTTGGGCTAAATGGGATGCTGAGTCCTAGAACTTCAAACGGTCCCTTTCTTCTTGTGCCTTTCCCACCCCTATGTACCAGAAAACTGGAGCGGCTATTAGCTACTTTATGTTTCCTTTCTCTCCCTGCAGATAACGTTCACTTTCAGCAGTCAGCTCAGATCTCCAAAGCCCTGGTCGATGCTGGAGTGGATTTCCAGGCAATGGTATAGAAAAACTTTGTGCAAGGGGAGGGAAGTTGCTGGTGGGGTATAGTTTCCTCTTTCTGGGCCAATTCTCTTAGCAGTGCCAGAGACAGGACAGAATAAAAACATTAAAACAATTTTTTTTTTTCAACGTGAAGTCAGAAGAGTGGTATCCTTGAGCCATGCACAGAGTGATGTTCAATAATATTAGTGAGTTTGTGGTTAAGAAGCACAATATTGCATATCCTGGGAGTATCAAGACACTGCTCTCCTGTTCATGTGATTGTTCAGTCTCTCCCTATTTTGATTCAGAAGTAATCACTTATTCAGTAAATGTGTGGTAGAGTAATTCTAAAGTGAAACCAGCATGATAATAGCTCAGCTCAAATATGAAAATCCATTTCTGTCTGGTACGTATTACTAGCCATTTGAACAACAGTGGGATCTTAATAATCAGCATGCTTCAGTTTTTGCAATTGCAAGGTGATCTTTTGTTAAATAACCACAGTTTATTTATTAAACAATTAGGATTGTTTTATAAAGTCAGAAATGGCTAGAGCTGTTGTTGTCTATGCAGAGGATATTTCTGGGTATTATGTCAAATTCATTTTCTGCATTAGAGATTTTCAGATGAAGGAAAAAATACGTATTTTTATGTATGTATGTATGTATATGTATTTATGTGTCCTCTAACGCACGTGATCTGCTATGTGCTCAGTTCAAATGGTGCCCAATGCATAGGAGTGGGACAGTTACTTGATACTCAGAAAAACTGGCTATCTTTTGGGTCAGTGCTTTATAACAGTTTGAAGTTTATTTTTCTACTATTCAAAGGAAAGACACATGCTACTTAAATTAAGCTTTTTTTTTTAAGTTAACTTATGTCTCCGTAATTTATGTTTGCCCAGTAATGACTTCCCAATTATTTAATAAGGTATGAATTGATAAATTTTTGCCCAGATCATAAATTCCTTTTACATAAATGTCAAATATACAGATTTTTAAAATACCAGTTTAAAATCTAAGTGTTTGCAAATAATACATCTGACTTTTGACTTCACTTCTATTAAACATATATATGTAATATTGAAATAGATTTTTTTCTAGTTTCTTGGTGCTATATATTAGGCAACATTGCTTTTAAAAAATCATTTATTTTAATACAGTTTATCTTACTAGAGTATACAGAAATTTAACACTTGATAACACTCTAATTAAAACAAGTGGGCTTAATGGGATAAGCATTCCTTCCTATGCATGGTGTATTTCTAAGTGACCTTTGAGTCAAATTTGGTAATGGATTGGGTGTTTTAATTAAAATTTACATATCTTTAAAGCACTATTCAATAAAGCCAAATTCACAGTGAGTTCTCTCAGCACCTGCAAAAGAGGATCAGAGACTTCTGCAGGACAGAACAACATGCCCTGGAAAAGCTCTGGGGGAAAATTAGACACCCTCCTTGACCCTGTTTCAGTTTAGAAACTGCTTCAGGAATTAAAACATTCTGTTTTATACCATGTATGCTCGTGAGAACTCATTTGAATTTACGTTTTGTTTTTTTTTTTTTAAAGAAGACAACTAACTTCCTAATTCTAACTTTTTTTCTTTCTCTCTCTAGTGGTATACTGATGAAGACCATGGAATCGCTAGCAGCACAGCACACCAACACATATACACCCACATGAGCCACTTCATAAAACAATGTTTCTCTTTACCTTAGCACCTCAAAACACCATGCCATTTAAAGCTTATTAAAAGTCATTTTTGTTTTCATTATCTCAAAACTGCACTGTCAAGATGATGATCTTAAAAATATACACTCAAATCAAGAAACTTAAGGTTACCTTTGTTCCCAAATTTCATACCTATCATCTTAAGTAGGGACTTCTGTCTTCACAACAGATTATTACCTTACAGAAGTTTGAATTATCCGGTCGAGTTTTATTGTTTAAAATCATTTCCGCATCAGCTGCTGAAACAACAAATAGGAATTGTTTTTATGGAAGCTTTGCATAGATTCCCTGAGCAGGATTTTAATCTTTTTCTAACTGGACTGGTTCAAATGTTGTTCTCTTCTTTAAAAGGAAGGCAAGATGTGGGCAGTGATGTCACTAGGGCAGGGACAGGATAAGAGGGATTAGGGAGAGAAGATAGCAGGGCATGGCTGGGAACCCAAGTCCAAGCATACCAACACGAGCAGGCTACTGTCAGCTCCCCTCGGAGAAGATCTGTTCACAGCCAGACTGGCACAGTTTTCTGAGAAAGACTATTCAAACAGTCTCAGGAAATCAAATATGCAAAGCACTGACTTCTAAGTAAAACCACAGCAGTTGAAAAGACTCCAAAGAAATGTAAGGGAAACTGCCAGCAATGCAGGCCCCCAGGTGCCAGTTATGGCTATAGGTGCTACAAAAACACAGCAAGGGTGATGGGAAAGCATTGTAAATGTGCTTTAAAAAAAAACACATACTGATGTTCCTAGTGAAAGAGGCAGCTTGAAACTGAGATGTGAACACATCAGCTTGCCCTGTTAAAAGATGAAAATATTTGTATTGCAAATCTTAACTTGAAGGAGTCCTTGCCTCAATTTTTCTTATTTCATTTCTTTGAGTGTCTTCATTAAAAGAATACTTTAACTTCCTCGGACTCATTTTAAAAAATGGAACATAAAATAGAATGTTATGTATAATTATTCCCATTCTACATACTATGGAATTTCTCCTGGTCATTTAATAAATGTGCCTTCATTTTTTCAGAAGTAATGACTTGTGTCTTGAATCAGACCTAAACCACACAGGCATATGGACACATTTATCTAGAAAGACTCTTGTTTATTTTGTTAGTAATCACTTGTAAACATGGAAATAGTCCAGCTTTGGTAAAAAATTAGATATATAAAAATGTGTTAAGCTAAATAGTTTATAGGTTTTTGCCTAATAATATGCAATTCTCTTATCATAAATACATATAGCTTTTGAGAAATCAAATATTTTAGTTATTTATATCATACACAATTTATAATTTTATTGCAGGGAACTATGATGAGGCTCATATAAGAACAAATACGATCAGAAATATCATTCTGGCAGTTCTTATGGCTCAGGAGAAGTAGTCCAGTCAATTACTTAAGTGGTTGACTAATTATTTGTGGTTGACATTACTATAAAAATAAAAGCATAATTTTTTTTTTTTTTTTTTTGACGGGGAGTTTTTCTATTGTCCCCGCTGGGGTGTGGAGGGATGAGCTCAGCTCACTGCAACCTCCACCTCCTGGGTTCAAATGATTCTTCTGTCTCAGCCTCCCAAGTAGCTAGGATTACAGGTGCATGCCACCACACCTGGCTAATTTTTGTATTTTTAGTAGAGACGGGTTTTTACCATGTTGACTAGGCTGCCATGTTGACTTTTGACCTCAGGTGATCTGCCCGCCTTGGCCTTTCAAAGTGCTGGGATTACAGGCGTGAGCCACCATATCCGACTGAAAGCATAAACTTTAAATGCTGAATTTGGCCTAGCAAAGCAATGTCTAGATAACAGAAAATGTCATTTTTTTTCCAATTATTTGCAAAACAGCCTCATTTTAAAAAATTTGACTTTGTGAGTTTAAACTTAGCTTCAGACCATTTGCTAGACAAAGTTTTCCCAGACAGGGTGAGCTACAGCATAAAAACCTAAAAATGGAAGAAATGGAAAAAAGAAATCTATCAATTCAACATAAGACTGATGAGTCATGCATAGGCATGGACAGTGGATTGTGAAATCCATCTTCAACTACAGCTTCAGAGTGTGCCATTGAGTAGCTTCACCTTAATTAAATCTCAACTCCCACTCCTCCACTGGAACCACAAACTGACCTTCCAGTCTGTAGGGCTCTTGTCAAAATTCTGCTCCTTAATACAGTTCAATCATTGTGAGTAGCTGGACCAATCTTTGCAGAATTGTATATCAAGAAGCAGTAGTAATATATGTTCACATCCTGGACAGCATTAATAGTCATAAAAGCAAATTAAATAGATATTCTTCTTTTATCTTAATTGAAGCCAGACATTGTACATTGTCAGATATTGTGCAACATCAGATATTATACAAGCCAGATATTATAATCATAATATCTAAGTCAGATACTATTTAATATTTGTACAATATCAAAATAATATAGATTAATATTCCTTTAGTTTCTAAGCATGAGTATTTTCTCTGGAGCGAGGTAATCCCAGCACATATTTTTCAGGCATTGAAGGCTGCAAAAGGTAATGATGTGAGTAAAGTCAACGTAGTTTTCATTTGACCCTCATAGGACAAGTTTTCTTTTCCAATGAGAGTTTTAAATTAGCTTATGGAAAAAGAAGAAAATGGACAAATAAATTAGAGATAATCTGAGAATAAGTTTAAAACATACAGGAACCAGTCATATCACTAAGATGTGCAGACTTGTCTTGATATTCATAGCTGCAGCCTCTGCAGACACAGGAATGGCTAAGACTCCTTTCATAAACAACCTGTGAGAGTACACCAGGGCCCAGAGGCACATACCCGAA
This sequence comes from Papio anubis, assembly GCF_008728515.1. Classification (NCBI taxonomy): domain Eukaryota; kingdom Metazoa; phylum Chordata; class Mammalia; order Primates; family Cercopithecidae; genus Papio; species Papio anubis. The sequence goes on along the minus strand of NC_044985.1, from coordinate 45,666,497 downwards.
AAGAAGGGAGAAATGGCTTACATCTCTTCTATGGGTACAGGGTTTGTTTTTTAAGTTTCTATCAAGATTTTTAGAAAATCACTAGGAATTATTTTGTAACATGTTTTGTTGGAAATTTTGCTAAATATGATTACATACCTTCATACTTTCTTAAATATCAGGCACAGAATATAATTCAATGCATCCTTGATAACTCAGAGCCACTACCATATAAGTTAATGAACGTATTGGGCTTTGTGTCATTCTGCATACTTTGTTTCTTTTCTTATTCGCAGGTAGTCACTGAGGCTACCGGTTCCACTTCCTGGCATTTGTTACTTTTGCTCAAAGTTGATGTGAGAATACTGATTTGTAAGACTACTAGATTTGCACAATATTTACGATTCAATAAACTCTAAATAGAAAACATACCAAATCGCAAGGATGGCTTTTTTTCCATAAAGTAAGAGGATTTTGTTGGTGCACTCTGTGGCAGTTATTTCAGCAGTGTCCAGGAACCCTCTAGTGTACATCCTGAGTGACCTAGAGTGTGTATTCAGGATGTCTGAGGGATACAGATGATTGAGAATGACAGACAAGTGGGGGTTATAAAATATAACATCACAGCTGGGTGCGGTGGTGGCTCACGCCTGTACTCACAGCACTTTGGGAGGCCGAGGTGGGTGGATTGCCTGATATCAGGAGTTCGAGACCAACTTGGGCAACATGGTGAAACCCTGTCTCTACTGAAATACAAAAAAGCAGTCGGGCATGGCAGTGTGCTCCTGTAATCCCAGCTACTCGGGAGTCTGAGACAGGAGAATCACTTGAACCCAGGAGGCAGAAGTTGCGGTTAGCCGAGATCACGCCATTGTACTCCAGCCTGGGAGATAGAGACTCCATCTCAAAATAAATAAATAAATAAATAAATAAAGTATAACATCACTATCCCATGAGGAAAGCTCACAGCATGGTATGAATGAACCAATGTTATGCTCTGTAGAAATGTATCATCTTTCTGCATGGTCTTCTTTCTGTTACAATATTAACATTTACACCCAAGAATTTGAATTAATAGATAACTTCCTTACTTGAGAGAATAACATTTTTTTTTTGTTGTTGCTTGCAGGCTTTAAGCCTCAACAAACTTGATAAATTCTTATTCTATATAGCCTTTGATCTGAACCAACTCTTTCAATTATTTAAAAAGCATGTGTGATTATGGAGTGAAGTGTCATCCAACAATCAAAACCCTTATTTATTGTTTAAGCTTCTTCTATCCAAAGTCCTGATATTTGTGACTCATGAGCAAAAAAGGTGTTGCATTGGGTAAGTTTGGTTTCCAATGTTAATAACAGAAAGATTGGTGGCAAAGAAAATGTAACACATTAAGCAGAAATATTAATCATCATAACCTGATTCTGGTTCCATGAGCCAGAATGAATAACCTGATAAGGAGGAAAGCGGTCACATCTCACCTCCTGCTGGAGACACAGTGCACTGCAGCTGAGGTCAGATGGACCTGGGTTAGAGTCTCAGTACCACTACTCACTAGTGGGAAACATTTAAAGAACAATACTTAGCCTCTTTGAACTCCAGTGTCTTCATTTGTAAAAAGTACAAAAAGACCTACCTTACAGAACTGTAGCATTGCTATGAAGATTTACATAGATACAATGCCTGACACCTTCCTTTCACCTTTTCCCTCCTCCTAGTAACAACCATTTAGCTGCTGCTTCTTGATGGCTCCATAGATTACACAGATTCTCGCCTTGGTCTTCTGTGTCCTCGGGTGCTGGGCACTTGAAGGTACTCAAGCATTTGCTGTGTTCCAATATTGACATGTCAGTGACAATTGCTTTTGGATTTGTAATCACTCTTAATAAACTGAGCAGCAGAATCTCCTGGTATATTTCACTTATTACATCAAGAGCCTTTGCTGGCTGGGTAAACAGCAGAGCACAGATCTGGGCTCTGGAGAGTTACAAAAGAGGGACAAAACACCAAACACCATCTCTACCTTCAAGGGGCTTATAAATAAATGGAAAAAAGAAGTCACATGAAAAAAATATGTAACTCTACACACACCAGAAGGCAAGAGGATCCAGACAGAAAGCTGAGTCCAGGGTGAGAATGTAGGGTAGGATTCAAGGGTGAGCATAGAGAAGGTGGTTTCTGGATTATTATGAAGCAGTCATTGTCTGAACTGTGTACCATGCACCATGCTTAGGTTTAACAGTCTCAGGCTTGCTGTGGACACTGTGCTTTTCAGAACACTTTGCTTTTTTCCAACTACAACTATATACACAAATATGTGCAATATATATATATAATCTCCATATATAAGGGAATGCACTACATAAAAGTAATTACAATAAAGCTATTGTGTCTGGAGTTACTTGTTAGGTGCCTAAGGAGTATACTTGAGCCTGTTTCATTTCTACCCTAATACAAATTTATACATCACTCATGAAAACTTAGTTTTGTCATCTGAAAGCCATCCTGGAAGGGAAATTCCTAAGGAGATGATTCCACTGTTTCCCCACTATATTCTCTACTGTGCTGCTCTATTAATCATTTCAAAATTCATTACTCAAAACTCTTAATGGGTAAAATTCCAACTATTCTAGGATAGAATTTAACATCATTTGTAATGTCTCTGACTTGTGTTTCTATCTTTTCCTACAAGTCTTCACTACCCTTCTAACACTCCACCATATTGGGCTGTTTGCTGGGTTCCAAATATGCCATACATAAAATATGCCAGGCTCTAGTTATGCCATATAGCTTTACTTTTAAATTTCATCTTTATTTCAATACTGACATAGGTTTGAGAATCTTTGCAGTTCCGGTGTTGCTGGAAAAGGGGTCCTGATCCAGACCCCAAAAATGGGTCCTTGGATCTTGCAAAGGAAAGAATTCAAGGAAAGCCACGGCATAGTGGAAGAAGCAAGTTTTTCAGAAACTGCTTCGTTACAGTGTGGGGTATCCTCAGGAAGCAAAAGGAGGAATGCCCTGTCCTTTGTCAGCGCCTCCACTTTTATAAGGAGTTACAAAGAGCTACAATGAAACTTGGAATATGCCTACATGCTCACTGAAGGCAGGGGCCTTAGGTGTGACTGATACTACATGACACTTAATCTTTTAACCTAAGCTTGCTCATTAATGTTACCTCTAAGTAAAGAGGGCTGAATTCTTAGGACATTGGGACATTCTGCAGGCATGGTGGGAGATGCTCTGTATGGTCATAAGTATTCTGTAATAATAGGTTGTAGCCAGCTTGGAAAGTGGCTGTTTTCAGACCATAAACATTAACCTTATAGGTGCCTTAAGAGCATTCTAGCTCTTCACTTCAAGATGGAATCATTCTGGTCATACTTTGTTAGATCAGAGGCCTAGTGGGCAGGGGTTCCTTCAATATCTGGAGTATATTTCCTTCCCCATTTCCATTCTAATTCATGTGCTACCTCTTCTATAATGTTTTCCTCAAACTCTGCCCTATTCAAAAAATGGCTTTACTCATATGACCAACTCAGCACATGTCACATTATTTATAGCTATGTATCCACCCTGTCCTTAGAAGCAAGGATCATAGTCCTATTTCAAAGTACCAGCAGAAAGGATAGTATCCAGTACACCAACAGGAACTGAATTGGTGTGACAGTTGTATCAGTTAGCCACAGCTTTCCACAGAGAACATTAAAGGAGATCTCTAAAGTAAAAGTATTACCAGTAATCTTTGATTATTAGGCCTCTTCAAGGGGACTAACTATAATTAGCCTCTCAATGTAGACATTTAGAGAACCATCATATTATCCAAATGACTCTCATAAAACTTTCAAATGCCTGTAATCTCATTTCATTTCATTTCATTATGTGAATATATGAGATAGATACTAATATATTAGAAAAATTAGAACGCAATCTTGCAATGATAGTAAAATAGACAAGTGCCCAGGAGCAAATAGGCTAAAGTTAAGCCAAAACAGAGGTAGGTCAGTGCCATAGAAAACAGAATAAGTCACAATTTTAAAAGTCAAAAATCCTAAAAGATCTAGGAATCATGTTGAAATACAAGTTGCTTTTGGATCATTAGTGGAGAGTTTCTATCAAACTCTGGGTTTAAACTATATCAAGGAGACATTCAGATTATATATTTCTATATTACATTATACAGGAAAAAACTTCCCAATATTGTAGGCTGTGAAACAGGAGCAATTACAAAGTAAACTCAGTAGTCAAGAGAAAAATACCAAGCAGTAGGTTAGATAGAATTCTGAATGCAATTATCTCCACAACACACTGCCAGATGGCTCCAAAAGAATAATGGTCCCATCTGACTTTTGTAAGAAACAGGGAGGAGACAAATTTTAGGAAATGCTTTCCCCATGGAAGTTAAAAACAGAAGTCTAAATAGAGTTCTAATAATGAGGAATACTACTAACGACCTTGGAGGTTTTTCCTAACATAAGAAACAATGTCATCTGCACCCATTTCTGGAAAAATGAGTAAATATATCCTTATATAGTTCTCATAATCTTCTGTTCATAAAGTTCAAATTGTTTACTCTTGAAACATACTCTTAAATTGTTTATATCACCAAGAGTTCTTAGCTTTGGGGGTGTCTAAATTTAAATATTATATTCAAACAATCAAAATGTTTTACACTGATTTACTAATTAAAACAAAGAAAAAAGACAAGACACTTTGTATCACAATTTAAAATGTGCAAGGAAATTAGTTAGGATAAATATTTATTTCCACATAACATTTCTTAATTAAGAAAAACACAATATCCTAGTCACATTTACACATTACTTAAACTTTTCGCTAAATTACATTCAAGATATTCAGTAATTTTGACCAGGAATCTGAAATTAGAAGTAAATATATAATACTACATTTTTCTTATATTTTATATGATTTTAAAATATTAGGATTAACATAGGGATAGCTTTAAAATTCACACAAGAACAAATTGACTATAAAAATACTCAGAAATACAGAATTTCATTGGATATGATTGCTTATTCAAATAGGTGATCATGTGAAGATTTAAATTCACTATGATCATTTTCAACAGAACAGTTATTAATATATTAAAACACTAAGAGACTGCTTTGGGGAATCACTGGCTAAATCATAAAACAATGAAAATGTTTACAATGTTGTATCTGTATTATAAAATACACAAAGGCAACACATTTGGAACAGAAAGTTTCTGTATTTTTTCAGCACTTATAAATATGAACTTTTTTAACTTAAAATTCTTCTTTCTATAAATTTTAGGCTCATGTTCCATAAAAAGGGGGGCTCCTTAAAGAATTGTGAGGGGAATTTTTAAAAGGTATCAAAATGTAGAACTTAATGGAGGCTTTGTTGATTTTATTTCCTCTCATTAGTTTAATCACAAGAGGGACTTTTCCTCACTTTTCATGTGCACTTCCAAGCAGAGTACATAATTAACAGTCTGTAAAAGCCACAGGGCTCTGAATTATTGTAACGGAATATTGGAGTATTATAAAGTTGATGATTACTGCTCATTCTTAGGAAGCAAGAGCATTATGAGATTTAGTTTTATTAACTTCACATTCATTGAAAGTGAAATGAAATACTGTATTTTTAGTAATGTCCAAAACTTCTTAACTTTCTCTCCCCTTACATAAGTTTAGTAAAGATGTATTATTTTATATGGACTGAAATATCTACAGAACCTTCTCAAATAGAATCTGAAATTTTCTTTTAAAAGACTGTTTTTCCACAACATGCATTTAATTTAAAAGTGGAAAAAAAACTGCAGAAAAAAATGACAATTGGACACCTGTTGGTCTAACATGAGAACATGATTCAGGACCAGCATTAAGCAGTGCATGACCATTAGCCGCAGAGTAACTGTACAGGAGTGGAATTTCACATACAATGATTCACCATGTGGCATTCCACAAGTATATGTTTATTTGGAAAACATCTGTTGTCAGTGGGAGACAAACTTAGCATATTTCTGATAAAGGTTTATATTGAAAAATCCCACAAAACCGTTACAAAGTTTTTCTAAAGCATTTCGTACAAGCCTAGTATTTGATCATTAGTCACAACTTGAATTTTAAGCAAATACTACTTAACTCTGCATTATGTCTGATTCTCCTTAACAAGTTGTAAATAGGTTTCTATATAGTTTTTCAAGTGACTTTAAGTTTTAGTTACATACAAATTGTTAAGTATTAAATGTATCATATTAAATCAAGGAAATGCATAAATACAATTATTAAAAAATGCTTTCAAACTAACTTTTTGATTTGGGTCTTTTGAAATAAGTCACTAACACTAAGCTATAAAAACTAAAAAGAAGTAAGACAACCTTTCAAAAATTCTTCTGAATGAAATTATCAGGCATCTTCAGGTCACTAAAGTAGGAAAATACAAACTAGGTAAATATGACTTATCTCTTTAAGGAAGCTATTGCTCTCATAAAACTGACAATCAGAATCCAGTTTACAAATGTCTAAGGTACAGCAAGGAACACACAGATTCTTGCCTTGGCTATTGTATCTGCTCGCAGGGGTGTCTCACTGCTCAGAAGTTTAAACACAGAAATGAAACAAGTATTGCACTACTTACAGTGTGAAGGTGGATTTGGGTTGAGGGACAGAATTTACACTACATGATCAAAGTAGTTTTATTAATAATTGTGACACTCTTCTCATATATATGTAAAAAATAAATTGAAGATCGAGTCATAGACAAGTCTCCCTGTCAACACCTTTCCCTGAGTCAGCTTTCTTCTCTTTTCGGCTTTCAATGCTACAAAAGGAAAAAAAGGAGACATTTATTACTGCAATCCAGCATGGCTACAATGAGATCTGCTTGCTTAGACTTAAAACCCGTCAACCCCAAAGCACCACAAGAGCCCTTAGGCATTGCTCTCTCATGCTGCGAAGCACAGATAGACAGCAACAATTAAAATCCTCTGCACTCAGTGAGATAGAAACCAAGAACTGCAGAGAAGGGGATATTCAAAAACAGACAATAAACAACAAAAATCAGACATTTTTTAAACAGTTCCAGAAACATGCAAGATTAATACCATGGTCCTCATTTGGGCAAGTGACTCACTGATGATTGTTGGAAATGTCAGCCATGCCCCCAACTTAAGACAGCGCCAACTCTAGTAAATGACACAAACAAGATGTCGCAGGAGGCATTTCTGGACTCTGCTGCAAATGGCTCCTCTCTTGTGCATGGACTGGATCTTGACCTTTGATGAAGACTGTACCTTGACCAGGTTAGACAGACAGCTCCACTGGCCTGGAGGACAGGGTACCATGCACGCTGCTCTCCAGACACCTGTGCTATCTTTTTACAGACAAACCTTTACCCTGTACATCAGAGGAATGATGCTTCTCATAAAACTCATTCATTCTCAGATAAACTCATTCCCAAATGGCTTCTGTTTAATCTCACCCTCTCATTAACTTTACCAATGAGCAAACTGGTCATGTGACTCTACCATTTTTGTCTATTTGTCCATTTGGTTTTTCCATTGTATAGTTTTCTTACTCTCATGCTGACAGTTTTCATGGAAAATTCAAATAATGTCATTACAGGGATGAAGTTCACACCATGTTCCAGAGAGGGCAGAAATGCTTTCTCCCTGATACTTGCAGCGCACAGCAAAACCCTCCTCATCTGAGGCTTCTATGTGATCCTCCCCACTGCTGACACAAAGGGCAGCCCATAGCCAGCTACTAAGGCCCTGGGCTGGACAAATCCGTACATTTTTACTATTAACTTCGGCCCTTAATATAAATTTATGAAACACTTGATGATGGGCCGCACCCTTGGTTTTATAACTCTTCTCCAAGTAATAAAGTAATAAAACTCCATTTTTCTATTGGGACTCCTGTGCAGCTTTCTAAGTGGTCAATAACTTAGACACATTCTAAGAGTATGTTTTTTAAATTGTTTTTCCTCCAATTCAAGCTAGAAACAGCCCTTCTCAGTTGTCACCACCACCCGGCACCATCAGGTAAGAAGTGCCGGAGCTTCTGCCATCTGTGGCACGCTGCCAGCTCTGAGAGCTGGTGTGAGCGCGTGTCTATGGCGCCCGGGTTTGTGCCTGCCACACTTCTCAGCACATACTACTTACAGGTCAGAGCAAAGCAACTTTTCTCCCTTTTCTTTTCTCCTTCCATGAGAAAAGATGACAGTGTGCACATGATGTGTTGAGAGCCTTAACTCGTATTTTTAACTCCTCTATCTGTATGACTCACTTTCTTCTACTTTAAGTTCCTTTTATATGACAAGTGTCTGCTCTCCTGCTTTCCAAATTAACTTTTCCTTAAGCTCTACCTGCCTTCCAGTCTCTTCTGCCAAACAAAGTCAATGAAAAAGGGCAGCACTGGGCTGGGTGTTGGAAGATCTAGGTTCAGTTTTCAGAAGCTCAGAACGAGCCGCATGACCTTGGACTAGTTTTTTAATCTCTCTGAGACTTGGTTTCTTCATCTGTAAAACTGGTTTTGGACTAGATGGCTTCTAGGTTCTCTTGTAGTGTGAATTCCAGAATTCTGAGGCTGGTATTCCCAATTCCAATGAACTCTTATTTTTTTTTGAAAGATAGAATAACAGATCCTATCTGTAGGAGATTATAGGACAGAAACATACTGGTCTCTATACATGTGCAATTATTGTGTGCACAATACTTTGAAATGTAGGAGGTGTTCCACAACCTTTTGATAAATGAATGTGTTCCAAGTGGCACTATTAGTCACCAAGCCGTAAATAAAAATATTCATAATATCAATTTGATCCACAGATGTGCTTCCTCCTGATTCCTTGCTTTGGTGGTTTGGTTACAAAACGATAACCTATTAAAAGATTGGGTTTTTTTTTCCCTCTTCATCATAACCATAGTTTTGGTATCAGATTAGATTTCACAAACTATGAAGCAGAAATTTTATAACCAGCTCAAGACCTCTAGGATCTATTGTTCTGAATTACTTGTTACGTTCACTTTTGTGGAGGTCAATCAATTTTAAGCTTTCATTGTAACAGGCATGTATCATGCATCTGTTATCTGTCATCGTAATTAACATACATTGCATATCTATTATATGCCAGGAACTCCACAATGACCTAGGAATACAAGATAGATAAGAGTGTCCCTGCCTTTGAGGAGTTAAAATTTAAAATATAAGAAAGTAATATTTTAAGAGAGGGCAAAAAGTGACCTGGTGCTAAGTAAACTATGAAACTATTACTTTTTAACGTCACTAAAATAGTGGTTTTTTGTTTCTTTTTGTTTCGTTTGTTTGTTTTTGAGACAGAGTTTTGCTCTGTTGCCCAGGTTGGAGTGCAGTGGCACGATCTTGGCTCACTGCAACCTCCGCCTCACAGATTCAAGTGATTCTCCTGCCTTCGCCTCCTGAGTAGATGGGATTACAGGTGTGCACCACCATACCCAACTAATTTTTGTATTTTTAGTAGAGTTGGGGTTTCACCATGTTGGTCAGGCTGGTCTTCAACTTCTGAGCTCAAGTGATCCGCTAGCCTCGGCCTCCCAAAGTGCTGAGATTATAGGTGTGAGCCACCACACCCAGCCTAAAGTCGTTTTTATGAATAATATTTCCAAGAAGTCATGAGAGAGCCCAAGCCTACGCAATCATTGCAAAGAAAGAGAATCTGGGATAGAAAAAGGTGGTGGGGGAGTGCAGGAGTGGGTGTTGGGGGGTAGAGCAGATAGTCCCAGAGACTAGCCTCTGTCACCAAGGCAAAGCTAAGTGCTGCTTTTCCTCACATTGCCAAGGACCTTCTCCAGACACACTGATCTTGGGTATGGGTTTTATCAAATGGATCAGTTGTTAACCTGTTCTGATGCAATGTGGTCATTAATGAGCCCTATTTTCACCAGCCCATTTAATACGCTGCAGAGGCTCTTGTCACACATATGTATGACATCACGATCAAAATTAGACATCCTCCAGATAAGACAGAATTTGCAGTTAGTTCTCAGATTCTACTGTCAGTTAAACTAGATAAAATATTTTTGACAACAAAAAGTGAATGATATAATTGAGAAAATATAACTTGGATTCAAAATTCCATGAAAACAGGTTTCTAGGCTTCTCTGACACATATTATAGCACAGGATGGAAAATAACTCAGAACGGGGGGTGTCAAAGGTTGCATGGATGCCAGCTCAGGACTCAGGAGATACAGACCCTAGTAACCTGCTCTTTGGGCCTCTTTTTGCCAATGGATACTCTACCAGTTACTCTACTAAAATTTACTCTACTAAATTTTCACAGCTCCTGGTCATGATGTTTTAAAGCCTTTAACAGATACCATGAAAAGGAAGTGGCTTTGGGAGCCTTATTAGTATCAGCGGTTTTAGAATTCTATAAGTCATACACTTTCTGCCAGAGTTTCTACTGTAATGAGGATAAAAGAGATTAACTACCTACCAAGGATGTTTCTCACATGGAAAACCACAAATGCGATCACATCAAAACGTAAGGAAAGCTGGATAAACTTTCATTCTACAATAGTTTGAACCTCACATTAGTGAAAATACATTTAAATAATAAGAAACAAGTAGTTCCATCTAAAGATAAAGGATAGTCTATTGAAAATTGGACCTCCTTTAAAGCACATTATATTGTTCACTAGAGTCAACCCATTGTATAAAGTCATCTAGATACATATTTTTAAAACAAAAAGATTTTTCTGGTGAAGATTATCAATTGACTTTAAGGAGTAGTTAAAATATCATGTCACAAGACTTTTGCTAGAACCAAAGAAAAATAGAGGAAAAGTTTGGACTTTGAATCCATTTAATACAGGAAGAAAAAATTGTACAGGTTTGATTGTTTCAAATTCTCCACATATTGACCATCAAGGGCATTTTATTTTGAGCTCATAAGCCTGGATTTAACTTTTTTTTTAAAAATCAGAAAAATGTCATATTTTTCACGTGACAAGTACACATTGCAATGGGCTTGAGAAACTGCCCTTATCATAATTCTGATTTTCTTCAAAAGTACTAGCAAAACAGAGAATTACTATGAGAAATATTTATCAGAACTGTAGCAAGGATCTTTGAGAAAGGAAGTTATAGCATGTTTTAGAATAAAATGTTACTTTGTCCTGAGCCAAGCAAAGAAATACATGAAAGTTTTAAAGTCCTATTAAGACAGAAAACACCAACCAAAAGCCTTTGAGAGGGAGCCCATTGAGTTATTTATTAATATATTATCTTCATTTGTAGTAAATATTAAAGGTGGTTGAGAGAGAGAGACAGAGAGAGAGAGAACTAATTCCCAGCTTCTGGGATGAAGAGTCTATACACCTGCTGTTTGTCTTGTCTTGTTCATACTGTTTGGTATAGAGATGACACTGAAGCAGCATGCCATTTTGGGGTGACAAAAACCAGCAATAAGAGATATATTCTCCAAGTCTAATGTAGCCTTTTTCTCTTGCCCCTGTTTCCAGTGATGTCTCATGAAGTGAGATACAGCTTGCCAGTTTGGAGGCATGGTGGTACATAATGGAGGCTCTCAGTTTTGTAATTTCTCTCTCTCTTTTTTTTTTTTTTTGGACAGAGTCTCTATTGCCCAGACTGGAGTCAGTGGCACAATCTCAGCTCACTGAAACCTCTGCCTCCTGGGCTCAGGCGATCCTCCTGCCTCAGCCTCCCAAATAGCTGGGATTACAGGCATCTGCCACCATGCCTAGCTATTTTTTTTTTTTTTTTTTTTGTATTTTTAGTACAGAGGAGATTTCACCATGTTGGCCAAGCTTGTCTTGAACTCCTGACCTCAAGTGATCCGCCCACCTTGACATCCCAAAATGCTGGGATTACAGGCATGAGCCACTGCACCCAGTGAGCTTTTCAATCTCTTAAAGGGACAAATTTAATTTTCCCTATCCATAAATTTGATGCCATTACTAACTATAGTTCTGTGAAACTTTTTGATTATACATGATGCATCTGTATAAATCAAGGAAGGAATAAAGTTTATTCAAGTTTCAGACTAACTTAAAGAGCTGAGTCGTTACAGAAATACCATCAAACTTAGTCTGCTACTGGACCTGAGCCCAACACTCTCCATGCCTTTTGCCTCCCCAAAACTCACACAGAGGACATAGACTGACCAGGTTTCTAGAAGACACCATTTAACATAAGGAAATGCAACCAAGGAATAGGTTTGAGGGAGAGGGTCTTACCTTTGGGGAATCAGCTTCTAGAGTGATTAGGAAGGGGAGCTTATGACAAAAATGTAATATAAAAATTAAGTAGAAAAAGTTAATTTAAGGTTACGAAAATAAAGGAACTTAATAATTATAGTAAACACTGCCCCAAATCCCTCAATCACTCTCTAACAAAAAGAGATATTAGCAAAACATACGAATTCCTTTTTCTTCAGATCAGCATCTAAGAAGACTGGGTGATTTGAACTCTAATTTATAAATCCTGGAAAACTCAGCTGGAAATCCTATGATGACTGTTGATATTTAGGGACAGACTCTTCCCCCAGCATGCACTTAAAACTACCATCCACAACTGCAGGAGTTGCTTGTACGTTTACATACAGAGAAGTAAGAATGGATAGAACTTTTAGGAGTTGAAAGTTTTGGGATAAGAAGTTTAGGGAAGACTTTTCAGGGGGTTGGAATCAGGACTAGGGCTACACTAAATATAAACATTTATGCATATTTATAAAATATAAATATAAAAACACACACAATGCATATCAGTCTAAAAAAGGGAAAATAAGGGAGTGCAAAATGTGGCCAGACATCTAAAGGGGTCCTGGGGGAAGTGAGTGATGAGGGAATAAAATAAAATCATACTGAAAAATAGTAGGCCAAGATGAATGTCCAAAAATGTCATGCACTGTGACTCATTTCTAGCACAGTTCCCCCACCACAGTAATAGCTTTGGAGTAAGTTATTAATTTGAAAAGGAGATGTTGAAAAACATACCAACATTTGAAATAATTACAATTTATACCCACTTTCAGAAAGAATTTTCTGGAATATTTTAGATCTAAATTTGATGGAAACCAATATTATTCTTTTGCTTATGGTTTATGTCAAAAAACAACTGGAATTAGTATAAATTCTTATTATTTTAAAATCCAAACCTTTTAGAAGGAAAGCTTGACTCCTTATCTTTTGAGTTATCGGCAGTGATCAGAAGGTTCCTCCACAAGGCAGTCTTTGACATTTCATCAGATATATTGATCACAGATGGATCATCTCTAGACAGGAGTTTCCCCAAATGAAATAATAAGCATTACATAGTAACTGCAGTTTTTCAATGACAGAAACTAAATATAAGAAAATCATGTATCTATGAAGAGCATTTTTCCCAATTTTTAAATTGTGGTAAAATACACACAACATAAAATGTACTACCTTAACTATTTTTAAAAGTACATTTCAGGGTTATTAAATACATTCATAATGTTGTGCAACCATCACCACCGTCCATTTCCAGAACTCTTTTTATCCTATAAAAGTGGAACTCCGTACCCACTAAACCATAACTCTCCATTTCCTCTTCCTTCCAGTCCCTGGCAACCACCATTCCACTTTTTGTCTCTAGGTTTCTGACTTCTCTAAGTGCCTCATATAAGCAGAATCATACAGTATGTGTCTTTTAGTGACTGGCTTATTTCATTTAGTATAATATCCTCAAGGTTCATCCATGTTGTAGCATATGTCAGAATTTCCTCCTTTTTAAACCTGGATAATGTTCCATTGTATGTATATGCCCCAATTTGTTTATTGTACAGTATTTTTGATAATTAAAAATGAAGAAGTATTGAATATTTCTCTTAATTATTGAAAACAATCTGTGAAACATAAAAAAATCTAAAGAAAATATGCTAGTTATATGGATACTGATTTGGCCTGTGGTATTCTTAATTCATTTCAAACTACAGAGAATGGGTTCCACATGTCCATTGCTTAAACTCTTGCCCCTAACATCATAAAATCCAGATTACTTCCCTCCTTTGCTCAGACCTTGCAGTGGCTCCCAGTCACTCAGAGTCAATGCCAAGTCCTTATAATGGCCTAAAGGCTCTGTCCCCACCTCACTCTGATTTCACCTTCTGCCACTGCACCCCTGCTCATTCCTTTCCAGCACCAATGCAGTAGCCTCCTGACTGTTTAGGAACACAATGGGCATAGTGCTCCCTGGGGGCCTTGTCCTTGCTCTTCCCTCTGCTCATCATGTCCCTTCACATGGAGCAACTCTGCCCCTTCTTTGTTCAAATGCCACCTTTTCATATGACCCTGATTGGTGATAGGTCACAAGAGAGGAACAAATGCAACTTTTAAGAGGAGCAAAACCTTGGGTCTCCCTCTCTTGCCCAATCTCGAAACGTGTTCTTCAGTTCCTCTAAACCCTCCAACTGTTTTGGTCTTCATAGAAAGATAGTTTCCTGGTAATTCAAAGCATCAGATTGACTACTTTCTTAAAAAAAGTATCAAGTGGAATAGACATTTTTCATGATATTATGTGAGGAAGAGTCTTCTGAGCAAAAAATTTTTAAAAATACTTGATTGAAGGCAGCTATACAATTTTTTTAAATGCAGCACTACTTAGATTGTTTCATATGCTAATATGCATTGTGAATCTTCAAACTGGAGTGCAGTTTGGAACATTTTTTTCAAATTTATTTAACCACACAGCCATTTTGAGAGTGGTACCACATGAGACTAGGTTTCTATTGAATACACTTGGAAATATGCTGGTTCAACTAAACAATCAACAGGATTTTAAAATTTAAATGTTGTAAAAAAGAAAAAAAAAGGTAAAACATCTTATACTTGTTTTCCCTCTTAAGTGGGAGATGATTTTTTTTTTTTAAATTCTAGGGAATATGATTTTAGAGTCAAACCCTAAAGATTCAGAAAATTCTCTCCTATTTTGGTTTTTAACACTATGACAAATTCCCTTCTCAGAAAAAGTCTCTGCATTTTTATTGGCATAACCTGAAATTATTCATAAAGACTTTGAGACTGTAAAATTGGGCACTAATTGATACTTAGAATTGTACAAGAAAACTATTTAAACTAAACTGTATTGAGAGGGAGACAGAAGAGAGAGAGAGAGAGGGGAGAATTTTGGGCCAAATGTTTGCAAATGTTTTCTTTATAACTTCAGTAGTTTGCTTTCTTTTGCTATGTCTTTGTACATAAAGATGAGCAAATTTTGGAGAATTGCATAAATATTTCCTAAAATGACTGATATGACTGAATCATTTAACTTAAGAAATAGATTATCTTTTTGGAAATTCCTTTTTTTAGGGGCAAATTCCCAGAGATAAAACATTTAATTGTGATCAACTTAGTGAATACCTAGGTCATTTATACCAGAAATGACCCTTGATCTGTCTTCTGGTGCTACTTTCTGAGAATATGAAAGGGATCTTCCATACACATTATAAAACAGGAGAAGGAAAGACTTCAGACAACAGCTTCCTGCTTCACTTCATGTAATGCAATTTGTTTATAGTCACACACCTATTATTGGCAAAACTTAGTAGTAGGACCCAGGTTATCTAACTCTTAGTTCTTTCTACTCTAATACAAATTCAAGAAACCTCTCTGAGGATCTACACAGTATGAAATTCTTAAATAAATTATATAACAATGCATTACTTAAATTGATGTGTTTTTAAATTTATGTCTTACCTATAGTGTCCTTCCAATGGGAGTTGTACTGTGCCCTCATCTTCCATAGCTAGCATACTTTGTTCTTCCTGAAGAGACAAATGTAAAGTGTATAAAGTGAACCTGATGAGTCTCCATTTTACATTAAAGAAGAAACACAGATTAATGTTTCATTATCTCATTAACCTCAAGACCTTCCACTCTGTTTGCATTTATTAATGTTAGCATAGGTCCTTTCAATAAAGTATCAGCTACCAAGAACATAAGTAATTAATGAGAGTCTCATAACACAAAGTAATTTAAATGCTAACAACAATCTCCTTCATGTCACTCAATAAAAAACATGTTAATTTCTAAGCATACTTTTAAAAAATTAATCTAATTTTCATAAGAAAAAAGTATGGGTGATATAATCAGTTTTATTGTTATAAAGGTGAAATTATATTCCTGGAATGTTCTATGAGGAGGGGATGACGGATGTACTCAGAACAGTGGTTCTCAAACTTCAGTTTACATCGGAATTCCCTGGTGGGCTTGTTAGCAATATTCCCCAGAAGATCTGACTCCATAAGTCTGGAGTATAGAGGGCATAAGAAGTTCTAGTTCTAACAAGTTTCCAGGTGACGTTGATTATGCTGGTCTGGTGACCATATTTAAAGAACCACTACTCCAGAGAGTTGGAAGGAGACAGTAAAAGATATTAATATCTTCCTGTATGGATCAAAACACAGATGTGTCTTGAGAGAGGAGGAAATGGAAGGTTTGACTCCATTTGGATGTGTTTTAGGCTTTTGTTTCACACTTCAACTTTCTTCTTATAATGACAATATTCCATCTTTCCTCAAAGGGTGGAAATGATTTTTATATTCATACATGCATTTCTTCATGCATAGCATTTTAAAACTAAATCTTTGCGATGAAGATAATCTTATGGCTACCATACCAAAAAATTCTGGTTTCGTTTTCAAATAATGTTATCATCAAAATTTTTCCATGAACCAAAAAAAGACAGTTATTCATAGATTATAGCTTTTATTTAATACATTTATTTAAAAATGGGTCAGTTCAGATAATTACTTCAGGTCATTTAAAATGTTAGAACTACTGGTTCTAACTCCAGAAATGGAATTTTAAGATCTATAAACATAAAAAACAAGTAGACCCGCTGCCCAAATAGAAACTGATGAAAGAAAATAGGGATGACCCCAAAGGCTCATTTCCTCTTTCAGTAGCTTAGCAGAGCTAAGCCGGCCTGAACCAGCTTCCGGAGACACCTTGATCTTTGGCTGATTTTATTATTCCCGGCATGCAAGACTTTTCCTAGTGTCCTTGGTAATCAGACCTTGATCCCCTCTCGGATATCCCATAGTCTGAATATTCCATGCCATATTTCTTGTTACCTAGAGAAACAAGTGTTTTCTAGTGCCTCTTCGGCTAACCTATGAACATACAATGCAATGTGGGAGCAGATCTCATTTCTCTCTTGGAGTACTCTCCCATGCTGGTCAAGTAAAGCCCCTCTCTCCTGGGACTTTGGCTGTGGTGCATATGGAGTCTCTATGCCCACTCTATGCTTCGGGATAATGGAGATGCCAGAGACTGCATGAGCTCTGCTACTTCCATGCTTAGAAGCTTTCCCCAGAAACCCTATGTTGTATTTGTTCACTGTGAAGCTAATGGCATGTGCATTACCCTTTTGCATTCTGGTAACTAATTTTATTTTCTCTCTTTGCTGTTCTTCAAGGAGAAAGTTTTCTTTTATGGCCTATCAAATGTATTCTACTTGTATATTGTGCCTATTCTCCTTGTCATTTGGCCACACTATCAGAACTAAGTCAAGGTGAACGGAGATTACCATTGGTTTGAAATCATCCATTCAGGCATTTTAGCAGAGCTGATCTGCAGCCTAGATTGAGGCTTGCCTTCAACTGAGTTAGTCATAATATATGAAATATATTACATACATAATATATCTTGTAGGCACATCCTGGCAGTCATGGGCAGAGCATATGTATCATTTCAGGTAGAAAAGGTTCCTTTATCTATAGCAAAGGTTATCTTAAGATACATGGAGGGACATAAAAAGTAGACACTCAGTGATACCAAAGGCTACATAAGCAAAGACAAGATGCAATTCTTTCCTTGGTTGCCCACTGAAAGGTGAAGCCTGGTATATGATAACATTTCTGGCTCATCAAGAGTAAAATGTCAAGAAGCAAGGTAGAATGGTTTAAGAAAGAGTAAAATGCAAAAAAAGCTGAAGAGAAGAACAGTGCTGTTGGTGCTTAGGTTACCTGGCAGCAGAAAACAAATGTTCAAGATTCAATCTAACAGCAAAAAATTGGACCAAAGCTTTGGGAACAATTTTGGTTTTTCTTCAGATGATTTTCCACTTTTCTCTCAAATTGCTTTCAATAATTATTTTGCACTCTGTGGCTTGTTAGCATGTGTGGGCTTTATACTAGTCATAATTCTATCCAAACAAAAACTCATCACCTCTAAAGATAGCTTTTCCAAGCCATGCTTATCTGAAGAGAAGGGTGGCAGAGCAGCCGCTGCCTTCAGTGCCAGAAGGAAGCTGGGTGGGCCCCGGAGCGCGGGGATGGAGGGCCGGCTGCATCCCGGCAGCACTGTGAGAAAGCCAAAAATTGAGGCTTTCTGAGGAGGAGCAGTCAAATCAGGCAGTAGCCGTCACGACAGCCACAACCTAGGTTATCTCAATCAGATCAGAAAAGAAAGAGACAGTGAGAGCACAAAGCTGAGTAGTTGACAGCTTAGAAGTCAGAAAAGTACCTTAAAACAAGTTCCATTCAGCTCTTAATTGTTCTCTGTGAAGCTACAACATGGGGAAGATGTTAAGGGGATGATGATGAAAATTTACCCAAGAACCTTTGAGAGAGTTCACCAATTTAACTAGGGGGGTGTTTATGCTATGATTTAAATGTCACCTTTTAATTAAGATAGTCAAAGCAGTTTTCAGTTATAAAATAAATGAAGGACAATTAATGCTATGTCCAGTACAGGGCAAGAAAACTGAGGCTTAGAAAAACAAGTGTACTCCAGAACAGTCAAATATTTATTGAGCATGTATTATGTTTTATGCACATAGTTAACAAGAATAATCATCCAGGGGCTATTAATTCATTCAAGGGCAGGTAGTCTGTTAGGTACTGGGTGTATAACAATGAAAAGAAAGCTATAAACTCGACTCTCAGAAAATTTAAGGGATCATTATGAAAAGTACCAAAGTCAAGGTTGTAGCAAGGAAGAAAGTCTAGGTAGGAGGAAACAATGTAGGCCAACCCTAAAAGTGAGGAATAAATAAGATGTGTTTGCATGACAGTGAACAACGAGCCTGGTTGGAGCCAAAAGTCTGTGCTGAGTAGAGGCGGAAGAGATAAATTGAAGTCAAATCCTGGTGTGGTCTGATAGTAGGGTGTCATGTATCGAATTACATCATGAATTTGAATTGTATTTAGTGATAGCATTAAAATTATGATTCATATATCATGATACCTAACAAATAACAAAGATAGTTATCTTTTAATTACCTTTAGTGAAATAGGTTACATTTACAGCTACATCCATTTTCAGACACAGTGTGTATCTATGTAGGAGCCCTCAAATATTTTAAAGTACAAACAACGGCAGCAGAGACCAATATTCACAAGTATGCTTAGAGTGTTAGAGAGGGAAAATATTCAGCAATTTTAGAATTCACATCCTAAGAAATGGAAGATTCTTCAGAAATTAAGCTCAACCCTTTTATTTTGCCCAAGAGTCAAACAAAGTCTACAGAACATAGAAGTGTCAAACCATTTTCTTCCTCAGCTACTAATAGAATAGACAATGCTGCAAACATTACATAAACATATAATCTTTGAAAACCTCAAGTATTATTTTTATAACAGGTATTACTTATGATTTCCAATGGATAGAAGAGCCAATACATAAGACTAACAATGAAAGTGGAAAAGGAAAAATGGAGGGCCCATATAGAGTTTATATCAATACATAAATGTGACATATATTTTTCATCAGAATATTTGATTCTGTCTCTCTAAGTAATTATGTAAATTACTGTTAAGTAAAAAATTCTGATAGAGTATTCTTGTATTTAGAAGATTATATTTGATTCTGTGGTTTTAGGAAAGGACTTATCTCAAACTTTAGCACCAGAATCACCTGGAGGTCTTATTAACAGAGATGGTTGGCCCCATCCCCAGAGTTTTGATTCAATAGGTCTGAAGTAACGCCCAAGAATTTGCATTCTAGGTTGCCAGGTGTTGGCTGATGTGACAGTGGTTCTGGAACCACACTTTGGGCAACCACTGCTTATGGAAGAAGAATATGCTTGCCCCACCCTAAGATTCAATTAGAAATGGCATTTCTCTGTGTAATAATTTGGCCATGCTTTCCATATCCATAACCAATTCTGATCTATCTTAGCAGTAAGACATCCTCTGTAATTTGTTTGGTTGCACTTGTTTTTGATTGCTTTTATGTTTCCTTGGCCTTTTTCATGATCCTGCATTGGGATCACAGGTTCCCATTTGCCCTCTTCTTGTTTTCCCCTATAGTGTATATGTTAGAGTGAACCCCCAGTAAATCAAGAAGTATCACTATCATGATCACTTCCACAGAGTAGAATTTCTAGGATTTATCCAACACTAACCCTCTTTCCTCCTACCCAGGAGCAAACATTCTGCTGGGATTTTCTGCCTTTAACAGTAAGTAGCCTTTTGTCAAATGTGTACAATGGCCTAGAGAATATTTAAGTAGGAAGGAAGGCATGTTGGTACTCTGAGCACATTTGGACATCCAGAATTTGATTCTGCAGTCTTCCCTTTACACAGAGCAATGTGCAAAATGTCAGGGTTCCAATATTCATTTCTACCCTGATTATAATCCTTTCTTTCTAAAAACTGAAGCATATGCATATGCATATGCATGAAGTACATGAAAATTTGGAACAGAAGCTCTGCGACCTTGGACTGGCCTGTGTAGCTATTTATTCTGCTTAACTCATTATTGAATTTTAAGGTCAAATGAATGTTTTCTCAGTGCCATAAGACCAGAAATGGGCTACTGATAGGAAAACCCTGGAGGCTAAAGGTACAAGCTTGTATCTATCATCAAAAGGACAAGAGGTGAGCCTACTTTAAATTCAAGTCTCAGGGAGCTGAGACATTTCTGCTATTTACCATCTTGCCAGTTCATGATCAAAGTTACTCAATTAATTTGAGCAATTGCAGAAATGCAACATTTCTGGAGAACTTGTCCATTTACCACCTTAACACACAATCTCCTAGAAGACTGGGCCTTAGTATAAGATGCCACGGTAAGATCACATCCTTCCACCGAGTCTGTAAGCCTCAAGAAAATAGAATACCAAGATCTGGGCAAACAAGTAGAAAATCAACCAGGAATTGAACTTTTAGCATAGTTCTTCCTAAATCTTCCTACTGTCTTTACTGACCATACTCTTTGAATACTAATTCTAAGCTAGAAAGTGAACCTCTTTAAACTTCCTTTTTTCTCTCCTGTTCGATGAAGAATTAGCTGTCTTTGCACTAGTCAGAGCTGTATTTTATTGTTCAATTATAGATTATTTATTGACTGTATTATTGGTTTTCTTGTTTCTTTCCACGTACTGAGGATCACATGAAAGTATCATCATATTAATCCATTTGAGATTTTAAAGATCTATAAACCTGCCTAGTTAATGTACTATGAGGCTTTTCCCTCTAACTTGGATATGAAGGATTTAGCAGTAAAATTGCCCAGTAAATCTTTAATCTATTTTTGTGTCTTTTCAGAAAGCATGAGTTCTAGGAAATTTACTAATATTTAGTTACTTCTAAAATCTTTATCTTCATAATCAGAGAACAGTAAATGCCCATTAAAGTACAGTGGGTATATAACATAAAAACATTAGACACTGATTACATATGTTCTCTGCCCTATGAGATTCATAAATTCCAAAATGGGCATATGGCACACACACATATAAGTACCATACATGCATAGCTATGTGAGTGGTTCTGGGAAGTGGGAATGGCAAATTCTAATAAATTCACAATTATTATTAAGCTTGTTCTCTCCTATTTCACAGAAGAATAAAAGGAGAACCTGAACTTTTCTTTGAATTACAATCAGAAAAATATTAAACATTACATAATAGATTACATATCATTTTTCATTTTGTGAACTTCTAAAAGGCAAGAATATTTCACGGTATGAGTATGATCTAAGGAGAATACTGTGAAAGAGATGATTATATGTCTGGGGCTGTGTTCTTTTTTTTTTTCCCAGAAGCAATAAAAACAGTTAACAAAAAAAGCAGAAAAATGAAGCAAAATTACATATGTAAGTTACTGTTTGAGTATAATTAATAGTATAGTAAGTGCTCACATAAACTTGTTGATAGCTTCTTGGAGACTGTGACATTAAGTAAAGTAAAGAACAAATAAAACCAATTTTACCATAGGCTAATTGATGTAAACAAGAGTTAAATTCCTACGGCAATTTCTGGTGACAAAAACATCACCAAACTTCTAACTAAAGACCCAAAATGTTTTTAATATTAAACATTGAAATAAATGTGAGCTATACAAATGTAAGAAAAATTAATAAAAGCACGTAAGATATTGAATTAACAAATTTCTGGTGAGTCAGTGAATGACTGAGGTCATAGTGGGGATGGATCAAATCAAGGAATAAATGTTTGCAAAGTGAAAATTGTAAGGAGCACAACCTACCACCAAGCACTTCAAAAACAATAGCAATATGGCTGTGTTCACTGAGCATTTTCATACCAAATTGTTCTTGTACATTTGTGTGATTTTCGTATACTTGATGAATTTTTATTTTACAGTCATTTATATTCATTTATTCATTCCTTTTCCAACTCACTTATTCCAGTTCAAGGTCGAGGGTGGCTGGAGCCTATCTTGGCAGCTCAGGGTACAAGATGAGAACTAAGACTGGCCAAGACGTTATTCCCTTGCAGCACACACTCACACACACACCCACATTCACTCACACTGAGCCAATGTAGGCACGCCAATGAACCTAATGGGCACATTTTGGGGATGTGGGAGGAAACTGAAGTGTCCAGAGAAAACCCACACAGATATGAGGAGAATGTGCAAACTCCATACAGACAGTGGCCCTGGCCAGGGATTTTTTTTTTTCATCAACATTATTAAAAATGCTGTATTATTCAAGGGTCTGCTGTACTGACATTATCAAAAAGACTGGAAGGGAAGCTCATAGCCAAGAGCTTTTTCATCAAAATTAAATTAATTTAAACCTTCTTGGGTATTGTGTTTGATGTCAATAATTTTATTTACATCAAATACGGATAATTTAAGGTTTTAGTATTTCTGTGTTCTAGTGTCCATTTTATTTAAATTTAACTTATGCCAAATTATACTATATTTTTCTTGAAGAGTATCTGAGGATGAAAGCAAACATTTACTAAAGCCCTAAAAAGAAATAGAGACTAACAAAATATCCTAGTCAAAGTTGTTTTTTTTGAGACGGAGTCTCGCTCTGTCACCAGGCTTACTTCTGCCTCCAGTTCAAGTGATTCTCCTGCCTCAGCCCCCTGAGTAGCTGAGACTACAGGTGTGGGCCACCATGCCCAGCTAATTTTCGTATTTTTAGTGGACATGGGGTTTCACCATGTTGGGTCTTATCTCCCGAGCTCGTGATCTGCCTGCCTAAGCCTCCCAAACTGCTGGCATTACAGGCATGAGCCACCGCGCCTGACTCAAAGTATTATTTTTTTTAAAAAGCACTAATATCTAAATAAGAATATATCAAATAGAAACAAGTAATAACAATTGTATAATATGATCTTTAGTGTTAACATTAATATTACTAGAAGTATGATTCTAAGTATTGCCGTCGACAATATTTGGAAAAATTGAAATATTCTTACAGAATTAAGACACATCATCATGATGATGAATCTATCTGTGGGAATCCATTGTCAGTGATAGAACACCATGTAGAGTAAGGGAATTACCAATCACACATTATGTAGCCATATTGGTAGAAATTTCTGAGAAAAAAAACCTCATTTGATTTATGGCCTGATCTGACCTCACTAAATGACTAAGACCTCCGAAACATCTGCAAATGAATTTCCCAGAGGAAATAGGAGATATACCTATGGTTTGAGCAAATAGAAAGTTGATACATTTACTGACTACTTACAGAGAAAAATAGCGTAATTCTCATTGAATATTTTATTTCAATTTCATTTCTATTTATGTGAAAATTTTGTTGTGTTTTACATTGTATGGGCTCTTATTTTCCCCTCATTTACACTCTTTGTAATTTTTATACACTTAAAAAAATGTTGATTAAGTAGCTTTCAAAATAGACTCAGGCTTAGATATAAACTTTAAATATGCCATGAAACTTAAAATACATTGTTATACCATATAAAATAGAATAAAATAAATAAGTAGCCTGTAAAAATAAATTCCAGAAGTTTCTCCAACATCTACTCAATCTTAAATCACTTCAAAAGCAAATCAGATCAACATTTTTCCTAGTAAACATTTCACCTATTTCAAGAATAAATAATTCTTCATTAGAATATTTTGATTAAAACTCTGTTCCCTAGGAAAATGCCAACAGTAATAATGTCTCTTCTTTTTGTTCTCACATATGTAACAACAAAACAATGACTGCACGATCATAATTGGGAAATAGTTAAGTATCAGCAAGTTTCTGCCATCCATGGGGGAGGAATCAGAAAAATGAGCCTTACAATTTGGAGGGTTAGTACAAGGTATTTCTGTATTTCATTAGGATTTGGTTTCCTCCTGTAAGATCTTCTTTCTCTCTCTGTTCACATCTTTATGGTTTTAAACATTAAACTTCCAAACTAGTCTACTTGTGGTTATTAGTGATCACTGTCTAAAGACACAACTGTATAGAGATAAAAGCAATAATTTAGTTTTGCAAAGAAATATTACTATGTTCCTTTTTTCTTTCTTTACAAAACATTGATTTTGCTCTTACTTCTTTTTCAGCATCTTCCAGTTTCTTTTTCTTACTCTCGGGCATTAAATCATCCAACCAGCTGAGTTCCCGCTTCGTGAACAACAAGTCCATCAACTTTCTTACAAATACCAGGGCTAACACCTGAAGTAAATAACAAACTAGTTTAAAGTGGAAAAATAATTAAAGCAAGTGGTGTAGATTTGCCGGTATGGTTTCTGGTAGAAACAATTTCTATTAGGCCTGAGATTAAAGTAAAAATTAAAGAGATATATATGTATAAAACATTATCTAGTCTTCTGCTTCCTTCATTTTCTTTTCTTACTACATCCCCAAAATAATGACTATGATTTTACCCAATATGAGAGTCAATTAAATAAGCTATTTAAAAAATATATATAACATGAATTTGACTATGTTTCCTTAAATACATGTAGTTAATAGTTTATACTATATTAAATTAACACTAGAACATTTTTATCTATATTAATAATTACAAAATTATTTAGTCATTCAAATTCACTATAGTTTTTGAAGTATTTGAAACTTGCCTGAAACATTTAATACAACGTTATTTTAAAAATCCTCCTAATTTTTCACATTTGCTAGTATCTTTAATGTTAAATTTTGGAAGGATGCATTTTTCCATCCAGCTTCAATTAATTCAGACAATCACAAACATTCAGAGTGATAGAGACAAAAATAAGAATCACTGAAATTCATAGGCATTCTCAAACCCTATCTTAGTCAATACTTTTAGTGCCAAAAGTTATATTTTCCAATAATTGTTCAAAATGACTCAGTTGTTCCAATTTCAGTTCATGTGTTTGTTCCAAAGAGACCAGCAAATCAGAGAAAGAGAAAAAGAGTTGACAGAAGTTTCATACCATCATGGGAAAGACAATAGCAGCTCTTGAAACTTTTATTATCCACAAAAGGCCAAGGCAACTCATCTGAATAATCGTGAAGAGATGCACTTTTCGAAGTGGTACATGCCTTAGGTATATAAAATCTGGTTGATGTTTTGCAGGCATCCAGAAGAGCTTTATCCTATCAAAGAACTAAAAGATTAAACAGACTAAATTGTTTTTAGGTGTAAGACAACAATAAAAGTAGGACAAGTTGATGTTTAATATGGTTCAAAATTTTAGGTTAAATGACATACCTGGATAACACTAAGTTGATACCTGGGCATCAGGACAATGGGATTGTTATGCTTACCCTCTGAAACACTACAATTTCAGTTTAATAATAGCCCACATTTTCTTGAATATGGAGACGGGTTACAATTTAGAAGAGTTTAAAAATAGAAAGCCAATGTTAAATATTGCTACCTTGAAGAGTGGAGCCCTGCGAAGCAAAACATAACTACCATCTTCTTTTTCCTTGCCACATCACAAACTCTTCCTTTATTTGCCCCTCAATATTGGGATTCCTGGACTTGCATTCTCTGTCTTCTTTTCTCCTGGAATAGTTCATCCATACCCATGGCTTTGACTTTCACATACTTGCTAATGATTCACAGACCTACATCTCTGCCTGAGCTCTCTCTTGGGTTCTAGACCCTTATCCAGCTGCTAAGTATGGTATTTTAACCTCCTTATTTTGACTCTGCTGTTTTGACTTTGCCCGCTTAATCCCCAACAAAAGTTTAGATGCTGTCTTTATGAACACAAACATCTTAACCATACAAATTTAACCTAAATAAATTTTTGTTAATAAAGTATGTTCCAGAGCAAATTTTGTTAACTCTATTTTTTCTTGATTAACTATATATGCAGCACTGTCATTTGTATATTTTCAGTTGTATTTTATTAAAATAACTTTCATCTCAATCAATGTTATTTCTGTTTCAATCTTGCCATAAAGATAGTACACAGTATTACATAAAACTATTGTTATAGTACTGCATACTATTATGTTACAGCTTTGACTTTGAGGGCTTTTTTTAAATCAAGCAAACCAATTTTTCTCAATTTGAATTTTATAAATTAAATGCACACAGGAAGGTTAAATCTTTA
Source organism: Papio anubis (assembly GCF_008728515.1). Lineage (NCBI taxonomy): Eukaryota > Metazoa > Chordata > Mammalia > Primates > Cercopithecidae > Papio > Papio anubis. The sequence goes on along the minus strand of NC_044985.1, from coordinate 45,639,792 downwards.
ATCACATTTTATTTAATAACAAATCATACTACATGATAGTTTTATTTTATGTAGATTGTTTGGTTTATTGTTCTTCGGCCAAGTTTTGCAGTTTTCAGTGTTTCCAACTAGAGGCGATTATTTAGAAAATAATGGTTTCAATCACTGTCAGTCACTGTTTTATTTCATGCCATCTCTACAGTAATATCTATTATGCATTTTCAAAAAGTAATATTAGATTATTTTTTTTTTTTTGAGACGGAGTCTCGCTCTGTCACCCAGGCTGGAGTGCAGTGGCCAGATCTCAGCTCACTGCAAGCTCCGCCTCCCGGGTTCACGCCATTCTCCTGCCTCAGCCTCCGGAGTAGCTGGGACTACAGGCGCCCGCCACCTCGCCCGGCTAGTTTTTTGTAATCCCAGCACTTTGGGAGGCCGAGACGGGCGGATCACGAGGTCAGGAGATCGAGACCATCCTGGCTAACACGGTGAAACCCCGTCTCTACTAGATTTTATTTTTTAACTAATTTATTTTAAAAACTGTAGGCAATTCTCATCAAATATGTCAAATTAATATGCAAAGGAACAGTTGTCCATTGAGTTAAAATGTTAGAGTCAAAACACCCTGTTTTACCAGGACCTGCTTGTATATATAGTAAGAATCTCAAACTCAACATAAACCTATCTTCCCTTCTGTGTTCTGTGTCTTACGGCATGACACGGCCTTCCTTCCCTCAGTTATCTAAATAAGAATCGTACATACATGAGTTCAGTCCCTGACCATTCATTTATTCATATTCATTTATATATTCCAAAAACATTATTGAAACATTATATGCAGACTACTAAGTGTTGAACTCATTCCTGACTAATCTCTCTCCATTCTGTCCATGTATGTGTCATTAGGTTTTAAAATTTCTATTTCCTAAATATTATTTAAACTTAAAAGTCATTAAATAAACAAAAACTTGGTGCACGGTAGAGGTAGGAATAGGAAAGAAGTAAAATAAAATCTTCTGGCTTACAATGGAATATTTCCTTTTCTATAGAACTAGTTTTTCCCAGCCACCATTTCTCCATTTGTGAAACTATGTTATTGCATAAGTGTACTTCAGTGTGTGGGTGCTTCAATTGTTATTGTTTAAATGGCACATTTGCTTTACTTTGGATTCCTGAAGTGTTGGAATGAATATAGATGTGGGTATATATCTGAATACAGAAACAGCATTCATGAGAACACTGTGATCTGTTTTTTCTGCCATGTTTCACAGTGAGAAGCTCAGATAATAAGTTTCTTAATATTGCCAAACAAGCAGGTAACATAGATTCCTTCAATAGGGTAAGAGAGTAACATGCTCCTGGAACTGTTGATATTCAGTATATGTTTAAATAATAATCATCATCATGACAAATGTATTCTGAGTTTTACATTTGGTTTTTATTATATCCTAGAATCAATATCACATTTCCCCACCCAGTTAGCTACAATTCCAAATAGGAATTTCAACTTCCTGGGCTTGGGGTCACTTACATTTTCACAAACCCTATTTCTCAGTGTGAGACCCTGTTCGTCAACGTGTGCCCCAGCTTGCTGTTTCATTTGTGTTCTTTAAAACTCATTATATTTAACTCATGGGCATTTGATAATGTTTTCTTCAATTTTCATTTAAAAGATTCACATCCCAAATAACTCCAAAACTTGACATTCTTGTTTAATTCTAAACCTCATGGGTATAAAATCATGTGGAATTAGAGGGAAAAATCTGTTGAAACCTATCATCAAAATGATTTTACTTTGTTTCTTAAACTTCTGCTGCTGTATTTATGTGAGCCTGGGGCCTAATAATAAATACTTTTCACTTACAGATGAGATTAGTACTCATGGAACTTTTGCCAAAGGCAAAAAAAAAAAAAAAAAGGAAAAAAGAAAAACAAATATAACAAAACCTCTTCAGTATTCTTCTCTAATGCCTTACAAAACCAATTCTATCAAACTACACTTTCCATACATGAAATTTTAAATGAGCAAATTAAATCTAATTTGAGTAAAATTAAAACACATACATGGCTCAACCATCTCCCTCTCCCAGTTAATTGTTTCCCAGTGTCAGGATGAAGAGTCAGTCATACTATCAATTTTGGGTGTTCCGTGACCTGCAATGACTTCATACTTAAGTTTGCCTCAGACTGGCACCCAGTACTGTCTTAAGGCCTAAGTGCTGCTGCTTCTTCCAAAGTCACAAGCTGGTTAGTTATTTGCTCAGGAACAGAGATCCTGCGCTGCCTGTCCTGCAGGTTAACTATCCTCTTACATGCTATGAACAGCAGTGAGTCTAGCTGTGTCACAGAAAAAGCCGCAATTTATTTTTGCTTTTCAGTTGACAAAATACTATATGATAAATAAGCCTCTAGTCTCTTTTTCAAGAACATTGGAGCGTTGGGCTAAATAATGTTAAATTATAAAACAAGATTATTCAAGGGACAATTTAAGTAGAAATCTATTAGTTTGCTAGGACCGTCCTAAAAAATTACCACAACTTGGTGGCTTAAATCAATAGAAATATATTCTTTCACACTTGTGGAGGCCAGAAGCCTAAAGCAAGATATTGGCAGGGCCACACTCCCTTTGAAGGTCTTAGGGGAGAAAACTTCCTTGCGCCTTCCAGCTCCAGGTGGCTCCTGGCACCCTTGATTAATGGCAGCAAAACTCTAATTTCTTTCTCCTTTTTTTTTTTTTTTTTTTTTTTTTTTGTGAGACAGAGTCTCCCTCTGTCATCTAGGCTGGAGTGCAGTAGCGTGCTGGGTTGAAGTGATTCTCCTATCTCAACCTCCTGAGTAGTTGGGATTGCAGGCATGCGCCACCACACCCATATAATTTTTGTATTTTTAGTAGAGACTAGGTTTCGCTGTGTTGGTCAGGCTGGTCTCAAACTCCTGACCTCGGGTGATCCACCCACTTTGGCCTCCCAAAGTGCTGGGATTAGAAGTGTGAGCCAACTATGCCCGGCCTTCCTACATCTTCATATGGCCTTCTTCCCTGTGTCTCTCTGTGTCCTCTCCTCTTCTTCTTCTTTTTTTTTTTTTTTTTTTTTTTGAGACAGAGTCTTGCTCTGTTGCTCAGGCTGGAATGCAGTGGTGTGATTTCCGCTCACTGCAACCTACGCCTCCTGGGTTTAAGCAATTTTCCTGCTTCAGCCTCCCGAGTGGCTAGGACTATAGGCATCTGCCACCACGTCCAGCTAATTTTTATGTTTCCAGTAGAGATGGGGTTTCACCAGGTTGGCTAGGATGGTCTTGATCTCTTGACCTCATGATCCGCCCACCTTGGCTTCCCAAAGTGCTGGGATTACAGGCGTGAGCCACACCACACCCAACCCCCTCTCCTCTTCTTATAAGGACCACAGTCATTAGATTTAGGGCCCACCCTAAAACCATGATTATCTTGTCTTCAAATCCGTATCTAATTACATAGGCAAATAGTCTATTTCCAAATAAGGTCACATTTTGAGATGCCAGGTGGACATAAATTTTCAGGAAACACTCACTATTCAACCAATAACAGTATCATAAAAGAAATATGTGGGAAGAATTTGCCTACAGCTTCTGTAAACATTTAGAATACACTTGTGGAGGTTCTAAAATGTGTCCACAAATTCTTTGATACTCTTCTCTTCAAGAGATAGAGTCTCCCTTTTCCCTTCACTTGGGTGCAAGCTGGACTTAGTGGATAGCCTCTAACAAATAGAAAACGTGGAAATGACCATGTATGACTTTGAAGACTAAATCAAAAAGCACTTTTCATCCTTTCTCTCTCATTCTCTTCTCCTTCTTTCTCCTCTCTCTCTTTCTCGCTCTCTTTCTTTCTCTCTCTCTCTCTTTCAAATTGCTCAGTTTGAAGGAGTTACATTCCATGTTTTGAAGACACACTAAGTATTCCATGGAGAGGCTACTGTGGCAAAAAACTGAGTCATCCTACCAACAGGTAGAAAGGAACTGATGCCCTCATGCCCACAGTTGTGGAATAGACATTTTGGAAGCAGATTCTCCAGCACTATCAAACCTTCAGATGCTGTGGACCTTGTCCACACCCTGACAGTGACCACATGGGACATCTTGAACCAGAACCATCTGGCTGATCGGTTGCCAGATTCATGCCTAAAGTATTTATTTAACCAATACTTACTTAAATAATGTACAAAGTTCCCCTTATACTTGAAACTGCCTATACCTTTATTTTAGTCTAATTTTAAAAATAATCCTATAAATATAACAGTAAAACAAACAAAACAAGGTGTAAAAACCCCAGGATATCACTATCTCAACAAATTGTTTTTATTTCTACACCTTCCTTTACAACCCATCTCAAACTTATGGCTTTATAAACCTATGGTCAGTAGTTTCTTACTGTGTATTATGTCTTAAGCATTTTTGCCATGTTACTTTTGTAGTTCCTAAAAGTACATTGGAACTTTAACTGATACAAAATTATCAATTTTCAGTGAATATACCATAGGTTACTTAATTATTTTATTGCTGTTAGAGAATTGGGTTGTTTCCAATATTATAACAGTATGTGTTAAAATGAACATCTTGGTACATAAAGATTTTTCCTATTCTTACCAATAGATGTCCATACACAAGATTAAAGTGTCAAATATTATAAATATTTGGATATGTATTGAAATATATTACTATGATTTTTCTAAAAATGCTGTAAAATCTAAGCCTCTTACAGTTTTAATATACTTACGATAAATAAAATACCATAAGTTTATGAACCTTAGATGCTGGAGAGTATCTTCTTTAACTTTTGTAACTGTTCAAACAAGTTTTGAAGAAAAACAAGTTTGAAGAAACTTAATTGTGGTCTAAAAGCTGTTCCTCAGGTGGCATCATTTTCTTAGCTGTCACATGACTTATCGGTAGATCTTAAGATAAGTCATCACAGATGTGCCTGTAGTACTGTAAGTAATTTACCTGAATTCCCTTTAGAGATGAAGCACCCATATAAAGAAACACTCCATATAGCACTGGCATGGGAATAAACTGTAAAAGAACAATTGGAGAAAAGGTACAAATCATTTTCAAATATATTGTGGTTTTGCATTTATCAAAGAAAAAAATGGAGAAAAAAGGCATTTTTGAGTAGAAACAGTATAGTACAGATTCAGAAGACATGGATTCAAGTTCCAGCTCTAGCACTTTTTAGCTGTGTAACCTTAGGGAAGTTACTTAAGCTCTCTGTGCCTTAGTTTCCCAATATCTAAAAGGAGATGATAACAATAGGGCTGTTATAATTATTTAATAAGTCAAAATCTATTTTTAAAAACCATGTAGTATATAATGAACAATAATATTATTATGCCACTTTAGAGACAATTTGAATTTTGTTTTACAAAGATAAGATATTTGGATTAAAGGTAAAGAAGGAAGCTAACATTTAGATGTGTTTCCTGCATTATGCCAGGTATTTGTAAATATATGGATTACTCAGATTTTCTCCTTTTATTGGAATAGTTCACCATCATCTTATGTCTATAAGATAATTACTTACATAACATAATTACTTACATAATTCTTGCAAAGGTACTTGTGTTAATGATCAAATACTAGTAAACTAGTAAATGATTAAATAATTTAATTAAAATGTCAAATTATTGGCAAATAAAATGTGTTGTAATTTATAGCACAATTAACACACCTTGGAAATATCTGACAAAATTACATGACAAAATAATTACTAGTTAATCCCCTTTAAAATAGATTTCAAGTTTTCTGTGGAAAAAAAAATCAGTATATGCAAAGATGATGTCCAGACTGTGGTTTCATAGAGCACTTAAAATGGACCAGGCTCATTCCTTCACCTCTATATTTTATTAATAGTAAGTAATATTAACTGCTAATATATTTATCCATTGACAAGAAAATAGAATCTTTATGAATGCCCGTAATGAATTCAGGTCACAAGTCAGTCAGAAACAATGAGTGACTTTTTCCCATAGCTTGATCACCATTTCAAAATTGTTACAATAATTTACTCATCAAATTTTACTTTGCCAGACTAAATTTTTATGTATTTAACGGTTTTAAAATATAGGACATAATTTTCCTCCCTTAGGTTATGAAGAATTATATAAACATGGTTAAGAAATTCATCACTTTCATCACATGCCACACAATATTTGCAAATTTATGGCTCAGATTCAAATGAAAATATTAAATTATGATAAATATATTCTTCTTTCTCTCAAGTTCATAAAGACAGATTTCGTTACCTTCAGAATACTGGTCATAAAGACTGATGAACCCATAAGAATAAAAATCATAAGCCCTGTAACCCTTTGCTCCCGAATGCCAAGAAATTTGGGTTGTTCTCCTGGAGCTGAACATTCTGATTCCAGTTTGAGGCTATTGACATGAGTGATGGAGAGGACTGTGGCAGCCACAAACCATGGCAGGCCCATGATGGAGCATACACCGAGCATGACAGCCACCATTAATAGGTCCAGATGGTACCCACAACCTTTCTGTTTAAAAAAGAAAGAAAGAGAGAAAGAAACGGTGTCAACAACAGGGCTAAGGATGGCCTGATTGCGAATAGAAACCACTTCCTGATGATACTCAACAAGCCCTTCATATCAGATCTCCTGGAGTAAACTCTTAAACAAACATTCAGTTTCCAATTGCCCTCTTTTATCTCATTGGGTGACTTTTATTAGAAAAAAATAATATCATGGAGCCTAAGCTCCCCTGTATAGTCATTTTTTTCCTTAATATAGTGCTATCTTGTTCTAAATTGTTTAAGTTTCAACACTAGACAAATTAAGCCCCTCCTTAGAAATCACAGTTTTTTGTTTTCTATTTCCTCTGTTATGCTACTCCACTGTCAATAACCTCCAGGTGTTGCAAACTAAGTGCTTCCTAGGCCCAGGTAGGAAACGTAAAGGAGGAAAAATAGGTGCAGTGGGGTGTGTGGAAACTGCCCTCTTGCACAGACAGGGTGCTCTCGGAAGAGGGAAATCAAAGATCGGGAAGAGCACTCCCTCCATACCCCGTAGGAACCAAAAGTGTAGAGCCACAGAAGCAGCCAAAGGTTTGGCCTACTTTATGTTCCACCTTTCCTTTTTAATTTTTAGTGACTGCTTCATGAGAGGCAGTATAATAAAGTGGTTAAGAATATAAGTTCTGGAGTCAGACTGCCTGGAATGAAATGCTAGCTCAACCAATAAATCACTTAAGCTCTTGTGTCTCTTTTTCCCTATCTGAAAAATGATGATGATGATGACAGTAGAAGGCACCTCACTGGACCGTTGTGATAACTAAATGAGTTAATGTTGTAAATAATTTAGAATAATATCTGTTGAATAGAAAGCGACCAGAAAATGTTAGGTACTATTATATCCTAATGGTTAAGCAATAAATGTTTCTTTTGTACTCATTAGGTTTCAAGGCTCCTTAATAAAACTATTAATATGTTTCTTAAGAGCAGATAACTTATATAACTTCTCAATATTTCCTCTTGTTTTTAGCACAATCATTGGCACACAATAAGCAATCAATAAAAGTTACAAATTGACTTTTTTGAAAATAAAATATGCATCAAACTTTTCAGAATCAAATTTAGTAAGTGTAATTTTAAAATAAATACAGCAGTTAAATTTGTTATTATGATCATGAGCAGAAATTACCAATTCTTCTAGGAGAATAATAGTCTGATTTTTAGCGGTAGTTTTATATAACTTCAAGCAGTTTGCAGTTAATATGAAAGCTCTTATAGCCTGGAGTGTGAAACACACTGTTGCATATTTGTCATGGTAGTCTTTCTCTGTGATTTTGTTTTCTTAGTAACAAGATTCTTAAACTCAGTTGTACTTTCTTTCCTTTCTGCTCATCCCTTCCAAATTATAAAAGTGCAAGAGATGATAGTGAGGAGAAAATGAGAGTTATGTACCTAAAGACCTGTTCCTCCTATGTTGGCACCAAAGCAGTGGTACCCTTCATTGGCTCAGCTTACTGGGGCAATGCTACAATTCACCAAAATGTCTAACTCAATTTCCTGAATGAATATGACTCTGGAAACTTTTCTTTGCAAGTAACTCAAGAAAGAATTTGATTAGTAAGAGCTGAAGAGTAGGAAGAGAAACTGCCTGGTGTCAGCATAATCAAAAAAGCATAGGAAAAAGCTTTGCCAGGACCGTAATATTGTACCTTGGCCTTTTGTAAAACATTTTGGAAGGTGTAATTCCATAGAATAGAACTCAGCTTTTGATCCCTTTAAAGGACAACGTCTTAACCAGCTTGAGAAGTGTTTTGTCCTAGCAACTCTGGAGGGAGAAGGATGTAGAACAGTGAAGGACCTCATACTTAAGCCTCTGCCTCTAAGGGAGTACAATGTGAATGCTGCTCCCTTGGAGTTGTTTTGCAAAATTGTGGTACTGCTAAGAGAAAACGAAAGATGTAAGAGGAGCTAATGGCTGTGAGATGAACATCAGAGGAGGGCAGAAGACAGGGGGCCTTGAGAGTCAGGCTTGTACTTTTTAGCACACCTGGACTTTCTCAGAGTCCACATTCACTACAGCTCAATAATATGAGGGAGACCTTCGTCATGATAGTGATTTCCAATAGCTCTTATTGAATGTTTAAAAAATATGATACAAATGTAAACAGTGGGATTCTGAATTGCAGGAAGTGGGCAAAATAATTCTTTCAGAGGAAATAATTTCTTTTCTAAATTCATAAAGCTAGCTTTGTAATGTATAAATATATAACAAAAACAAAAATATAATTTCCCCTAATTATGCTGTACAACAATGGGAGCATCTTGATTCAATGTAAACCAAAGGAAATAAATAAAGCACTTCTTGCTCTTCCCCTAACTAACCAGTATCCTTCTTGCCTTTCATTTAAAATGTCTTTAAAAACTTGGACTTTGTAACAAAATTATTAGCTGATAGGCATGCCAGCCAAAGAGAAGTACCCCTTTGTCAGAGAGAGAACTCTACACCTTCTAACATATTTCTGTAGATTTTTTTCTCAAATAAAGACAGAGCTAGAGCTTTTATTCTCACATTCATCCATGAATCACAGGAAATGGACATATGGGAGGAAAAGGGAGCATAGCAACAGGTGATGCTACACCAGACCCCACTAAAACCAACATGCAGCAAGACAAGAGGCCAGCCAAGAGGACCATCTGATACCCAGATGCCACTGCTGAAAAAATTCATTTCAAAGCTTGGCAGCAATTTCCTGCATCTGTCAAGTTAACCACATAAAAGACTATAGATTGACATGAAGAACCAGGCTGACAAAGAGGGCAAAAAAGAACATATCAAATGCCATAATCATCAAGAGAATATGGTGCCAAATGAATGTTGCAAATGCATTCATTTACTCAAGTGATCCGGGATTGTATTGCTGTTTATTAAAAATGATGTCAAAAGAAGCCTGAACTGTCTACAGAAACATGTAGAAAAGCCCACAGTTGTATCTTAACAGAAACTTTCTTTTTTATAAGATTATATCTCTCTTTTCACATTTAGAGAATGTGCTTTAAAAAACCCAAGTAGATATTTTTAATGCTTTTCAAAGGGATTCAGTTAACTTATGCCTAATCCACTTCTCCAAGGGAGAAACAAACAAACAAACAAACAAACAAATGCTAGAGAGAGTATGGATTTATATGTACATTTATGTATAATATACATGATACTTCACATTCTCAAATTTTTATATTTGCCTCTTCTTTCACTCTGGAGCCATCCGAAGGATAACAGAATGCAATGAGTTCGAGTTTTACTAATTTTGAGCTCCCGCATTCTTTGGGAGTAGTAAGTCACCAATACAGTGCAACACAGCTTTATTGTGTACATAGTGACACTCATGAAATGATAAAAACAGTTTTTTTTTTTTTTTTTTTGAGACAGAGTCTCACCCTGTCACCCAGGCTGGAGTGCAATGGTGCAATCTCAACTCACTGCAACCTCTGTCTCCTGGATTCAAATGATTCTCCTGCCTCAGCCTCCCGAGTAGCTGGGATTACAGGTGCCCACCACCACGCCCAGCTAATGTTTGTATTTTTAGTAGATATGGGGTTTCACCATGTTGGCCAGGCTGGTCTCTAACTCCTGACCTCGTGATCTGCCTGCCTCGACCTCCCAAAGTGCTGAGATTACGGCGTGAACCACTGTGCCTGGCCAATAAAAACATTTTTATCAGCATGAGAAATATCGTCTAAAAGAAAACCAGCCACTAGTTCTGGCAATAGAGGTGAAGAAAAAGTAAAAAGATCTAAAATATGTTTGGGAGAGATAAAGAATGAAAAGAGGAATTCTGAGTTGATTTGGGTGTATGTAGACTTAGATACATGATGTGGAGTCTACCAAGTGTTTGATACACAAACTACAAAACATGATTCATTAAACAATTTCGGGGAATGCTCCAACTAAGGCAAAAATGGGTTTCTCAAAGTGAGAAAAGAAAATTAGTAAAAGCTGAAAATGCTTTCACAAGTGGTTAGCTTGTGGTCTGGTGATATACTCAAGAAACACATCTTTTAGTGAAAATGTGGTTCAAGTCAAAGCCAGGAGACTGCAAACATTTCAGTGAAGCGGGGAGAAGTACTATGGAACAAACTGTTACTCTGAGTAAATAACATTCTGAGAAGGTGATTTTGTTGTTGTTAACGGGAAACCCAGTAGCATCAGACCACACTCTACAGAAGCTTAAGGAGATAAGAGTTGTAGGCCCAATAGGGATTCAATGTAGACAAAATACATCTTCACTGGAAGAAATTTGCTTTGAAAGTATTCATATCTAAGGAGGAGGATGGAGAGTTCCGATTCGCAGTGACCAAGAACGGGCTGACTCTTCTGCCTGTGGCCATATAGCAGAGTTCATGATTAGCCAGATTTGCTATATCACTTACTAAATCCATAGTAGTAAGGGGCAAAAATATGAAACTTTTGACTACATAATCATTTCTTTGCACAATAAAACAGATTTAGTAATGTAGCCTTAGGTTTATTTCAGTGACAAAAATAGTTCTAGTTCTGCATTTAATTCTATAAATGCAAGTACTTGAAAGGACCACTTGAAGAATGCTTTATTACATTTTTGTTATTCCACAGTGTATGTGAAGGGGGAAATTAGTGTATTTGTCAATGTGGAGCTTTGGAAAGGCTGTGAATGTCAAGGGCTCATGAAGAACATGGAGTAAGAGCAAGTGCCATGTGATTTATAAGGTTGAGGGCCCAGGAAAGGGCAAAGATTCAGAATGGCCAGGAAGGTAATAACAATCTCAGCACACATTTCACTTCCACACTTTGTTTTAATATGATTCCACTTACAACAAGAAAAAAATGCTGCCTGAATCCATTTAACTGATGGCCCTTACAAAGGATAATTTTTTCAGTGGACTCACAAGAATTTCTGCCTAATTATGAAGGCTAAAAAAATCTTTTTTGAAAGGTAAATAATAATTATATGGCTTGCTTTCTTCCTAAAACAGTTTTTTAGTTGATTTTTTAAAATGTGTCATTTAATAAAATACATAAAGTTGTGAGAATTCTGAAGTTACATTCTACAAAGAGAATGAAGAATGTCCTTTGCTTTCAGACACACATTCTCTCCATCATATACTCAAAATTCCTTCTTCATAAGATTTATTGCAAATAAGTGTGCTTTCTTACATTTATGTTATTATTGTTATTAAAAGCAATGGCAAAAACCACAATTACTTTTGCACTAACGTAATATATTGTATCAGAGTTTAATCAGAGATTTTTTTCATCTTTCTAACATTCTTACAAAAGAAATCCTATAAAGCATGATTTCTTTATAGAAATCTGACAATGATTTTTTTTCTCCTAGAGTTTAAAGGGTATGTGAAAATAGCTGGCAATTTCTCCATGATACCAAAACAAAAACAAGATTGTGCATGTTCTGTTTTTACAAGGTTTGATGCAGATTATTTTTAACCATTTAATGATTTCATTGACTTTATTTAACATATTCCTGAAAGTAAGTGATAGTGCTTACATTACAAATCTCAGGCAAATTGCATACCAGTGAACAATTCTGATTATTCACAACTGCAAAATGGCAAGGTCAGAATGTAACCAAGACACATCTATATTTACTTATTCTTTTTATAAAAGAGACAGTGAAATCTGCAATAAAACTCAAAGATGTCACTTCCAAACTGTGACGTTTATGTCTGGATTTTGTTGTTATAGGCAGAAAGAAAAATAATTAAAGAAAATAAGAAATAGTTGAAGTTGTAATTTATTCTGATAATGAATTAAATGTAATAGATACACTTAGGGTTAAATAGAGGAATAGAGGAATCTCAGATGTAAGACAAGTTGGTATGGTTGTACTTCACCAGAACAGATTGTTATTTCACTAAAATATGCTAAATATGGTAAAGTTAGAACTTTGACAATGTTTTTTTATTTTATGCCTTGGAGGTGAGTTCTCAGACTTGAGCTCAGCCAAGTGCTACAAATAAGTAAATTCTCAAAGCATTGTAAGACCAAGTATCTTGTAAGACAATAAAAATTATACATCTGAAAATGTTATTTTATATATTTCACTGTACAAATGAATAAGAATACAGGAGAAGTCAAATGAACATCAGTTAATATCAGTTAAGTCATAATGATTTACATTAAAATGAATGTTAAAATATACCTTTAGCTTATGCTCTTTTCTGTTGATGATGACAGCTGTAATCTGTTGGTCCATAAAAATTAGGATAGTACAAAGCAGAGCTGGAATTATAGCAGCTATTACTGTCCACCATGGGTTTGGACCTAAAGGTGTAACAAACCAGCCACGATCATCTCTGGTGGGCTGTATAAAGTAAAGGATGTGCATAGTTATGAACTGGATTAATGAATACTTGATCAAATTAAGTCTTACAGATGCTACCAGGAAAGCCCTAATTATAAACAGAGGAGCTGAGTGGGCTACAATAAATAATAATAATACTCATAAAGCACTTAAAACCATTTTAAGTGCTTTAAATATTTTAACTCATTTTTTTTCTTCACAACACTCTAAAGATGACACAGAAAAGAAAATTGAGGCATAGAGAGATCCAGTAACTTGCCCAAGATCTCAAAGCTAGTACATGGTAGAGATGGGATTTAAACTCTGACAGACTTGTTGAAAAATCTGTGTTCTTAATCAATACCTGTATTAAATAAAATAATATCAATATTTACCATTAACTATTGGAAAATGTATTGAAATTTACAAATAGCACATTGACACATAGAACGCTGTGCTAGAACTGAGATACAAAGATAAATCAGAGGCTTCTTTCAGTTTAGAATCAGAGACAGACATCTAAACAGAATACATCATTATGGTATTGTAACTGTTATTTTTGATGTGCAGAGGCTATTGAGTGAAAATGGAAAAAAAGATACTTGGTCAGAGCAGAGGCTCAGGGAAGGGTTCCAAACATGACTGCTGTCTGAGATGATTCTCAAAATTTCATCTGACAAGAGTCCTATATAGAAGTCCCCAGCCCTGTTTGACAGAGAAAACAAAGGGGCACTCCTAATCTGAAAAGCTGAAATCTGAAATGATCCAAAATCTGAAACTTTTGAGCACTCACATGATGCCACAAGTGGAAAATTCACACCTCACTTCATGTGATAGGTCACATATATTATTAAGAATAGTGTATAAAATTACTTTCAGGTTATATGTATAAGGTATATAGGAAACAAAAATAAATTTTGTGTTTAGGCTTGGGTCCCACCCCCAACATACCTCATTATGTGTTTGCAAATATTTCAAAATTTGAAGAAAAAAAAAAAAAGAACTCTGAAACACTTCTCATCCCAAGCACTTTGGATAAGGAATGTTCAAACTGTACCTTATTAGTAACACGGTCAGAATTCTATTTCCAATCTATTTTTATCTGTTTTTCAAGCCTTGTTCACTGTACAATTCTGCCAAGATAATCCTTTTCTCTTAGTTTTAAATGCTTCCTTATCTTTTAAGAATGTTATATATATATATTTCAACTGTCAGAATTGACAGGAAATTTTTTCGAGCAATTTTTATATTTATAATTATTTATATTTTGTAATTCTTATTTTTTTAAACATTAGACCCCAATTTTAGCCATGCTGTGTGCATTTCATTTACTGCTCTTCTAATCTAAATTCTTTATATTTTCATGAAAATTCTAAGTACTAGGGTTATAGGTATCATCTAAATGAAGATTAGACCGAGAGAGATGGGGAGAGGGAGAGAGATAGTAAGTGCTATGATAAATTCACCTTGAAAACACTTGGTACTTGTAGTTTTGGAGATGGGATCCCAATGGCATAGTCAATTAAAACCATACACAGAATTGTAAGAAAGACAGCAAAGTCACTCACTATGGATCGAACCTAAAAATAATGAAAACACTTGTCACTTAAAGTAGCTATAAATATCAAGGAATACTCAGGAACATAATCTAGAGTCACACTTTATAAACACTTTATGACATAATATCATAATATTATATTTTATGCATACTATAAGATTACCATTAGCTCTGTCAGAACCTGAATATATATTTATGTATCACTGTCGTTAAGATTGGTACACACTCAACCTTTCCAGAATGAGGCATTATGGAATAGCTACATCGTGGTTGAGTTGTTTTCAATGTTTATTTAAAATCTAACTTTATGATGAACCCATGCATGTGAATATTCAGAACACAGAATAAGGTAGCACGGGCAGAATTTGGTGGATTTTAGGGATCTCTTTCACACAGGTAACATTTTAATATGATAAACTTGAAGCATCATAAAATAAAATTATCTGTTTTTATCAAAGAAACATAATGTTTTAGTTTATCTAGAATATAAGCATGACAGTTGGGAATGTACACAACAGAGTGGGCAAATTTAAAATTTATTCTATGTGAGCCAATTTTTAAAGCCATTTCTCATTTATAAAGCCAATTCTGAGCAAATATTCACATACAATTATTATCCAGATCTAGTCTATTTTAAGATGCCTTTATGACATACACACAAGCATACACAAAATGCTTAAGATTATTGTTTCAGCTTATGAAAATGTTTTTGTATTAATCAGAGTAAGTTTTTTGGGGAAATAAATGAATCTTCCACTTTAGGGAAGAAAGTGGTGACAAAAAAGAAGCTCCTTTCGGAAGGAACAGTTCTTGAAATATTTTCCCAGAGTGGAATTTTGATCATAATCTATAGCTCATCCCTAAGAAGCTTGTTTCCTTGTTTCTTTTCCTTTTTTTAAAATTTTTTTTTGGCGGAATCAGACATTATAGGTGTTACTTTGCAGTGTTAAATATTGAACTAAGCTGTTTCTCTGTTTACTTTCCTTTCCAAATATGCAGATGCAAACGTAGTGGGTTAGGGGGAGGGACTGACGGTTTAAACACTGAAAAAGAGAATATTGTTCCAATGAGTCTTGCGGGGGCTTCCCCAATTAGAGAATGTAATATAGGCTCCTCTGAGGTATCTGTCAGGCTGGAATAGTTCCCACTGTTCACTGGGCAAAAAAGTGACAATCAGTAATGCAGTGTGTGCTGTGAATTTCCAAAAACGTCAGTAGGAAAGTAGGAGTTGATCCGCGGGGTTTGCAGTTAGGAGAGAAGCCTGCATATGCACTCCCAGCACCTGCATCACAAAATTCTTTCTCTTCAGCCCCTTATCTCACCCCACAACTAACCTGGCAGCTCACTCACACAAAAGCCTTTCAGTAGCTCCCTTTATTACACCAATTACTCTTTCTTTTGTCCTATGTTATTTTACACTTAGATCAAGAAAATTATAGTCTAAGTACCTTGGTTGGAAAATATCTGCTAGTCTTGAACTGCTTCAGGGTGGCTGACAGAGTAACTGTGGAAAAGAACAGGATCACCGACCAAAATAGAACATCTGGAACATATGGGTGATCATGGCCACAGGCCCGTCCAACATACTCTCCATGCAATGATTTGCATTCCTGCCAGAGGAAGTAAAACAAATGGAGCTACTAAGAAAAAACCAGACACATTTCTTGCAGAAAACTAACACCTTCTGATCAATTGTAGTTCAGATGCTGAGGCTTTTCCTTTATGGCTCTCGCAATGATTTAACAGGCATTACATTACAACTTTCAAGTTCAACTTGGATGGGTGGTGAGAAATATCAAAGGTTTATGAAAAATTTGAACATGAACCACTTTTTAAATTTAAATGTACAAAACTAATTGATTTACCAATTAATTAATGTGCATTAAATATAATACCTACTAAGTTCCTAACACCAGATGTATTGAAAATATGACATACGTAATAGTGATTGATTACTAAGGTCAGACACTATGCCCAGCTATTTAAATACATCATTTAAATTACTTTTCACAACAATCCCATAAAATAGGTTCATATTATTATTTATATTCCATGTCTGAGGAAACTGAGGCATAGAGGGGTTAAATAATTTGTTGTGGCCTCATCACTGGTGGGCAGCCGCAGAGCTGTGATATAAACACGACTTCTGCAGTGAGATTATTATTGCTTATTGACGGAGAACAATGTTTTGTAGAATTATCTAGTCCAAAAGCTGCCAAGAAAGATGAGAAAGGCAACAAGAAAACTATGACATACAATGACTGAAATGAAATTGTAAGTCAAAGATGGGACTATCGAACTTGGATTAAAGAACAAATGAGATAAAATTACTACATGAGCAAGGCAAAGCTCATATTTACTATGACTTCTCCATGGGTTATTTTTTCTTCTGCAACTGTAGTTCTGTAAGAGCCTGAAGAATTATTTCTAATTACTGCCTTAGCCATGAGGTGGCAGCAAAGTCAAAAAAATTTTTTTTCTCCAGGAAAAACAGCATTTCAAACAAATATTTTGAAAGAAAAAAATTATTTTAAACTTACTTTGGTTTATCTTTTTAAAAATTAGATTACTAAAGTATTTTTACATTTCAAAACAGGAAATAATGGTTTAAACGATCCAGTGATCTCATTAGTCCTTGAGATATTCTTGCCCTGAACATAAATTGAATTGCAGAGAGATCTTGGAGAAAAATATGAACTCATAGATTGACCACAAACACAGAGTCTGCCTAACTTCAGGCCTGAAATCCTTGTAGAGCAAAAAGTAAATACATTCCAAAGATTGTAGAATAAATCACAAATAGCTACCCTGTCATCTGAAAACAAACAACTAGTAAAATCTACTTGGAGTTGCTAGTTACCCTAAGCCTGAGAGTCTTGAGAAATATAGTTAATATACCTTATCATTGTCTTAAAGAATCTGTCCCCTTTTCTAATTTAACTGCAAACATCTTCCTTGATAGGCAAAGTTAAATTCCAATTATTCATGTTAAGCTAATGCAGAGCACAGCAACTTGGCTAATTGAAAAACCACAGAAAAATCCCCCAGGCCTTAATTAAAGTTTTAATTTTCCTTCTTTCAAAATGCCGTAAAAATAGATAAGGTGGCAAAAATGAATCCTTGTGTTTTTCTTCCTCTTCTGCACCTGTCCAGAAATGCTAGCAGAGCAATTATTAAGCAATATAATGGGTAGCAAAATGGTTACATAGAAAAAGGAGCTAAAAGTTCCATGATAAACACATTATCTATAAATTTGTGAGCATCTTTTGTCATTTCTACAGGTATAAAAGTCATTTGGCGGGATCTTGTTCTCAATTCTTAAGAACATAGATGACATTTAAAGGATCCCTTAGCTGTCTTACACTCTATAATTTGCCAATGGCCTGCCTAGTTACATTAATTTAAAGCATATTTGAAAATGTTATTTATTTTCTCTTTGGGAGTAAACAAAATGCTAACTTTAAAAAAGAAAAATTGTGACCTGCTAAATTCAACATTTATTTTCAGTTTTAAACGAATTGTATCCCCAACACACACACGGAGGCACACACACATGCACACATACATACATGCACACATACACACGGAGTAAGTCCTGAAATTTAGAAATGAAAACCAAATCCAAATCCTGCTCTCTTCTTTTGAGTCTAACATATGGTTTCAGTTACAATGGGTACTCAAAAAATGCTTGTTGACAAACTGATTTCTACTAATTACTCTTCAAACACATTCTAAGTTTCAGCAATTCTATAAGTTGGCAAAAATTAAGTTAGATAAAATAAGAAATTAAAGTTGGCATTAGTGTCCTGCCCCTTATATATGTACAAGCTAAATATGTAATTCAGGCAACAAAACACCAAACGCTGGTTAACTGCTTATGAATATTTTAAATCGTGCCTAAGGATTTCTTATAAAGGCTGATTTTTGAGATCATATATATACACACTTAAGTACTCTAGCTTGCCATAAATATTTGGATTAAATAGTAAGATGAAACTGTTTCAAAACAGACATTAAGTACTTTTATCAAATGTTTAACACTTACTATGCATAGAGCAGTTTGGGAGAATCAAAGAAAGCTAAAGTTCTTTGCCCTTGCTGAGTTGGCAAGGTATAAATTATAATTCATGAGATATGTAACAACTCAATGAAACATTACAGGACCTGCCAAATAAATAATATGTAAATTAAATGTTATATCACTATTTTAACAAAATTAGTTATAAAAGCCACTAGAGTTCAGTGCTTTATTAATAAAATATTTTTGATGACAGTATGAACATATTGAGGAAAAAGCATAAAAATTAGACAAAAATTTTAATGGTCTTTTTTTTTACTTAAACATTACAAGATTGTTTTCCTTATATAGTATTCCCTCTGGTGATAAAAACTGTTTCTGGTCAAGATTAGCAATTATACATTGCAAAAACTGCTTTTAACTAATGAAAAATAATATGAAAATTTCTGCCTGAATGTTAGCACCTAGTACAAAACTTTTTAAAATGACAAAAAAAGAGAAAAAACCCAACAACCCCACAATGCTGTGTTTGCTTCAATTGTAAAATATTTTTCACTATTCTACTTGACCTTAAAACTTACGGTATCTAACTCACAGCTAGCCTGATAACTGTGCTGTATGTCTGCTTCTTAGAACTCTAAAAATTCAGAAGTTTCTAATACATAGAATGAATATTATTATTTAGTATTAAATTATTCACATAATACAAAATACATATAGAATAAACTATCATGTTATATAACTTAGAGATGGGATCATTTGGGTTTTCATATTGAAGAAGACATCAAGAGGCTCTGTAAACATAATATAGTCTACCAAAGAAAATGTAGACAGAAGACCCACTACTGATTTCATTAATCATGACCCCATGTCTAAATTCTGAATAACTATAGCATTTTTTTCTTGATCAGCTCATCAACTCTTTTATTGTTCAGTTAAAATGGCTCTTTGAGTGGAAGCAGCCTGGCAATGTTATTTTTCTAGGAAAAAATAGGTGGAACTGAATAAACGTTAACAATAACAAAACAAGAGTAACTGAAGGCTTATTCTACAGAATACAATTAGGGTAAGAATAGAAGTAGTAAAATATAGGCCAAGATAGAATTTTAAATAAAGAGTAAGTAATTTGATTTCAATTTTGAAAGAACATGTTCAATAGAGAAAATCAAGAAAATACTCAATAGATCATATGCTCTTTACAAGAATCATGTTTAGAGTTTTATAATATCTGTACAACAAAAAAGATTTCTATGTTCCCTAACTGGACCATTTACTAAAATAGTATGCATTTGATCAAATGAACTAGAACTCATATAGTTTTTTGCTGATAGTCATAATAAAATTTGAGCCTATATGGGTAGGTAAAGTGGCAGAAAGTTTGAACCTGTAATGTTTATAACTGGGAAAAGTAGAAAAGAAAGTAGGGCTACTCAGATTTTAATACTTATTAAAAGCAGAATACATTTTCAAATTACAAGATTTTATTGAACCAGAAGTATAGAATGCAAATATTGATAGGTAAAGAGGCACAGAAATTATAATAGATTCAGAAAAATAGAGAAATGCAGGTATGAAAAGAAAGAAATTACAAAGCAGAGAAACGCCAAAGGAAATAAGACAATGGCACAGGATTTAACTGTTATAGGTGAAAAATATGTTGCCATGCCCTTTCTTGAGTGGGAGATAACAACAAAATGGGAAAAAGAAATATCTTGTTGAGGGAGGTGCCAGAATTTTGTGAAGAAAAGTGATATTTGTTCCTCCCAAAGACTTTAGTATTGACACTAGAATATTAGAAACAGCCCCTTCCCCCCAGCAGATCCGGAACAGCTGGAGCAGCATTACAGAGTAAAGTAAGAGCATTCTGAGTTCTCTACACAGAGGCAGACTTAGTTCTGCCATATGGTTTCATTTAGGTCAACACCACTCATATTTAATGTGCTTTCAGTCCATCTCAGTCACATAATTCTGTATAAATGAGCTTTTTGAGCAATTCTGGTCTTCTACTAGAACAACCTTAATAATGAAAGATAACCCCAGTTTACTGATGAGCCTCTGAAATGATGAAATTAAAATTCAAACACGACTATTAGTTTTATAATATTATGCATTCAAACAAATTTTACTGTAATGGCAATAATTGAGTCACAATGTCAACAAAAGCTCTTAGGTATGACTTAATTTTCAATGTTTTACTTACTGACACAGTTAGATTCTCCCATATTATGTCAGAGGCAGAAATATTGGATTCCCTCCATTCCTTCAATGTATCATTGCTGGGATTATGCGGTTCCACACAGTTACACCTGAAAAGGCAAAATAGTGTCTTTTGTGAAATAAGTAGCTTTTTGTTACTGTACCAAAGAATAATGTATAATGGCTCCATTTTCTCCAGTCACAGCATTCCTCTATTTGACAGACAAGTAGTTAGGTTATCCTAAACTACTCCACAACAGACTATTTTCAAAAATCAAGAAGGATGGACTGTTAGGATACTAGAGTACTCTACAGTGTTTCCTGGAGTGAGAGCTCCTTATGATACCCATTTGGTCCTAAATTATAAGTCAAATAGAAAAATGATAAATATCCAAATCTACTGTCACTATGTAGTTAATATTGTAAAATCATATCAATTAAAATTAAAGGGGATATTTAATTCATATTCTGAAGATCATTTATAACTGGCATATAATTCAAAATTAAGGTTGGCTGAAGGGAGAACTCTAGGTACCTAAGGATATATCAATGAGAAGAAGATATAGACAAAGATACCCACAAATTAATAGCCTTAGAAGTGAACTTTAATTTACAATTTGTTTTCCAAAAATTCATTTGTAAACTTGCTATTTGCCCTTCAGAAAGCATTTTTGTATAGAAGAATTTAATAAATGGTGGTTGGTCTCCCAGATTAACCCACATACACCACATAACTTGTAAGTTCATTGGACCATTCTTTTAGTGATATTAATTGTACTATAGAACCGAATTGCCATTTCTAAGGTTATTACTATAGAAAAATATCATATAGTTTCTACTTGGTCTGCCTAAGCAACAGTCTTCTGCCTTCTACATCAGGAACTTAGTCTGTTTCACTTTACCACCACTTATTCATTCTTTAAATAGTTATTGTCTATTACTGCAAACAAACAAACAAACAAACAAACAAACAAACAAACCTGAGTTGGGCAGTACAGACAGATATGGTTCTTGCTCTCACTAGGGAAATTGGAGGATTCCCCAGGGAGGCTCACTTGGAGACCCCAGAGAAACCTTAAAAACTGAGCTCCTGTCCATGACGGAACAGTAGGTCAGCCACACCCAGTTACACCCCCTACCTTGCTAACCACCAGTAGGCTTTCATTCCTAAGGGTTAAACAGAAACAAGCTCTTCTGAAAGACTTGCTCCATGGCTGATTTCAACCAACCATGTTACACTGCCCCTTGCTTTTTGTAGTTTTGACACAGCAACCGGCTAGCATTCCTTCCTGATAAGAGACCACTGAACATGGAGTGGTTCTGGCCAGTTTACGGAGACTGCATGCTGAGTCCCTTCATGTCCTCTGCTTCACCTTTTGACATATAGAGCTTAATTTTAGTACATTTAAATGTTGTTTCCACCACGAAGTGAACATGGGACATATGTAACAGACATGTTAGCTTACTACACGTGTGCCCCTTCATGAATATTCATAGCTCCTCCTATAGTCGGTTGAATATGTATGCTAAACCAATCCATTCAGTATGAATTCCTGTTTCATTTTTCCTCCTTCGAAGCACCTGCTTTTCAGTTTTAACCAGAGGCTCCATTTCCCACTTGCAGGTTGTGATACCCCCTTTTAGAAATAAAGCTCTCCTCCGTAGATTTTGCTACTTTTTCAGTAGACATTATAAGAAGAAAAAAAATTAAACGTGGAATGATTTTGAGCCTCTGGTGAAATGTTGAAAAGGAGAATTCATTTGATTGTGAAGTTAGGAACATTGTTGTTTTCTTTCCTTCACTATGTATTTTTCGAGTTATTTTCTTAGTGGTTGCTCTAAGGCTTATCACATATATCCAGCTATTCTGTTCTAGATTGTTCTGTTGTTTTTTACAATGTCCTGGGACATAAATTGCTCTGGGGGTCTGCTTCAATTAAATTCCAGCCTGTTTGCTGCAGTAGCCTTTTGTTTTTTATTTTTAAAATATAGACAGGGTCTTGTTATGTTACCCAGCCTAATCTCAAACTCCTGCGCTCAAGTAATCCTCCCACCTCAGCCTCCCAAAGTGCTGGGATTACAGGTGTAAGCCACGGTGCCCTGCCTGCTGTGGTCAGTGCTTGAGGTTTGTTCTGACCCAGGAGGGTTCTTCTTAGCTATCTCTTTTCCTGATTCTCTCTCATACACTAGCTGATCTGGTTTAGCTTTTCTTTCATGAAGCTACCAACCTCCTCTTAATTGCTTTCCACCAGAATTTACATTATTTGTGAGAATACCTTTATCTTGAACTTCCCTTTACTCTGCTTCAAATAAAATTAGTTCCTTTGCAAAGAGCTTCAGTGCTCCCACTGGGGAAAATCTCGGATGCATGGCTTCAGAACTAGGGATGGGGACAGCATTGTGTTCCTCTGTAAGTGACTCCCCTGCTTTAGGAGCAGGGAGCTGAGCATGGGCAATAATCAGAGCCTCATTAATAATTGAGAACCCATACTATTCTCAGTGTCCCAGGCCTGAGGTTGAACCGTCACCCTACGGGTAGGAGCTGGGTGAGAGAAGGAAGCCCCAATCTCTTGGATTCATCTAGCCAGAATTTAGCTTCTGGAGGGGAAGGGTGAAGAGAGACAAGAAATGCTGTCAGCCTTCTCCTCTTGGGAACATACAGTTGGCCTCAACTGGAAGCTGAGGAAGCCCTGTGTTCTTGGTCAAACTTGCCCAGAGTTAAGCTTCTGTCATGCTGAGCTGGGAGGAGAGGAAGGGAAGTGGGTTGTGACTCAAGTGCCTCAGACTCATTGTTCTTACTAAGATTTAGTACACTTTTTGGAATAAACATTTCTTCATTTGCTGTATACCCTTAAGAAAATTTCCAGACTTTTCATGATTGCCTTTTAATATTACTTTAACCAGTACAGTTGTTTCACTGGAGAGAGGGTCTGCCGAGCTTCTTATACCACCATTCTGGAAGTATATACTCATAACATTATTTGTAAAGTGCTACAGAAGTCATGACACTGGAGCCATGGAGAGGGAAGCACTGCACATTACTTGGTTCTACAGTAAATAATACTTACATAATTATAATTACATAAAGATTTCTACATTTTTAAATTTTTTAGAATCAATCTTTAGGCAAATTACTTAACACTTACCCATGGTTACAAAATAACATATGTTAATAGCCATTACAATAGAGCCGGGGGTGGGGATGTAGAAGGCGAAGAGAATATTGGGAGGAAAAGTGAGAATTATTCATCTCCTCTTACAAAGTAGAATGTAAAGAGAGTTACCTATGGCTGATAGAATCAGAAATGGAAATCTACATATGTTATTTGTGGCTATTTACTTATAGCTACAGAGGTTACAGGGATGATGGAACTTAAGATGTGATATTATCATATTGAAAAGGGAGGTAGAGTGAAGAGGCAGGCTGGGGATGAGTGTAGAAAATTAGCTAAATCCGGTCAGGTGCAGTGGCTCGAGCCTGTAATCCCAGCACTTTGGGAGGCAGAGGCAGGCGGATCACAAGGTCAAGAGATAAAGACCATCCTGGCCAACATGGTGAAATCCTGTCTCTACTAAAAATACAAAAATTAATGGAGTGTGGTGGCAAGCGCCTGTACTCCCAGCTACTCAGGAGGCTGAGGCGGGAGAAGCACTTGAACGCGGCAGGCAGAGGTTGCAGTGAGCAGAGACTGCGCCACTGCACACTCTCCCTGGCGACAGAGCGAGACCGGTCTCAAAATAAAATAAAATAAAATAAAATAAAATAAAATAAAATAAAATAAAATAAAACAAAACAAAATAAAAATTAGCTAAATCCATATTTATAAGAGCAAAAAGTAAATTTGTCACACTTAACATTGGTAAAACAAGAAATAAAAATATAAGCATATTATTTAGAAATTTAGAGGCATCACTAAAAATAATTTTTAAAAAAACGTTATTAAAAATGTTGCCTTTGAGTGAACTGGTGCTTTTAATTATAATCTTCCTGTATTATTTGTGGGGGTTTTTTCCCCCAGGATGTGTATGGACTATTTTGATAACAATAAAATGTACTTGAAAAAAATAATTAGTTCTTCTTGTGTCAGCTCTAAGTTTGTTTTCTCATTTCAGAGTGTACAAATTATCTCAAAATCTCTCTTATATTTGCTTTGTCTCTTTTTTTCTCTTCTAAAAGTTTGAAAAGTTTGCAATCATGGGAAAGCCAGTTGAATATTTCTTTTGTACATACCATGCCCTCCTCAATGAGAATTATATGCCCAAGATATTTGGATTATTTTCAACAGCAGAAGGCAGCCTAGCATGTTATAGGTTATAGATTATTATTATCGATAATAATATAAATTATGTAATAATAATTCTTATATTCATTATATAATAAATACTATTATAGATAATAGTCTATAATCTATAATTATAATCTATAATAATAATCTATAAATATCAACTATTATACACAAACTCTGATGCGATTTTGCATGTAATGAATCTTCACCATTTGTATATAAACTGTGAACTCAATTGCTGCATTGGAACAGTCTGACAGAACTGATCCCAGGCAATAGGCCTTGGTCCGTAGTCCTCAGACTTCCAAATAAAGCTAACTTTTAAAAATGTAATTAATTAATTTTGGAGACAGGGTCTCTCTCTGTCTCCCAGTCTGGAGTGCAGTGGCATGATCTCAGTTCACTTCAACCTCCTCCTCCCAGGTTCAAGCGATTCTCGTGCCTCAGCTTCCCGAATAGCTAGGACTGCAGATGATCGCCACCATGCCTGGGTAATTTTTGTATTTTTAGTACAGGATGGGGTTTTGTCATGTTGCCAGCTGGTCTCCAACTCCTGGCCTCAAGCAATCTGCCTGCTTCAGCCTCCCAAAGTGCTGGGATTACAGGCATGAGCCAATGTACCTGGCCTGAAACTTTAAAAGCTTGATTTTTTTTTTTCTTTAGTTAACAGGGCTTCAACATATGAATTTGGGTGGGGTATGGAGAAAAATTCAGTCTATAACAATAACTCCCTGTTCTTTACTTCTCCTCCTTAAGACAGAGTAACCTTCAAGTAAGCCTCCACTTTAGGCTGTGCTTTCAGGGGAACCTAGATTGCAGTAAGTTTTGTTCCACGTGTTTGGTAACATTGAAAGCTTAGGCATCTAGGCATTATGCACAATGCTTAATTAACTCAATAAAAAGTTAATGATTGTCATGCAATATACCATGCTAAGTGTAGTGTTGGATAAGACAGATATAATCTTGGGTCTTTCTTTAAATGCAGGAGAAAAATATTAAGTAGCCAATTACACAATTATTTGAATACATCTGTAAAATGTACTATAAAGAAGTCTGGCCTACTAAAAAGATAAACAAATAGGTATCCACACCTTGAGTCTGGGTGTTCAAGGAAAACAGATCTAAAAGAGGAACAGAATTTGGTAAGGCATAGTGTGGGCATGGCAGTGAGGGTGGGGAACTAGAGAGAGCAAACAGCGTTAATGTGGCTGAAACAGAAGGGGTGGAGGAAGAGATGGGGTATGGATCTGAGATAGGCAGGGCCCAGACTGTGCAGACTGAGTGCTGGGGGCCCTGGTAAGTATACTGCATATTAAAATAATAACACTAAATAGCCTTTGGTTTGTGATTAACATTGATTATGCTGCCGTCATTTAAGGTCCAGATCATTAACTGAAATGATACTTTAAATCATATTGAGTATCTTTTTTTTTTTTTAACACAATGGTATGAGACTAGAAATCAATAACAGGAAGAATTTTAGAACATGCAGCAATATATGGAAATTAAGCAACATACTCCTCAACAACCAGTGGGACAATGAAGAAGTTAAAAGATAAATTTGACAATGTATTGAGACAAATGAAAATGGAAACACAACTTGCCAAAAACAAATACTTTCGTGGATTGCAGCAATAAGAGTTCTAAGAGGAAAGCTCATGGCAATAAACACTTACATCAAAAAGGGAGAAAGATCTCAAACAACCTATAACATTGTACCTTCAGACACACAAAATAAGGAGAAACTAAGTACAGAGTTATTAAAAGGAGGAAAATAATAATCAGAGCAGAAATAAGTGAAATACAAAGTAGAAAAACAATAGAACTGTTCAACATTCTATTGTTGAAATAGAACGTTCTATTCTATTCTATCTAACAGTAGAACAGCTCAGCTAAAGGTTGGTGTTTTGAAATAATAACAAAATCAACAAATCTTGAGCTAGACCAAGAATAAAGGAGAGAAGAGTCAAATAAATAAAATCAGGAATGAAAGAGGAGACATTAAAACACACTACAGAAATGCAAAGGATTATAGATCCAACATATTGAATAACCTAGACAAAATGGATAAATTCCTAGACACATATAACCTACTAAGGTTGAATCAGGAAGAAACAGAAGATCTGAACAGACCAATAAGTAAGGAGATTGAATCAACTACCAAAAGCCTCTCCCAAGAAAGAAAAGCCCATGACCTGATGGCTTCAGTGCTGAAATCATCAACCATTTAATGAAGAACTAACACCAGTTCCTCTGAAACTCTTTCAAAAAATTGAAGAAGAGAAGTACATCCAAACTCATTTTATGAGGAAAGCATTACAATGATACAAAAGCCAGACAAGAACACTACAAGAAAATATTATAGGTCAATATCCCTGGTGAACATAAATGCAAAAACCTTCAAAATATACTAGCAAATTAAATGCAACAACACAGTAAAAGAATAATTCATTATGATCAAGTGAGATTTATCCCAGGGATGCAAGGATGATTCAGCATTTACAAATCTATAAATGTGATACACTACATTAACAGAATAAAGAACAAAAACCATATGATCATCTCTACAGACACAGAAAAAGCATTTGACAAAATTCAACATTCTTTCATGATAGAAACTCTCAAAAATTAAATATAGAAGGAAAGTACCCCAACACAATAAAGACCACATGTGATAAACCCACAGCTAATATCTTACTCAATGGTGAAAAGTTGAAAGGTTTTCCTCCAAGATCAGGAATAAAACAAGAATGCCTACTCTTGCCACTTTTAGTCAACATTGTACTGGAAGTTCTAGTCATAGCCATTAGGCAAAAGAAAGAAATAAAGGGCATCCAAATTGGAAAGAAAGAAATAAAATTATCCCTATTTGCACATAACAATCAGTAGCACTTTAATACCCTAACAACAAACTATCTGAAAAAGAAAATCAAGAAAACAATCCTATTTGCAATAGTTACCAAAATAAATTTAAAATACATAGGAATAAATTTAATCCAAAGGAGGTGAAAGACCTGTACACTGAAAACTATAAAACATTGATCAAATAATTGTCGAGGACACAAATAAAAGGAAAAATATCCTCTGTTTATGGATTGGAAGAACTGATATTTAAAATGTCCATACTAACCAAAACTATCAATAGATTCAATATAATCCCTGTCAAAATGCCAATGACATTTTTTACAAAAATAGAAAAAAGCAATCCTAAACTTTGTATAACCACAAAAACCTCTAAATAGCCAAATAAATCTCGAGTGAAAAGAACAAACCTGGAGGTATCACAATATTGAACTTCAAAATATACCACAAAGCTGTAGTAAACAAGGCAGCATGGTACTGGCATAAAAATAGACACAGAGACCAGTGGACAGAATAGATAACCCAGAAATAAATCTATGTATTTAAGGTCAAATGATTTTCAACAAAGATGCTGACAGCATACAGTGGGGAAAGGACAGTCTCTTCAATAAATGGTGTTGGGACAACTGGAAGGAAGGAAGGAAGGAAGGAAAATGAAAGGAAAGGAAAGGAAAGGAAGTGAGAAAGAAAGCAAGAAAGCAAGAAAGCAAGAAAGAAAGCAAGCAAGCAAGCAAGCAAGCAAGCAAGCAAGCAAGCAAGAAAGAAAGAAAGAAAGAAAGAAAGAAAGAAAAGGAAAACAAAGAAAGAAAGAAAGGAAAAAAGAAAAACAGGCAGGAAAGAAAGAAAGAGAAAGAGAGATAAGTCACATATATACATTGTGGAATACTTTTCAGGCTTAAAAAGGAACAAAATTCTGTCATTTTGACAATTTGGATGAATTTCAAGGACATTATGTTAAGTGGAATAAGCCAGGCACAGAAAGACCAATACCTTGTGATCTCACGAATATGGGGAATCTAAAAAGATTGAATTCATGGAAATAGAAAGTAGAATGGTGGTTATCAGGGGCTCAAGGAGTAGGGGAAGAAAAGATCAGACCTAGACACATCTAGAGCAACTGTAGCTTCAACTCTCAAGAAATGGCATTAAAGAAAAGCACTTCAACACTGAGAGGTCTTTTGCAGAGTCAGTGGACCAAACTCCTTACAGTAGTAAAGAATTGTGGTAGAAAGATCCTATACTTTGCATTTTTCCAAAGAGAAGTAGGAGGCAGATCAGGTGAATCCTGAACTTCTAGAACCACCACAGATGCCTAATCCATGTCATCATCCATGTAAAAGTTGCATTTTCCTACATGATCCCAATAGTGAGTGCCAGTTTGGGACTCAGAGGCAAGTCCTAACGGAAATAACCTTTCATACTTAATAAAGATACCCAGGAACTAGACTAAGAACTAAGGATAGTAAAGCTCAGTAGCATGTCCATAGTCTGAAATGAGATGAGTGCTTATTTTAAAAAGTAGAATCTAATGTCTCCATATTGATCTTGAATCCTGCTCCAAATGCAGGCTTACAGATTATAACCACGGCAGCAGCCTCCCTCAAAGTGTCAACTGGGTCTGCAATGTCTTGTTCTGAATGTCTTGCTTTGGTTTTACAGTAGTGGCAGTGTTAGGTTAAAAGCATTAGGTGAACAAGCAAGGATCATAGGTCCTCAAATGTCTTGCAACTGTTCTGCTCATACATATCTGAACCTACCAACCTCAGTCTGTAAGCCAGTTCACTAGTAGTATATTCCCTTAATGGGAAGACTCTCCCAAATTGATTTCTCTGTTACTTTTTTCTCAGAAAAAAAGGCCCAACACCATAAGAGTTTGATGGGAAAACAATTTCATACTCCGAAAACCTAGTGTAAGTATATTTATTAATGATAAAAAGGAAACTAAAATGCAAAATAGGGAAAATATGGCAAATTTCTGGCAGGAGTATCATAATAAGAGAGAACTAGCATTATAGTGGATATATACATGAAATGCATGTGTGTGTACATAAAGTATATGTATGTGTACTTTTATAACATCTATAAAACAATTTTATTTGAAGATAGGTTGGGAACAAACACATTAGTCCTTTGATCTCCTTTATATTACTACCAAGGGTCACATCTATAGAGATTTAAAACTATCCCATTTTTATATTTTAGTAAAATCACTGTTAGTTCTTCTAAGTTATCTTACCCACCCAAGTAACAAAACCAGAGCAAATTGTAAGTTCTATTCATTTGAATAGTAGATTAGTAAACTGAAGACATAACTGATTCTAAATTAATTTTTTTAAAGCACCATCTTATGCTTTTACTCTGATGTATCCTGGGGGAAAACAATCTTCATTTAAAAGAAAATTAGTCATTGCTTAAAGATTTAAAAAGTATTAACACATTTTTAAAATAAATAAAAAAGGATGGATTGGGGTGATGCTTGGCTCCTGGGAACCAGTATCATGGTGTTCAGCTGTAAGACTGGCCCATTCATCCTCAACAGCAACCTGGTCAATTTAGGTACCAAGTAACTCCAGATGCTGGAGCTGATTATTTGCAACTGGATGAAATGTATAGGTATTTTGTTCCCAACATCACCTTTGGTCATTCTGTGGTAGAAAGTCCCTGAAAGAAACTAGGCCAGAATCCTGTCTTCAACATGCACAAGATGATGTCCAGGCCAGAACAGCGGCTGAAGCCAATGGCTGTGGCAAGAGCCAATCAGCCAATCATCTCAGGATACTGAGAACACAGGAGCTTCGATTAAAAACATGTGGAGACCAGCCTGGCCAATATGGTGAAATCCCCTTTCTACTGAAAATACAAAAATTAGCCAGGAGTGGTGGCGCACACTTGTAATCCCAGCTACTCAGGAGGCTGAGGCAGAAGAATTGCTTGAACCAGGAAGCAGAGGTTGCAGTGGGCCAAGATTGTGCCACTGCACTCCAGCTTAGGCAATAGAGCGAGATACGTCTTAAAAAACAAAACAAAAACATGTGGCAGAATGAGATGAAGATTACATCTTACCAGAGATCTTATCTACTTCGTCAACTTTGCTGGAAGGGCAGGTTATTCAGTGATTTCCCTCCTTTCTTAATCTTACCTACCATTTTTAATTCCACTTACCATTTAACAACATTAGATAATGCTGTTGTGTTAGCTCTGAATAGAAAGGAAAAGTATTACTTCGTGTTAGCTCTGAATAGAAAGGAAAAGTATTACTTCTATAATTAGTAATACTCAGTAACACTGAATTACTTCCATTAGGAGGTAATATTGAGTTGAATACTGATTCTGCCCCTTTCTAGCTATTGATCTTAGCAAATCACCCAACCCCTGAGTTTCTATGAATTCATTATATAACATAATTATAATATAAATTAATATAATTTATTCAGTAAGTATAATTATAACAACTGGGCAGGATTTGTTGAGAATTAAAAGAGACACCATTCTATATATAATGGTATATAAAGCTTCTAGTACTATTCCTAGAGTTTCGTGGATGTTCAATACAAACTAACAATCATACAACTTTGTGTTTTATAGGTTAAAAACTACTTTGACATAATTGCATTAAATCTGCAGATCACTCCTATGAGTGGTAGGAGAGATTTTTGTTCTGTTTAAAAAATGAAGAAACTAAAGCTCAGCACAGGTTTTTCCCATGGAAAGAATCCAGTAGGGCATGTGATTTCTGGACTGTACTCTTTACAAATGGAGCCTTTGGGAGGTAGGTTAAACAAAGGAAGGTTCTCTTACTTAATTTATTGTCTTTTTTCCAGTCTAAATTTACCCTGTAGCAGAACCAGATGGCTATGAATATTGTGAAACTATAGATCTTGGTCCCAACAGGTATGTATATTTATTATTCCAAGAAGACCAGGTAGCTTAGGAGATGACAGGGTACAGAACTAACCCACAAACTAAAAGATTTATATAGTGTCTCAAATTATACTTAGATAACAAATACGTATTAACGACTTCCTTCTTATAAATATTATTGATATATAATACTACGGCAATAAATAAAAAAGTTAAAACCCAGGATGGATACTCTGATTTTTTTTTCTGTATAAATTGTGAGAATTTGAAAACAAATGTAAAAATAAATCTCTTAAGGCTCAGGTTCAGGGCCTCCAACTTTGTGAGGAGGAGATATTTTCCATTTTCTTAAAGTTTTAAGATCCTTGGAGATGTTTCCATGAACAAATTGAACTGAGCACAGTAAAGGGAGGGCCCAAAATGCTACCTGCCTTTGCCTCCCGACTGGGAATCCCAACTAATTACACATGTGGAATTGAGGAAGCAGAAATGGCCTGGAGAGCTAGCTGGTTGAAGATCTGTCATCTATCAGGAGCATCCTGATAGATGATGTTCAACTCATTGGTCAGGGGTCCCTAGCTTAGGTGCACGTAAAAATATGTTGGACTTGTTGAAACTGCCATATGCTCTCTAAAGTCTGTTAGAATTATAACACGTGTTTAAGCTGTTAGTGGAATAATGGAATAATTATTTTATATATTTGCCTAGGCACATAAATATAGTCCTAGAATTCTGATTCAAAACATCTGAACATAAAGAAGCACAGTGGATCTGCCTCAGTTCCTAACCCATCATTGTCATGAATTCAAATAATTGTATCACAGGTGACCATTGCACAGTAGTGCTATCAACAAAACAAAACAAATTGTGTAATATCATTCACCAGGAGCAAGAGTCTCTTTCTCATTGAAGTAAATTAGTAATATATTGTCTGAATCTGTTTATTAAGTGGCAAACATCCTATTTTTTTTGGTAGCTAACAAAAAAGAATTCCCTAAGATGGTCAGTTAGTTTACCTCAGAAATAAAAGGGCTAGTACTATAGTTTAATGGAAAGTTATTTGCATATTTTGAAAATTTGTTAAAAGTAAATACATATATAAGAAACTAAAATATAAAATAAAGAAAATATGGCAAGTTTCTTACAGAAGTAACATAACGAGGGAGAAAGATAGCACTATAGTAGATAATGTGAATACCTCCATGTACAAATGTATATGTGTATATACATACATATATGTTTTCTATAGCTACTGTATATCTATGCATATAGATATGGTATGCATACAGTCACTATATGCATGGAATATAGTAGATTTTCTAGTCTAATAGTTTAATTGCTACATTTTATAGATGGGAGGAACTAAATGTTTGATAACTTATCCAAGGCTACAGTGATAGAAGTAGACTTGAATCCAGGTCTGTCCCAACCTGAAACACCTACTCTTTTAGGTGTTACATGCTGCCTCAATATGTGACTTGGTGCCATTTCTATCAAGATAGCCAGAAAAGTGAGATGACTCCAGAACAAATAAAGTAATCTACATTTCACCGTGTAGTTCTGCTAGCTTCCACTTTCAAGACCTCTCTTCTATAAGATATTCTTCCAAAACACCTGCAGCTCTGCCCTCCTATCATGAAAACTACACCATCCCCATTTTCCTCAGCCCCACTGTCCAGTTTCCTATAACCCCATCGAAACCTGATGATATGACTTCTCCATTCACTTTGCTTTGCCACTCCCTCAAGAACATGGTCTCTGCTTTCCAAAGTGGTTATACTGTATTAGTGAGTACAACGGCATGTGTTACTCCATTCCTGGTAGTGTGCTTACATTTTAACAGTGACTTTTTGAAAATGTTAAGTTAGAAATTTGATGTACAAATGTCATAGGAGAGACATTTTTTGGAGAGTTGAGTCTACAAGTGGATGTTAGTTACCTACATGCTTCCCTGTCAAAGCTATCTCTAGGTTATGACATTACTCACCTATAAATCAATTCCAAAGTGGAAAATACATTTTAATATACAAGTTTTATATATGTCATAAATAAATAAATTCAAATTTAAAAATAAATAAGTTAAAGATATATTTGCATCTATATATGTATAAAATCACAGATATCACGTATACCCAAACAAATTATTGTTCTTTCTTGAGTCTCCACCTCTGACATCTAAAATCTCAGCAAACAGTTCTCAGAGGCTGCCCAATTATGTAACAACGTTTGACATCTCTGTCCCAACTCTTGGTGGCTCAAAGAAGACTTCTGACTACTTACTTCTTATGTTCTTAAACATCAAAAATAGATATGCTAAATAAATCAATTAAGAAAAACGTGAGAAAAAAATCCCGTTATCCTGTCTTTCCTCTGTATTGATGAACTTATTTCTAAAACTACAAAAAGTCAAAGAAGAAAAATGAAAAAGAAAAAAAAAGGAAAGAAAGAGAAAAGAAAAATGGAAATAGCACTGTGAGGAGATAGAAAATGAGTTTGGAACAAGCTTTTTTGTTATTCTCATCGAAAATAATTTCTAGTGACTCTGGCAATAAGATGGAGTATTAATGCAAAAAATTTCTTTAGATGCATAGCATAGTGTGTGCTTAGAACACTGAGGTCTCCAGCCAGATTTCCTATGTTCGTTCAAATCCAAGCATTTAGCTGAGCAACCTTGGACAAGTCATTTAAACACTCTGTGTTTTAGTTTCCTTGTGTATAAAGTGAAGATAATGACAATAATCAACCTCATGGGGTTATTATAAAACTAAATGAATTAATATACACAAAAGCCCCTAGAATGGGGCCCTGACATAAGTAAATAGAGATTAATTGTTAGGTATTTCATTTTGGTTATTTATTATTGTTACTATCACAAGCTCATAGACTGAAAAGTCCAACAATCATAAAACAGAAAAAGGGTTGTATCTGCACTTCTCTACATGTTTAAAAATACCAGTATAATACGCCAATAATTTTCACTCGTGGTGCTGAATTATTTGGCTTAAAATACACTTTTTACAAAATACATCCTTTACTACCCTTTACTGCCCACAGAAAAGCAGTGCTCTAAGCGATCTTGTTTATATAAATGGCTACAGAGTGATTACATAAACATTATAATTAAATGCCCTCATCCAGAAGTCTTTGCTTTTGTTTCAAGGCTAATGGAAGTAATCTGTCTTGTTACACAAGAAGGGCCTGCGGCTGTCTTCTGGAAAACATAATTTGGTAGAACTCCCTTCAACGTTATTACTAATTTTAGTCTTTAGGTTGCAGATGCTCTCCTTTTGCCTCTGTAGTTATTAATAGTACCTTCCTGTGTGCACTAAACAGTTATGGCTTGTGATTCATTTTTTTCAGGTCTCTTTATTGACTTGATTATCTCCCAGAGTGCTATATACCAAGTCAGGTATTAATACAAAACATACAATCAGAGAATCAGGATCTATCCATAGGAGCCAAATGTGTTTTTATGATTATTCTTTTTCTATTTCAGAACGTATTTTTAATTGCAATAATAAAACCACACTACAGAATGTTTATAAAAATAAAAAAGAAAAAGGTATCTCTCATAGTCTTTCTACCATAGTTGTTATAAATTTTTGGTATACCTCTTTGAGTAGTTCTTATGAATATTTTCAACATATTTTTATGAGCATACAATATTTTTATTCTTTTTTTACATAGCACTATAATGCAAGCATTTTCCTATTGCTACATTACCCTTCAGAGCCATTATTTGTAAGGGATACAACATAGTTTACTTATTCTTGTATTATTAATCATTTAATTAAATTGTTACTATTAAGATGACTATTTAAATAATATAGGGACAATACTTTTACGAATACACCTGTTTCCATATTTTGAGCTTATTCTTTGAAGAGATGTGCTTAGTACTTATACTTTTCTAAGATATCACTTAAGTATATAACCATAATATATCATGAGGAAAATAGCTTTTCAAAATATGCATCATAGCTTTGTAAAATACCACCACCATTAGCTAACACTAAAAATATACTCTCTCCATTAAATTCTTAAACTTTTTCTCATCTGAAATTTATCTTCATTCAAATAGACATATCCTCTCCATAGCCTTTAAATATGTAAGTTTGGAAATATTTCTCACTCTCTTGGCATCCTATACTTTTATATGATAAAACTCATGTCATTTGTGTAATGTAATTTTGTGTAATATTTAATGTCTGACTCTTTCAATAGACTATAAGTTCCATGAAGGAATCCTGTCTATGTGGTCATTTTTTTTAAATCAAGCACCTGGCACATAGCAGGCAGCCTTGTCTGACAATTGACTGATTTAACAATTTAAAATTATTTTATACAGATTACTGTGCTAAGTCCTACTGGAGATACATAGACATATATCACAGTCTCTACCTTTAAGGAGTCATAATCATTGCAATTGTTCGCTATTATTTTTACTTTAATATGTCAGAAAGTTTATGAGCTTTAAGACAAAATGATCCTGGGTTTAACCCCGTTTACCATTCATTGTATATGTGATATTGAGAATATTATTTAACTTGTTGGAGCCTTGGATTGATTGTAAAGCAGGGATAATACTTGTCCCATAAGATTCTCGTGAGGTTCAAATGAAGTCATATAGGCAAAGTTTTCATACTAGCTCCTAGAAATTAGAGATTATTCCATAATTACTTGTTGAATAAGTGAATAAATCCTTGATAATTTTTGCTTTTCGTTTTTTCCATTTTTTGTTTTTTGGCTTTCTTCCCATTACCATTGTCTCAGCCAGTAGTCAGGACTTAACCATTCTATGCCTAGGCTATTTATTGCTCCTTGCTCTGCTTCCTGGGATCACCTTCTAACCAAATGTCACATAAATCTTCCCAGAGCCTTGTCATGATCCCTGATGGCCTTTGTACCAGATAAAACTTATTAGAACTTTTAACGCTCTCTGCCAATTGGTCTCCAGAGGTCCATTCTACTCTG
The DNA here is from genome assembly GCF_008728515.1 of Papio anubis. NCBI lineage: Eukaryota > Metazoa > Chordata > Mammalia > Primates > Cercopithecidae > Papio > Papio anubis. The sequence goes on along the minus strand of NC_044985.1, from coordinate 45,603,227 downwards.
CGTAACTACTCTCAGCTCTAGTGATGATCTGAACATGGGAATTTACAGGTACAATGAAGACAGAGAGAAAGAAACATAGGTATGCCACATACAATAAACTCTTGTGGCAGGTACAACAGAAATGGAGGGATAAGTTCAGGTTTCCTTTTTCTGTGAATGTTTCTGAGCTCCCCAGGGCAGTCTATTACTTCTTCTCTTAGGTCTTTATACAGACATCTTGTATAGTACTTGTTACAATTATTTAACTGTGTATCCTCTAGCCTCCCTCCTCATTTATTAATTCAACAAATACTATTTGAGTGGATATCATGTCCAAAGGACATCTCCAGACACTGTCTGATAATCACTAAGGTCTTTGAGAGTAGGGACCATATTGCATTCATTTATACCATCAGCACTGACACGCATAAGGAAGATCAACGAATGTTGAAGGAATGAGCTAAGTGAGTGAATGAGTAAGCACATGTGTGAACAGAACAGTAAACCTATTTACTATTCCTTGAGCATTTTGCCCTATTCTACTTCTGAGTTTTGTAGGTTGCTCTTTTCCTGAATTTGAAAATAAATTTTGTTATGTGGTAACTAATTTGAAGAGCACCACCTCGCTCAAATTAGCTCATCCTATGGTTTGTCACAGGACTTGAATTTCCCAACACAAAATTCATCTTTAGAAAGAAATGACAAAATAATGCATGCATACAATGCAAGCTGAACAATTCAAAATATGCAGAGAATAAGAAGCACAAGGCTTCCTTCACCAACAAGGTGAACTCTTTTGCAACCCTTTGTTTTGTCCTTTAAGTACTGTAAGTTTGGTATTAATACAATACTTCCAGACTTCTTATTCCCTATGTATTTCCCATATTCTTCCTATTTTTTTTCTTGAGTTAGGACATTGTCTCTAGAGGTTGTTCTTAGGGGCTTACCCAAGGCCACTAATTGGGTTAATGTCATAGATCCCTATCCCAGGCTTTTAAGCCAAGTTATCACTGTCATGAGGTCCCTGGGGTGTTACTCTTCTAGCCAGAAGCCTCTGTGGCCAGTGGTGCCTTTGCCTGAGTTTTACTTGGGCCCTCTGGGCTCATTCTGCCCACTAGGCCTGGCAGGTTGTGCTCAGCTCGTGCTAACACCCTGGATCCCAGGCCTGCCAAGGGCACAGAGGCAAGGGGTACATGACTGAGCAAGCATATGGTCTGGCCACTATGCACAGCCAGGCATGCTAGCTGCTGTGGTGGGGCAGGCAGTTCCAGACACTGGCACAAGAGCCAGCTCTATGCAAGGCTGTGGCTGGACCAGGCATACTGCAAGCGGCTTACACTGCAGGCTCTGGGGAACGCAGTAGCACCCAGAAGCTTGGAGATGCCAGGAACTGCAAAGCCCCATAGAGGGTGTCACAGCCATGGCTCATGGAACTCCTAGGTCTGGGCTTCCTGAAGGGCTGCAACTCTTCCCTCCTTCTGTCTTCTCTCCTCCTCACTTGCAACATGGTGAACCAGGGGTGTGTTTCAGCCCCATTTGTGTTATAGCTCTTTCAGTGCTACTACTTGGTGAGTCCCAAGTTCTTGTCCTGCATCCAGGAAGAATGGGATATACAGACAACTAGAGGGTGAGCAAGATGAAGAGGTGCTTTATTGAGTGACAGTATAGCTCTCAGGAGGCCCAAAGTGGCTAGCTCCTATCCATAGACAAGTCATCCCATCAAGTGTGCAGCTCTCAGCCAAGAGGAGACCAGCGAGGGTAACTCCTTTCTGCAGGCAGGCAGTCTCCTCGTCTGTCTGAGTCTGGCTGAGTCTGGGGTTTTTATGGGCTCCAGAGGGGTAGAAGTGTGTGCTGCTTGGTCCATGGGTGGCCATGGATGAGCAGAAAAAGCACCATATTTCTCACTCCAGTCTACAGAACTGGCAGCCTGGCCCCCAGACTTTAGGCTGTCCCTGGCTTGAAGGTGGAGTTTCACTGGGGACCAGCCCCTTTGTGCCCAGGAGATTGCCTGCCTCCTGCTGCCATTCATGGTGCCCAGGCTGTTTGTGCTCAGCGGTGCCCACAGGCCTGCACCGAGCCACTTTCAGCCCCACCTTGGCCTCCCTCCCATGCTTGTCAGTGCACAAAGTCCAGAGGGGGCTGAGGTGGCAGGTGTCAGTACTACCCCAAGTGTGTGCAAACCTGGCCAGGTTGCAACAGCACCCGGGCTCAGCTACAACTTTGCTCCAAAATCAGAGGAGCCACCGGTGGGAGGAGAAGTCAGATAGCAGGAGCAAGTGCTTCCAAACCTGCGGGGGCAGGGGGCTTCCTGGTCCCTGAGAACACAGGGATACCTGGGTCTGCAGCAATGGCTGGGCAGCTGCAGTTGCACTGGGGAGCACAGGGCTCCTGCCCCACCAACTCAGAAGGGGGCGGGGCTTCCACCTTTTCCTGGGTCCCACCTGCGCCACAGAGTATGCAGCCCCAGCCATGCCTCCCCTGCTGCAGCTGGCATCTTTGCAGCAGCCACTTCAGATGGGCCACTGCTGCCATCACTACCAAGTTTCTCAAAGGAACAAGGTGAAGTGGAGCTTCAGTGTGATGCAGAAAAACTCATCTCCAGCCAAGGTATTTTGCCCTCCTTGTCACATACCTATAAGAGGTGAATTTTTATAATAAAAATAAGCACTATTATGTTCTAATAAGCTCTAAAATAAGAGACTATGTAACTTCATATACATATTATTTTAATTATGTTTTAAATCCCTCTATTCCTATATTTTTATTTCCTGTTTGAAATTTAAAACTTCTAGGCCAGGTGTGGTGGCTCACAACTGTAATTCCAGAACTTTGGGAGGCCAAGGTAGGTAAATCACTTGAGGTCAGGGGTTTGAGACCAGCCTGGCTAATATGGTAAAACCCCGTCTCTACTAAAAATACAAAAATTAGCTGGGCATGGTGGTGCACGCCTGTCATCCCAGGTACTCAGGAGACTAAGACAGGAGAATCACTTGAGCCCAGGAGGCAGAGCTTGCAGTGAGCTGAGATTGCACCACTGCACTTCAGCCTGGGTGACAGAGACAGACTCTGTCTCAAACAAAATAAATCAAAACAAAACAAACAACAACAACAAAAAAACTTCTTGAAGATATTTAAGTGACCTAAGTAAAATAATAATATATGCAAACTCTCCTATAATCTAAGTATTAATCATAGAATCAATTTGTACAAACCAGTGACCTACAAAGCAGTGCAGTGTTGAAAGTGTTTGACAAAGCGTTAGATGTCTTGGGGTTTACCTTAGCTCTTTCATTTGGGCAAGCAATAAAATCTTCTGAATCTCAGTTCGGTTTTTAACTCTGAGGGGATAATCATTCAAAATTCTTTCATTTGTTTAAGAAATATTTATTGAACACCTACTTTGTGCCAGGAATTGATCTGGGCACTGTGAAAGCAGTAATGAAAACACGATAAATTCCCTACTCTAATGATCCCTTCACTCTAGAGAAGAGAGAGACAATAAATTAGATTGATAAATAAAAATATCACTACATATCAATACAATACTATGTGATAGTGAGGATGAAGAAAAATTGGAATATGATTTCATATACTGACGTTACGAATACAAAATGCTACAACCACATTGGCAGTTTCATTTTCTTTTCTCTTTCTTTCTTTTTTTTTTTAGACAGGGTCTCCCTCTTTTGTCCAGGCTGGAGTGCAGTGGTGCATGCAATCACAGCTCACTGCAGCCTCCACCTCAGGGGTTCAAGGCAGTTTCTATAAAGTTAAACATACACTTTTTATATAACCCAGCAATCTTGTTTCTAGGTATTTACCCAAGAGAAAGTTAAAACAGTCCAAATAAAGACCTGCATGTGAAGCAAGATAGCCCCCAGCCAGAAGTAACTCAGAAGTCCATTCATTTGTGATTGGACAAACGAATTGTGGAACATCCATATAGTAGAATACTACCTGGAAATAAAAAGGAATAAATTGATATGTGCAACAAAATCAGTGAATCTCAAAAGCATTATGGTAAGTGAAAGAAGGCAGGCATACTCTGTGGTTCCATTTATGTAAAATTCTAGGAAAGGGAAAACTTTAGAGATGTAAGTCATATCAGTGGTTGCCAGGAGGTGGGGATGAAAGATTGACTGCAAAGGGGCACAAGGAAACATTTTTGGGAAATGTACTATACATTCATTATGATGATATTTATTTGCCAAAACTCATTTAAGGGCATACTTCAAAGGGGTGAATATTATTGTATATAAATGATCCTTTAATAATTTTTACTTTAAAAAGATAAGTAAATTATATATGGTAGGCGAGAGAGAGAGAGAAGGGAGTTGAACATTTCATAGAAAGTTCTCAAGTAGGTGATTTTGAAGGAAGTAAAAGAAGCCACATAAATATCTGGGAGAGGAATTCTAGGCCAAAAAACATTTTTAAAAAGACAGTGTGAAGGGCTAGAGGCAGAAACATGCCAAATGTGTTTACAGAAGGGCCAGGAGATCATATTGGTGTGGCTGGAGCAGAAGGGCAAAGCAGCAGGAGGAGAGAGCAGAGAGGCACTGGGGAACAGATGAAGCAACACCTTAAAGGTCACAAGAAGCCATCAGTGGGCTTTGAGAAGCAGAGTGACATGACCTGACTTGAGTTTTGAAGGAATAATTCTTGCTGCATCATAGAGAACAGTCTGTGGAAGAGTATGCATAAAATTAAAGACACCAGTTAGAAGACAATTGCAATAATCTAGACAGGAGATTATAGAAGTAGAGAGGGTAAAGAAAAGTGTTTGTATTCTATATAGAGAATTTGCTAGAAAATCTGGATGTGTGAGAAAGGGAATAGACAAGAATAAATCCATGATGTTTTAGTCTGAGCAGCTGAAAGGATGTGATTGTCATTTACTGAGGGGGAAACAGTTGCACGAGTTTGCCCATAACTTTAAACATAAACAGGACTAAAATATAAGCATTTATTCAATGTATTAGTTTGCTATGCCTGCCACAACAAAATACCACAGACTGGCTGGCCTAAAAACCAAAATTTATTTTCTCACAGTTCTGGAAATTGGAAGTCCAAGATCAAGGTGCCAACAGGGTTGGTTTCCTCTGAGGCCTCTCTACTTAGCTTACAGATGGCCACCCCCTTGCTGTGTCCTCCCATGGTCTCTTCTATAAGTTTGGAAATATTTCTCTCTCTTGGCATCCTATTCCTTTATACAATAGCACTTAGGTCAACTATAATTAAATGTACATTCCTAGTGTCTCTTTGTGTGTCCAAATTTTCTCTTCTTATAATGACACCAAAAAGATTAGATTAGGACCCGTCTCTCCAATTGAAGCAGGATATTTTCTTGACCCCTTCACAGGACTTGTGACACAGGTGCCTCATTTGCTCAGCCCACCCAGCTCAACCCTTGCATGAGTGAATGAGTGTGGGAACCAGAGCAAGCAAGTGCAGGAACCGGCTGGTTGCTTTAGTGCCTGCAAGAAGAAACTCTGTGTATGCTCTGTGGCAGCGTCCAGGTGGGGATGCCTGTGACCCCAAGGCCCCAGAGGGCATGTTACAATGGTCTCTTATCTCCACCATTCACAGGCAGCAGTGTGTTATCAGCTAGTGTGTCCTTTGCCTCTTTGTATGGGGAGGCTGCTCTCTATCAGTGAGAGCAGTGGGCTAGTGTGATGGCCTCTTTGAGTACCAACATTTTGAATGATCAGGTACAAAAGTTTTGAAAAGTTTCATTCAAAACTCAGGTCAAGTCTTGTAATTCACTTGGCATGTCATGAATTCTTGTCTGGTGCCCAAGAGGAATGAGGTAACATGGACAAATGGAAGGATAGCGAATGCAAATAATTTTATTGAACACTGAAAGAGGCTTTTAGCAGACAGGGAGATGGAAAGGGAACAGGAAAGGTAGGTTGCTCTCCCTTGAAGTCAAGGTGCCTCTCTGCCTCTCTCCTCTGAAGTCAAGTTGCCTCTTTCCAACATCCAGCCACTGTCTCTGAAGTCAAGTTGCCTCTCCCTGATGTCTAGCCACTTATCCTCTCTACTGGCTGAGTCTGGGGTGTTTATAGGCACAGGATAAGGTGTGGGGTGCGTCATAGGTAGTTTTGGAAAAGGCAACATTTGGTAAAAAAGATATTATTCAGAATGAACCAATCAGGAGAGAGAGGCACACATGGATGGAAGTTCCCACTTTGGGCTGTGGGTTTCAGGCTTTTTGGCTCGAAGGTGGAGTTTGCCAGGGACTCACTCCTGTCTGCCTAGAATTTCTCTGCTTCCTGTTACTATCAATATGACTTCATTTAATCTTAATCATCTTATTAAAAGTCCTGTCTCCAAATACAGTCACATTCTGAGGTACTGAGGGTTAGAGCCTCAACACAGAAATTTGGGAGGGGCACAATTCAGCCTATAACATTGAGTAATATCATTTCAGAATGAGGAGAAATATTCCTGCTAGCTCCCCAAAACCTGCTTTTATAATTGAAAAAAAATAAAAAACAAAAAACTACCATGAGTACTTCATTCATTTAGATATTAAAATGCAAAATTTGGGGAGGAGATAAAATTAGCCTCCTACTGATCATCTTTAGAACAAGTTTTATAGATGGTGAAGATACCAGCCACATTTGTAATGAAGAGAGAAGTGATATATTGTAGTAGGGGGAGTTGAAGCAGAAGGACTGGCCTGGACGCAAACCTCTTTGAGCACGGCCATGAGTATTGCTTTACAGAACATATTTCGTGACCCTTCTCATAATATTTAAACAGTCTTGTAGACAGAGAATTAATAATGATAGTTTTTCTTTCGGGGGGTGTTATATAAAAACTGCCTTGCGTAAAACTGAGAGCTATGACCACAGAATGTTTTCATAAATTAAACTTTTCTTTTTCAGAGTTGTATTTACACTTCTTCACTTGATATTTTCCCACATATTAAATAATAAATGTAAAATGCATAAGCTGAACGCTCTCAGGATCTGTGTTGCTCGGGCTGGTCGGAGTCCCCCGCAGGGATGTTCCACAGGGCAGGCTTCAGCCACCTAAGGAGCTGCCTCAACCATCCGCCATTCACCTTGCTTCTCGATCAGGGAACCAAGAAATGTAGCAGGAGGAGTGGCAGAGAAAACTCCTCAGACACCGAGTTAAAGAACGAAAGGGTGTATTCGGCCGGGGGCATCGGCAAGACTCCTGTCTCAAGAGCCACATTCTGAAGTACTGAGGGTTAGAGCCTCAACACAGAAATTTGGGAGGGGCACAATTCAACCTATAACATATTTGCATATATGTTACTGCATATATAAGTAGAAAAATGTGCTGAGCTGACCGAATTTGGCTAGGTCTATACAAACCTAGTAAGAACAGTGTTCAGAGCAATTAACATATTAATTTATATAGTTAAAGGGAAATGTTTCTTCCACTTCCATTAGCAATGTCTCTAAGCATTCATTTAGCATGACTAATGTGATAAAGTATGTAGCAATGACACTTATATCATCCAGCAGAGATGAATGATGACTAGTGTATCAACATTTTACGTGAACAAGAATAATTTACTCAAAATTATCCAATAGAAGTGGCAGATATCCTGTGTAAAATTATCAAATCATATACAAAGTGTCAAGACCAGCATTACATTAATCTCATAAAGAACCCACAATAATATTAAGGGAGGAGACCACCCCTCATATCATCTTATGCCCAATTTCTGCCTCCAGAGAAAGAAGAAGTAAAAACTAAAAGGCAGAAATGAAATCCACAGGCAGACAGCCTGGCGCTGCACCCTGGGCCTGGTAGTTAAAGATCGACCCCTGACCTAATTGGTTCTGTTATCTATAGATTATAGACATTGTATAGAAATGCACTGTGAAAATCCCTATCTTGTTTTGTTCCGATCTAATTACCGGTGCACGCAGCCCTCAGTCACATACCCGCTGCTTGCTCAGTCAATCACAACCCCCTCACACGCACCCCTTAGAGTTGTGGGCCCTTAAAAGGGACAGGAATTGCTCACTTGGGGAGCTTGGCTCTTGAGACAGGACTCTTGCTGATGCCCCCGGCAGAAAAAAGCCCCTTCTTTCTTAAACTCAGTGTCTGAGGAGTTTTGTCTGCCGCTCGTCCTGCTACATTTCTTGGTTCCCTAACTGGGAAGCGAGGTGAATGGTGGATCGTTGAGGCAGTTCCTTAGGCGGCTTAAGCCTGTCCTGTGGAACATCCCGGGGGACTCCAACCAGCCCGAGCAACGTGGATCCTGACAGCGCTCCCGGGTAGGCATTTGCCCTGGTGGGACACCTCGCCAGAGCAGTGTGTGGCGGGCCCCCCTGGAGGATCAACACAGTGGCTGAATACTGGGAAGGAACGGGCACTTGGAGTCTGGACATCTAAAACTTGGTAAGACTAGTCTTTGAAACTTGCCCACTCTGTTTGAATGGAAGCGTGGCCTGATCACCCACGGCGTGCCTTTATCGGCACTTTGGTTTTGGTTTTGATTTGGTTTGAATTGCTTGACAGGATTGGTCTTGAGAACTTGCCTGCTCCATTTGAGTGGAAGCATGGCCTGATCACCCACGGTGTGCCTGTACTGGCACTTTGGTTTTTGTTTTTGACTTGACTTGGATTGCTTGATACTTTGGTTTTGGTTTTGACCTGGCTTGGATTTCTGGATACTCTGATTTTGGTTTTGATTTTGGTTTGGTGTAAACTACAAAAGTGTGTGTGTGCCCTTTTTACCCGTTCTTTGTTTTGTGGTATGCGTGTGGTGTGAGCATAGTGTTTTGTCTAGAGGAAACATTGGTGAGGCACAAAGTAAGCCCATGCCACTAGGAACTATGTTGAAAAATTTCAAAAAAAGGATTTAAGGGAGACTATGGAGTACTATGACACCAGGAAAACTTAAAACTTTGTGTAAGATAGACTGGCCAGCATTAGAGATAGGTTGGCCATTAGAAGGAAGCCTGGCAGTTCTCTTGTTTCAAAGGTATGGCACAAGGTAACATGTAAGCCAGGGAACCCAGACCAGTTCCTGTACATAGACACCTTCTTACAGCTGGTTTTAGAGCCCCCGCCCCCAACACACAGTGGTCGAGAGAACAACAGCATAAGCAGCTGGCAGAGGCAAGGAAAGACCAGCAGAGCAAGAGAAGGGAAAGAGACAGGAAAAGAGGCAAAGAGAGAGAGGAAGAGATAGACAAAGAGGGAATCAAGGAGAGAGAGAAAGACAGAGGCAGAGAGAGAGAGAGGAAGAGACAGAGGCAAAAGGAAAGTCAAAGAGAGAGAGACAAAGTCAAAGAGAGAAAGAAAGAGAGTACAAGTAGTTAAGAAAAAAAAAAGTGTACCCTATTCCTTTAAAAGCCATCATACCCATTCTAATTTGGACAAAACAAGGTCTTATTAATAGCAAAAGATAATTAAAATCCCAAACTTACAAGGTTTTCAACAAAAGTAAAGTTTGCTAAAAGTTAACAGTGTAATATGTATAATAGTAACTTCTAATCTTGTGGCCTTAGACAGTTTAGTCCACAGACATAAAAAAAAGGTTCGCTTTGGAAAATAATGGTTATCATCTTCAAAAAAAAAAAAAAAGAAAAGAAAAAAGGGGGGACGGAATTTATATAAAAAGAGTGTTATATGGTAAATTCTTGTCCTGAAATAAATTAATTGGTTGTTTAAAGAAATGTTTGTAATAAGTCAGAAAGTTAAGGCATGTCGAAAAATTGCCTGTAAAAGTCATGAAAGAAAAAAAAAGGTTATTAAAAAAAGTGTTAAAAAAAGATTTTGTGCAAAAAAAAGTTGTATAATTTAAAAGCAACTAGGCCTCCTGAATGTAAAACTATTGAAAAAAAAAAAAACAGTTTATGTGCAAGATGTATAAGAAAAGTAAAATATACCTTTGGTAAAAGGATTATAAGGAGGCACAAGAATGTACATTTTTACCTACATTAAAAAGTTAAAAAAAAATTATTGTTTTGCGGGTTTAAGCAAGTTTTAAAATGTTAATTTTAAAGCAAATTCTGTGTGTAAACATATTAGCTAAAGTTAAAGAAGTATCATCCAGTTTCTCTGTGAACTAGACATTAAAGTAAAAGCATAACAGGTTTTTCTTAAAGCACCAACCTGCTCTTCAGCAAAATTATAAAAGGTTAAAAAGAGTCTATAAAATTTTACCTTATGGTCAAACATTAAAAATTAGATAAATATGTCTACAAGGTTTTATTAAAATTAAGTTTAACATTAATAACACACTAATATAAAGATAAAATTTAACTTATCTGGTGTAAAAATCATAAGAGAAGCATGGTTAAATGTAAAATGGTATTTGGCTTTCTTTGTTTTAAAAACTAATAAAAATAGGTGCTAAAGGAACTAAGGACTATAAAGTCCATTGCCAAGGTCCCCACATTTAAAACAAAAGGTCAATTTCTTAAAAATCGTATACTTGGTTTATCTTCCACTTTCCTTTCTCCCAAAAACAAAACAAAACAAAACAAAAAACAAACAAACAAAAAACTAGGAGTCTTTTCAGCACATGTACCACCCCTAGAATTTCTGGTAAACCAGCACCAGCCTGAAGATCACGTTCTCGTCGAAAAGTGGAAAGAAGAAACACGCGAGCCAGCCTGGGAAGGACCCTACCTTGTGCTGCTAACCACCAAGACTGCTGTTCATAGAGCAAAAAAAAAGGATGGACTCGTCACACCTGAGACAAGAAAGCGCCACCCCCTCCAGAGTTGTGGGCCATAGTCCCAGGGGAAAACCCTACCAAACTAAAGCTAAGAAAAATTTAACTCTTTTAATCTATTCTATTACTCTTTCTTCTTTCCTTGTTCTATTACTGACCATCTAGTTATTAATATAACCAAGTCAATTTCACCTCAAACTATTGCATTTAATGCTTGCCTTGTTATACTCCGTGAGGACTTGCCAAGTCAAAGACAGCTTTCTACTTCAGAAAAGTACTTCTGTGCCTCCTGACTCTCCTCAGACTAGGCATTAGTAAACTAGGACCATTTAATCCAGGGAGATTTTGATAAAGATCCCAGTGCCAACCAGGAGTGTTGCCCCCCGATGTAGGGCTTTCATGCCATAGTGGGTCCAACATTCTGTGGACCACTAAAGAGTAAGGATGGATTGCCCCAACCGGTCCAGTTTTTGTAATTTCCCTAAAACCATACATTCATTTTACTAGAGGATCATAGAAGTTAAAGACTTAAAACAAACTTTAGCAATTAAGACAGGATACCAAGATGCAAATGCCTGGTTAAAATGGATCAAATATTCCATCTGCCCGTTAAACAAAAGCAATTGTTATGCTTGTGCACGTGGCAGGCCAGAGGCCCAGATTGTCGACAAGGCGTAGGCTGCATGGTAGCTTTTTTCCAGGATTCTACAGCCTGGAGTAATATGTTGTGCCAAGCTCTCTCTCTGCTATATCCCAAAGTCCGGCACCCTGCGGTTCAGCCCTCAAGGGCCATACAGCTTCCGTCTCCCAACACTAAGTTCGCTTCATGTCTCTCACGACAGGGGGGAAACTTAGAATTTCTTGGAGACCTGAAAGGATGCAGTGAGCTTAAGAATTTTCAAGAGCTTATCAATCAGTCAGCCCTTGTTCATCCCTGAGCGGATATGTGGTGGTATTGTGGTGGACCTTTACTGGACACTCTGCTGAATAACTGGAGGGGTACTTGTACTTTAGTTCAATTGGCTATCCCTTTCACCCTGGCATTTCATCAACCAGAAGGAAAAAAATAATAAGACATCATAAAGCAAGAGAAGCCTCTTATGGGTCTTTCGACTCTCATGTCTATTTAGACGCAATTGGAGCCACGAGGAATACCAGATCAATTTAAAGTTTGAAATCAAATAGCTGCAGGATTTGAGTCAACATTTTAGTAGGTGATAGTTAATAAAAATGTAGATTAGATAAACTACATCTATTACAACCAACAGCAACGAGGTTTTCATGAGTTAAAAGCAAAACTCCTGTCGGCCTGAGCCCTGAGGCTACCTGACCTGACAAAATTCTTTACGTTCTGTGTGTCAGAAAGAGAAAAAATGTATGTTGGAGTTTTAACTCAGATTGTGGCACCCTGGCCAAGGCCAGTGGCCTGTCTCTCAAAACAACTAGACAAGGTTTCCAAAGGCTGGCCCCCAGGTCTAAGGGCCCTAGCAGCAAAGGCCCTGTTAGCACAAGAAGCAGATAAACTAACCCTTAGGCAAAACCTGAATATAAAGGCCCCCTATGCTGTGGTAACTTTAATAAATATCAAAGGACATCATTGGTTAGCAAATGCTAGATTAACCAAGTACCAAAGCTTGCTATGTGAAAATTCCCACATAACCACTGAAATTTGCAACATCCTAAACCCCACCACCTTGCTCCCAGTATCAGAGTGCCCAGTTGAACCTAACTGTGTAGAGGTGTTGGACTTAGTTTATTCTAGCAGGCCCAACCTCCGAGACCATCCTTAAACATCAGTAGACTATAAGCAGTATGTGGACAGGAGCAACTTCGCCAACCCCTGCAAAGTGACTCTGAAGAAGATGACAAGCCCTGCTCCAGTCACACCCAGAAGCTAACTGGTCCACGCACTGCTTATAGTCTACTGATGTTTAAGGATAGTCTCGGAGCCGAAGCATGAGGAAACTCATCGCAGAACTCATTTTCCTTAAAATCTGGACTTGCACAGTAAGGACTTCAACTGACCTTCCTCAGACTGAGGGCTGTTCCCAATGTATACATCAAGTCACTGAGGTAGAACAAAAGGTTGCTATGGTCCTATTATTTTATGGTTATTATAAGTGTACTGGAACTCTAGAATGAACTTGTTTGTATAATGTTATTCTATGCAAGGTATGTAGCCCAGCAAATGACCAACCTGATGTGTGTTATGAGCCATCTGAGCCTCCCATGACCACAGTTTTTAAAATAAGATTAAGAACTGAAGACTGGTAGGGAGTCATAAACAATACGAGTAAAGTGTTAGCCAAAACAGAAAAAAAAAGGGTGCCCAAATAAGTCACCTTAAAATTTGATGCCTGTGCTGTCATTAATAGTAATAAGTTAGGAATAAAGTGTAGTTCTCTTAATTAGAAAAGAGGCTATATGGCAGAAAATAACTACATCTGTCACAAATTAGGACTATGTGGAAATAAATGTAAATACTGGCCTTGTGTCATTTAGGCCACTTGTATAAAAAAAAAGAAAAGGATCCAGTCCACCTTCAGAAAGGAAAAAATGGCCCTTCTTGTACTAAGGGACAATGTAACCCCTTAGAGCTAGTAATAACCAATCCCCTTGATCCTCACTGGAAAAAAAGGGGGAATGTGTAACCCTAAAAATTGATGGAGTTAGACTGGATCTTTAAGTAAATATCATGGTTTGAGAAAAAGTTTATAAATGCTCTCCTGAGCCAGTATTTCAAACCTTCTATGATAAACTAAAAGTGCTAGTACCAAAAATTCCAGGAAAAACAAAAAAATTTGTTTTTGCAATTAGCCGAGCATGTAGCCCAGTCTCTCAATGTCACTTCATGTTATGCATGTGGAGGAACTGTAATAGGAGATCAATGGCCATGAGAAGCCTGAGAATTAGTACCTACAGACGCAGTTCCTGATGAATTCCCGGCTCAAAAGAATCACCCTGATAATTTCTGGGTCCTAAAAGCCTCAATTATTGGACAATATTGCATAGCTAGAGAAGGAAAAGAATTTGCTCACCCCATAGGTGACTTAGTTGTCTGAGACAGAAACTGTATAATGGTATGACAAAAACAGTCACTTGGTGGAGTTCAAATCACACAGAGAGAAATCCATTTGGTAAATTTCCAAAGTTGCAAACCATGTGGACCCACCTGGAGTCCCACCAGGACAGGACAGTCCCCACTGGATTATACTGGGTATGTGGGCATAGAGCTCATGCCAAATTACCAGACCAGTGGGCAGGTCAGTTGTGTTATTGGCACTATTAAACCATCTTTCTTCCTACTGCCCATAAAAACAGGCGAACTCCTGGGCTTCCTTGTCTATGCTTCCTGTGAAAAGAGAAGCATAGCTATAAGAAATTGAAAAAATGATAAATGGCTCCCTGAGAGAATCATACAATATTACAGGCCTGCTACTTAGGCACAAGATGGCTCATGGGGATACTGGGCCCCCATTTACATGATCAACTGAATCATACAGTTACAAGCTGTCTTAAAAATAATCATTAATAAAAACAGTAGAGCCTTGACTATTCTGGCCCAGCAAGAAACTCAGATGAGAAATGCTATCTATCAAAATAGATTAGCTCTCGACTACTTGCTAGCAGCTGAAGGAGAGGCCTGTAGGAAATTTAACCTTACTAATTGCTGTCTACACATAGATAAGCAAGGGCAAGTAGTTGAAGACATGGTTAGAGATATGACAAAACTGGCACATGTGCCCATGCAAGTGTGGCATGGATTTAATCCTAGGGCCATGTTTAGAAAATGGTTCCCAGTGCTAGGAGGATTTAAAACTCTTATAATAAGAGTTATAATAGTAATAGGAACCTGCATACTGCTCCCTTGTTTGATACCTGTACTTCTTCAAATGATAAAAAACTTCATCGCTACCTTAGTTCACCAAAATGCTTCAGCACAACTATACTACATGAATCACTATTGATCTGTCTTGCGAGAAGATATGGGTAGTGAAAATGTGAGAACTCCCACTAATAAAATGAGTGAGAGTCCCAAAAGGGGGGAATAAGGGAGGAGACCATCCCTCATATCATCTTATGCCCAATTTCTGCCTCCAAAGAAAGAAGAAGTAAAAACTAAAAGACAGAAATGAAATCCACAGGCAGACAGCCCGGCGCTGCACCCTGGGCCTGGTAGTTAAAGATCGACCCCTGACCTAATTGGTTCTGTTATCTATAGATTATAGACATTGTATAGAAATGCACTGTGAAAATCCCTATCTTGTTTTGTTCCGATCTAATTACCGGTGCATGCAGCCCTCAGTCACGTACCCCCTGTTTGCTCAATCAATCATGACCCCCTCACATGCACCCTCTTAGAGTTGTGGGCCCTTAAAAGGGACAGGAATTGCTCACTCGGGGAGCTTGGCTCTTGAGACAGGACTCTTGCTGATGCCCCCGGCCGAATAAACCCCTTCCTTCTTTAACTCGGTGTCTGAGGAGTGTTGTATGCTGCTCGTCCTGCTACAATATGAACAATGGGTGAGAACAAGTTGAGTGGAAGAAAGAGATCATACCATCTACTTAGAAAAGCATTACATTGAAGACAAAAAAAGGGTTCTACTCTTCACTATAATTCATTTGATTACTGGTAGGTCATAAGTCATAACTTGTTCAATAAAATAGATCTTATCTGTCCCAGAAGATTTTAGTAAATGTAAAGAGGAATATTCAGAGGGACTTTGAAAAGAAAATGTGCTACTTTCTGTGGAGTTAAAACTTTGGTGAAGTATGAACTAATTTTAATTGATGTTTTAGAAATTGAAATTGCAACAGAGTTACAAGAGCAAAGGTTCACAACTTTTCATAGCTATTGTATTTCTGTATATTCTGTCAAGTGGCTTTATTATTTATTACATTTTTCATTTAGAATGGTTATTAAGGATATAAAAAGCCAGTGAAATTTTTGGAAGAACTTTTTACTATGAAAAACATCCCTTTAAACTCTTTAAAATTCTGCTTTTCAATGATGGTATGTGTATTAGTGGTTGAGAAACAGTGCTTAAAAGACATTTTAAAGTTCCAGCACTTGAAAGAAATATTAAGAAGCTGGATGATGTCACAGACTACAGGTAAATTATACTCCAGTGTGTCTTGGAAAGGCAAAGATGAGGTATACTATTTTTTCAGTTACATAGACAGATATATATAGTAAACAAACATTTATTGGGAAATATGGGCAAAGCACTTCCTATAATCTGTTTCATTACTTTACTGAAGTTCCAACTCTTCTGTTTTTGATACTTTGACTTCATCTTGCATGAAAGATTTACTCAAAGATGATGTGACAGTATTTCATAAGCAGGATTCTGGTATTGTTTTAGCGACATCAGGCACCAAAAATAGCTGGACATAGGATCAGTTATGAATTAAGCCTTGAGAATATCTCTAGGAGTTGAGACTATGTGATTCACCTGCTGGATTCTCATATCCTCTTCTGGCAAAACTAGAGAGGTCACAGTCAATCCACATATCCTGAGTACATTTAATTTTTACCAACGCATTTCAGTATACTGATTAACAAGTCAGTGATATTGCCAATGAAAATCCATTTCTGACATCTGGCAAAGCATCAGTGTTGACTGAGATATGGCAAATAGTCTCGGGGTTTGTAGTAGCCTTTTCTGGAGTGTAGTCTCTCTGCTTTAATGCTAGCTGACCACTTCTAGAGTTTGGACTCCTGATCAGAACACTAGCTGACCATGGTTGTAACTTGACCTAACATACACATATTACTGTTGCGGGAAGTCAGGGACCCCGAACGGAGGGACCAGCTGAAGTCACAGCAGAAGAACATAAATTGTGAAGATTTCAAGGACATTTATCCCTTCCCCAATCAATACTCTTGTGATTTCCTATGCCTGTCTTTACTTTAATCTCTTAATCCCATCATCTTCATAAACTGAGGATGAATGTCGCCTCAGGACCCTGTGATGATTGTGTTAACTGCACAAATTGCTTGTAGAGCATGTGTATTTGAACAGTATGAAATCTGGCACCCTAAGAACAGGATAACAGCAATTCTCAGGGAACAAGGGAGATAATCTTAAAATCTGGCTGCTTGTGGGTGGGCAGGACAGAGCCATATTTCTCTTATTACCAAAAATGGGTAAGATAAATATCGCTGAATTCTTTCCCCAGTAAGGAATATTAATAATTAACAGCCCTGGGAAAAGAATGTATTCCTATGGCGGGGTCTATAAAATGGCTGCCCTGGGAGTGTCTGCCTTTATGCAGATGTAGATAAGGATGAAACACGCCCTAGTCTCCTACAGCGCCCCCAGGCTTGCTAGGATTAGGAAATTCCAGCCTGGCAAATTCTAGTCAGACCGGTTCTCTGCTCTTGAACCTTGTTTATCAATGACAATGCATGCATAGCTGGACATGGAAGTTCATTCGTGATTCTAGTTTTGCCCTGACCTTGTGATCTTGCCATGACCTCCTGCCTTGTGATCTTTGGTCACCCTTGAAGCATGTGCTCTCTGTGACCCATACCCTATTCATGCACTCCCTCCCCTTTGAAAATTGCTAATAAAAACTTGCTGGTTTTATGGCTCAGGGGGCCTCACAGAACCCCACAACATGTGATGTCTCCCCTGGACACCCAGCTTTAAAATTTCTCTTTTGTACTCTTTCCCTTTATTTCTCAGACCAGCCAACACTTAAGGAAAATAGAAAAGGACTCACGTTGAATATCAGTGATGGGTTTCCCCTGATATATTACCACAGTGTCTGTGCTGAGGTATTTTAATGTAAGTTAAAACATTACTACATTCCACTTAAAATATTTCAGAATATATGCTTGAATCTAGATCAATTCAGGAAGCAAAGAGAAATGGGGTCAGTACTTCAAAGATTGTGAACTCCTCGAGAACACTCATCACATCTCACCAAAACATGGCCACATAACTATTTAAACTTCTTTAAAGAAAGAAACCAAGAAATCACTGTTACCTGTTTAGTACTCGCCCTCTGATATTGAGTTCTCATGTAAATAGCTGCCTTTTTATACCTATTTGACAAGAAAGTGTGAAATATAATTCCATTTAAGATCTGAAAGTAGACACGAAGAGTAACTTACTTGAAAGACACTTAATAAAGCTTTACTACTATCTACCAATCCCTTAGCTTTCTGTAGGTAGAAAGATACAGAAACACAAATTCTGTTCAAAAAGGCTCATAATTCATTAGGGACAGTGAGAATAAAACAAGTAAATAATGAACTATTATATTGGATACTACTGCTACTAGAAATGAGACTTTATCATTAAAATAATTTACTTTAAAAGCAGGAACAGAAAACAAGGATAGCAAGTGTTTGGATCAAGAATCAAGAATGAGGTGAGAAGTTGCTAAAAGTTTATTGAATCATAATTTATTGAGTGCCTACTATTATACTTATTTGAATCTAAGATGTCAAACAATCTAGCTTTTTTGGGGGAAACAATATATGAAATGTGCCCATCAGTTGTGAGAAGCATTTTCAGAAATGTAAAAATATGAATAAACATGTTCATATAATATGTGCCAAGCACTTTGCTAGATATAGTAGGTACATAGATCTGCCTAATAGCCATGATCTATCATTATAAAGATAAATCTAGTGGAGGTACACAAATAAACACCTAAAAATATAATTATCATGTTATGTTGCAAGCAATTCTGGATAAATCCAGTCAAGTGTATATATAGCAAAAAATGTAATTTAAAAAGGTTGAAACAGATATTTCTCTAAATCTATTTTATTCTCTATTTTTTGACTAGTGAGTACTAAAAAGGTTCATGCAGTATGATTACTCTGTTTCATCTTCTTTCTCCCCACATCTATCACCCTTGGGAGTTCTGCTGTAAATTGCACTCCTGTTTCTCTTGCCTTTTTTTTCAGATGATTTCTCCACAATGTTGGCACCCTGTCTAAATTTTCAGTCATCATTAGTTTTATCAATTCAAATTTATATACCTTTATTGCATATTAAGAATTTCATAATGTGTCAAATTTATCCCAAACTTCTAGCTAAAATCTTTAAGAGTGCTTTTGAAGATAATGGAAACAAGCACTATTTTCTTTACTTAGAGAACAAGATTGGCAAAACAATGTCAATTATTTTGCAACATGTTCCATTAATCAGTATACATTAAGTATCACTTAACCGTATTTACAATATTATGCTGGGACTGTGGGAGATAAAATTAGGGACAGTGAGAATGAAATTCTCATTGTTACATGTTTTCTACTTTAAAGGAGGTTCAAATCTAGTTGAGAAGATAAGAAAGAGGATATTCTTCTGTATGTCAGTCAGTAAATAACATTTATTTAAAACAGGTTGCTATCTTGGGTTATGTAGAGGGCTGGATGTTGGAGAAACAAAAAAGAGGAAAAGAAAACAAAAAAAAAATTCTCATAACCTGCTAGTGAGAACACTCCTTCAACAGCTTGTTAATCATTATATTTTATTTCACTCTAGTCTACATATATATCAGAAACGAGAGAGATAATCAGACCCTACATACTGCTTTGACCCAATTGATTACAAAACATTAATAAATACATTCTCAATTTTTCTTTAGCTAGTTGTCTTTCAAAAGTTTATTATTCCCAAACCTGAAAGAAACACTTCATCTTATGAAAGCACAACACTTCATTCTATTTTTGCCATTTCTTAAAATCAAAGCAACCAAGGAAAGATTATTCTCATAAACTTGTTTTTTATTGCTAACTTGGCATATTCAGCTTAATCGTCTGGTGCAATGTATGTATTCTCAAAGATAAATAGATGATCTTGACACTTGATCTTGGCACAATGAAAGAAAAGCTTATATTTTCAAATATAGGGTCTGTATATTACCATATTATAAGGTTAGGATGACAGAGGAGCAGGATATGTCTTCAAAAAGTCAAAGACATCTTGTTATTTGGTTGATAAACTATGAATTTAAGAAAATCTGATTGTAGGAGGCTAAGTATTAAAAAAAAACTGAAATACAGATCCTAAACATGATGACTTTTTTCAAATATCTTATACCCAAACAAATATGTACATTATAGGCATATTGCTTGCAAAGGTTGCAATCTCAGATATATTATGTTCTAGCTATAACATTTTCTAGGAATTTTTCTAATGAACCTGCATAGTATCTTATAACAAATATGAGGCCAGCCACATCTAAAGTAGAAAACTTTAGGTGGACATTGTTATAAATGACACTGATTAAATGTGAAAAGGTCACAGTAACAAGAAAGCCACTAAAAGTGTCATGTGGACTTCATGAGACAAAGTAAATGTTTTGTGCAAAAGTATGAGATTACAAAATACATTAAAATAGCAGTAATTAACAATAATGTATTATTTTCTTTAATGAACATAACTAAAAGTACACTAATGAATATATGCATTCTATGCATAGCAAAAAAAGATCAATTTTGCTACTCCAAGGAGCAAGTGATGGAAATACCTGATCAGATTCATGTACACAGTGTAAGTGGTACTGGAAGCCAGACAATCAAGGCTTAACAACTGGAGTGAAGAACCAGTGCAATGAGGATATCTCGTCAGATCCCGTTTCCCATGAGACTGTCATTGTTTCCGTCACACACACCCATTTCAGGTGCCAGGTGGCACTAAAACCTCATGCCCATCAGGATGAACCAGTCTTTCCATCCCTTCTATCTCCCTAAATTGGGTTGAGAAGGGCACTTGGGCAATGGAACACAGTCATCAGCACACATTCATGTTCAGCCTTGGAAGAATTAGGTTTTAGATGCCCACACTGATCGAAGTAAAACCTAAACATGCAGGATCACTATTTAAAAAGCAGAGATGGAAATGTGGAGAAAGTCAGGACCTCTGTCATTTCTCTTTTGATCACCATGACAGGCGGGGATCATGGCCACATAAAGCTATTTTAGCTTTCAAATTACCCTCTGAGCATTTGTCTTACTTAACCCCTTGATCTCATCATTATTTTTGACTCCTGGGAGGTTGCAATCCCGTGTTTACCTACTCTTTCTCCATTTTCGCTGTCTCCCTTTCCTCAGTTTCTATTCTCCCATTTTTAAACATGCATAGTTCTTCTCTGTCACAAATTATCAATCTTATTATTTCATTGCCCTCTTCAAAAGGCATTCTGTTTCCCACTTTCTTTGACACCACCTGGCCTATGCAGCTTTCTCCATTTCCTTACCACCCACTTCCTTGTTAGTTTTTGCAAACTGACCTCCCATTCTGCCTCCTCTCCCACCCCAATACCAGTTTTTAAAGTTACCAAGTATCTCTTTTCAAATGCTTTTCCTTGTTCTGTTTGATATCCAACCCGCTGTCCTCTCTAAAGACTTTGTGATACATTTCTTCTTCCTTGCCTTCTGTGACCTGATATTATCCATAGTTTCCTCTGATGCTTCTTTCTTATTTTTATTTATTTATTTATTTGTTTATTTATTTATTTATTATTTTTTGCCTATTGGTTGCATTTTTCTCATTCTACTTTTAAGCTGTGAAAATTGTTCAGGGCTCAGACCTTACTTTTGCAATCTTTTTCCTTTCTAGACCAAGGGATTTTAAAGTATGTTCCTCAGTCTGAAGTACCTGAGAAGCTATCACTAAGGTTCAAAGAACAGCTGACAGGGTAGGCAATGGGTGCCTTCCTACCACTTGAAACAGAATAGTTCTGATTTTACCTGTTTTATTTGTTTTACTTGGTTTCTTTTGGAGAGTTTATTTGTATTCATCAGTGTACTGAAAATTATATCAGTAATAAAACCTGGATTTCATTTCTTGTTTTACCACTATCTATATAACTTTACACAAATATTTTAAAGCATGAATGCATCTCTTGCATCTAGTCCTGTGAATGCCCTTTGTCTGAACTACTTTTTTGCCCTATTCCTTAGCACCTTCCTAACTTCTACTGCATTTTTTATTCTATGTTATTTCCTCCAGGAAGGCTTCTCTGAACCTCAAATCTGGGTTAGGTGCTCTCCTGATGTGGTGCTATAGCATTTTGTACCAACATTTTAATCTGGCACTCATTTCCTCATGCTGTCTATTTGTCTACATTCCCTACTCAACTGGAAGTTCACTGAGGACAGAATATTAATCACCATGGTTTTCCTAGCACCTAGTATAGTGCCTGGCATGTAGTAGATCTGAAAATCCAACCAGAGATAATTACATATCTCAGCAAGGATATCCAAATTCAGTGAGATTCTCTTTCAGATAAGGATAAATGAAAAGGCATGTATCAATGTTATCCCTGGTTTTGATCAAACTATCCTTCCCATTTCCTTGACAACTATGCTCAGTACCTTCTTAGCCCTGTTTACAACATTCTCAGTATTTGCTTTTATTGGGAAAGTTATTTTATATTTCCACTTTGATTTTTCTTATTCAAAAATGGGGGTCAGTTGTTTAAAGTTATCTCTAAATATAAAATAAAAGTGAAAGTACTAAAACTCACATTATTTTCAACATTATATCATTACATCATTCTTATCAAAATTATAACATTGCACGATTTTGGTCTGACTTCAACAATTTAAACTTCTTATAGTAAATAAAGATTAAAAAATATTAAAAGGGTTCAAGGCCATATCTATGCAGTTTATACGGAAATCATTGGTGGTTGATGCAGAGATGATAACTGTCTCCTAAAGAACATATTGCTTCAGATATTTGCAGTATAAAAAACTGTATATAAACACAACAAAAAATTATACGATTAAATAATGGGGCCATTTAATGGCCACATATAGTCTGCAGACAAAGCCTGACAGACATTCCAGACTGTTGATATACCAAAACTAGAAGGAGCAACAGATCCAATCACATCTTTAATCCTGGACTGTAACATCACTTTCAACAAGCAATACCTGAGTATTTCCATCAAAAATGTCACACATGCCAAAACCAAAATTAAATTTTTCATTCAGTGACTTATGTTCTTACCACACTTTCAAACATCTAGTAAGATTTAGACCCAATAAGTTTATTTTACCTTATTGCTCTAAATTTGAAACCCTGTATTTTCATTACTATGTTTCTTTGAATTATTGTAAATTAAAAAGACTCTGAAATAACACCAAATAGCATATATTTTGCTAAAGTAAAATTCGTGTATATTAAAATGGACTTGGTTCCTTATCTACTTATTTTAGAGAACACTAGACAAATAGAACTTTAAAAAGATACTCTTGGCAGAGATGGTATAATGATAATACAAGTATCAGATGAGTGGCTGATTAAATAACTTTTAAAATCCTGTTCAACTCTGAGAGTCAGGATTTAGGTCATGAATCAACTTAAGGCACATTCTCTGCTGAGTAATTTCCTCATATTTCTTGTAACAATAGCAATATTTGTAAAAAGAAAAGCCTCAAAGCCAGCAGGGGAAATGGTACTTACGAGTATTGTGTCAGCAGTTCCAGATCATTATGCATGTTGATTGGATAAGCTTCACTGAGTTCAAACAACTTCTCCAGGGCCTCATAAATGAAAATGATGCAAATCAGGGAAGCAAAAGCTTCTTCAGTAAACCGAGTGATGTAGCAGACAAGGGAACTAGCATCAGTGGCCACAAGTATGATACACAGAGTTGCTGTCCAAAGTCCAATGCTAGCTCTTAAAGATAGGTATGACAGCCCATATTCTCTGGGAGGAGGAAAAGGAAAGAACAGTGAAAAGAAGGTCATTCAACAGCTTGCTATCATTTTAAGCAAATGAAAATAAACCTCATTCAGGAAGTGAAAGTAAATAAGCTTCACATCCTATGAGTATCTAAATTCAAGACTTTGTCTAAAGTCTTGTTTAAAGCAGGGGTCCTCAACCCCCTGTCTGTGGCCTGTTAGGAACGGGGTTGCACAGCAGGAGGTGAGTGGCAGGCGAGTGAGCATTACAGCCTGAGCTCCGCCTCCTGTCAGATCAGTGGCGACATTAGATTCTCATAGGAGCACAAGCCCTATTGTGAACTGTGCATGTGAGGGATCTAGGTTGTGTACTCCTTATGAGAATCTAATGCCTGATGATCTGAGGTAGAATAGCTTCATTCCAAAACCATCTCCCCCACCCAATTTATGGAAAAATTGTCTTCCATGAAACCAGTCCCTGGCACCAAAATGGTTAGGGACCACTGGTCTAAAGGGAACATCTAAAGGGACAAAATTAAAAGGGATTTCTCAGTGTTTATAACTGAGTCTTACTTTTTAAAAATATTACATAACAATATACATAAATCTTTTGCTTTTCCTCTGTTCCCATGATGAAGCAAAAATGATAAACTGAATCAAACCAGGCAATTCTGTCTCTATTAACAGACCTCCAAAAGTGATGTTGGGAGAAGTATAAATATAGTAAAGAGAAAAGGAAGAGGCTAAGGGCTGAAAAGTACATAACACTTACTTGCAAAATTTAAACAAAATCTTTTCAAACACCAAAACTGGTCCTGTACTGCCTAATATGGTAAGAGGCTGTCCACCAAAGAGAGAATAGGCTATCCCAGTCATGGATGCTCCAAAGAGAGATTCAATTGCACTCTGTGTAGAGATATAAATGGTTCAATTACCTAAGCTGTACAGGAAGCCATTGTAGCTAAGGAGAAGACATTTAAAATACACGGATATGTGCTTTCTCCTTCACCATGAAAAGCCTAGCAATCTTGGGCAACATGTGGGGTAGGATGATGACTAAAGGGGCTGACAGTAAGAAGAAAATGCATAGTAGCAAAGGTGGAGGTGTTCTTTTCACTTTCTTATCTCACATCTCTGTTGCCTTACAAAAGGTTTAAATGTATTCAGGATTAGCATCTGGACAGAAACATGGCCCAGATATATAGCAAATGGACCTCTTGTGAGACAAGAACTGAGCCTAAACCTAGCTTAGGATTGGGGGGCTGAGGGCAAGGCATCAGATGAGAACCTTTTGTAAGACTCAGAACTAGTCATTCTGAGACATTCCACCCCCAGATTACAAGTTCCACTAGCCATCCAGGAAATTCATATAAGGTTTATCTAGCAGACCATATCTCAAATCTCTCCAAAATTAAATGCTTACTTATCTAACTGAATCTTAAAAATGGATTATGTTTCAAAGTTCAGAGAAAAGCATGATACATACTATACGCCCTTCAGTTGCTTCTCCCAGCAGTCCTCCAAATGTGATGACAGGAGACATACACGCGCAGTAGAGAAACAGAAAAGATGCTAAGCACTGCAAGCTGAAAGCATCTCTGAAGTCACTCCAGAAGTATGGAGCTTTTCTTTTGATATCTAAAATAAGTCCCCCAAAAATCCTAAGACAGGGGGGGAAAACACAATAGTGAAACCCAAATATAAAAAAACACACAAGTCAAAATGCTCATTTGCTTTGTTGCCAGGTCACAGTATACGTTTTCCATCAGCAGAGGTGAGACCCACATAACCTGCTGCATTGTATTATAATGATCTACAGGGAGGCACTGCACAACTATGTTACTCAATTCCTAACCCAATATCGTGTCAACCACCAAAAATCCCAGGTTCTCTTAAACAAGGTTCAGAGCTGTTCACCAATCATAATCCAAATAATGAGATTCAAGGATTACTCTAATCTCTGTGCCATTTCTACGTCAACCTACTCCTCCTAAACTCAGGCCTACCACCCTCAATCATTGGCAGTATTTCTAAATGTTTAATTCCATTTAGCATAGCAGGGAGGGAGGGAGGGAGGGTCAGCTGGCTTTTCTATACTCCAGTAGTGAGCATCACCCTAGAGAGAAAAAGCAATGTTTAACCATAGCTCCAGTTACCTACTCTCTCAGCCAAAAAAACAAACAAACAAAAATTCCTCACTAGATATTGTTGCAGGAAGACATCTAAATGTCCTTTTGGATGGCAGCAATACTTAGTAGAGACAGACAGGTTCCGGAGCTGTTTTCATTTTTAGAAAACTAGGAGGGAGTCCTTAATAATAATCAAACTAGATAAATGTAATTTTGATCCACTATTGCGTTAACACATCCCAACATCTGTGATTCACAAGACAATAGTGACCTTACTTGGTATAAATTCATTTACTCCAAATATATCCAAAACCATATTGAAACACTTGAAAGAGAATTTTTTTGGGGGAAAAGTATTAAACTGTGAAATGATGCTTTAAATTTGAGAGCTTTTAAAAACATCTATTAGAAATGAGACCATTAATAAGTAGGTATTCTCATTTTATGGACATCTAATAACAATATGCAGACTTAACATTTGTCTACTGTAAGTTGTTTTGTTCCGTGGAATAATGATGTGATAGCAAAATGAATTAGACTATGAGTAAGTTCCTACGTGAAGGTTAATGTTAATGGTGAAAAAAACTTATGCTCCAATAAACTGCCAGCGTGCTGAGTATACTTGGATCACACAAAACTGTTACATTTTTCTTATTTATTTTATATATAGGAATATTCATTTGGCAGTCCTAGAATCACTTCAGAAAGGATTGTTCTTTTTAGAAAAAAATTCTGGTTAGAATTTGAAATAAAAGATGTACATATTATGAATAATTAAAATATTTTACCATGTAATTTCTCTGATCTGATTTATCTGTAATCGTTACATAATAATAACTATTCTACTATTACGCAGGTATAAGATCACTATATTTTCCTATGATTGGTTCCATCAGAGAGCTATGGAGTAGGAGAGGGTTGAGAAGAATGAAACTTCAATTGAATAAAAGGACATTTGAAACTCAGAGAAGCTTGCAGAGAACCTGTGAAATATTTGTACACATAAAGATCACCTTAGGCTTCTCTACCCATGTTTAGTAAAACATACACATATATATTTTTTTATTTTGGGGATCATTTCTGAATAATTTGTTAACTTATCAAAGTCACAATTCAAAACAGATTTACTCTACCAGTCTATTTAGGCATTCATTTATGATTTATATCCCACCTAATCCCAAAAAGAATTTGAGGTGGTTATGAGCTCTTAATTAGTAATTAATATTTATAGTTTTGATAGCACTTTATATTAGACCATTGATTCTAATCAATTACTTATTAGAGCATACATTAGTCTGAATAGTTGTTATAGTACTGTGTATAAATGTGCTTTTAGCAGTAAAAATCTAAATCCGGAAGTGGGAGTTCATTACAGAGAACAGTGCAAGAGCAGCCCAGATGTACACCAGCAACTCCAGGAGAGCAGATGAGTAATGGATACTTCAAGTCATGTCAGCAACAGAATCTGTGGAAGAACTCTGGAGAAGCGAAGATACCGGATATTGGTGACCTGGGAGGATTTAGGAAGCAGTAAGGAAAAGTGAACTTCGAAAAAAATCTAAGCTATGTGGCATGTTACACCTGAGAAAGAGAAAAAAATACCACCAAAAATAAAAAGACAGCATTCAAAAGTATGAAAGCAAACAGAATGAGTAACAAAGGTTCCAGTGAAGGGAAAAGGAAAAAATTGTTTGAACCATCTCAAATTAGGTATCAAGCCTGAGGAAGACATTAAAGGACATTTCCTCAGAGACAACACATAGATAAATGGAAAGAACACAGAATTAAAATGCAGAGTGCTCAGGAACTGGAAAGTCAGCTTAGAGGACACATTGCAAGCAGTACAGAAAATGGCCTTGAGGGGAGGGGAGCACCAATCCTGCAAAGTCTTTGCAACTGCCTTTAATTACAATGGAGGCTATACACATATTCCCTAAAGAGAGACCCGCCCAAGGGTTTCTGATTTTCTGCTCACACATTGCTTAGAGAGAGACAAACTGTCAAAAAAACCATAAAGCACCATTTTAAGAAATAAATTGAAGCTTTCATCTCTTCAAAGATGTGTGATTAGAAAATAAATCATATAGCTCTTTCAAATCACAGCCGTAAAAATAAAAAATACCATTATATACATCCTACTTGCATTGAATGAGATAGGGCCTACAAGACTGAGTTGTTGGTATTTAGTTTTATTTCTATCTTGAACTTGAAGCTTTCAATGGGTTCTTTTGGAAGGGTCAATTGACGGTTTTCCTTTTCATTCTAAGAATCTGGGAATGCATTTTATGCAGAGCAAAATGAAAGACTAGGTAAAGTATAATGGAAGGGTGTCTCCACTGTTTTAGTTTAACAGTAATGACAATCATTAGCAACTTCAGAGAAATCAAACTAATTGGCATTTTCACCCTCAAAAAGCAGCTATTAAAAGTATAAAATAAATTAGATCCCAAAATAGCAATTCCTAACAGAGAAGAATGGTATGTCATTTGGTCGTTGAAGTCCCATAGAAGTGATTTTCACTAACCTTCCAGTTCTCTGGAGTTCAGGTCCACTATGCCCTCCGTGGGGCTCTGCTTCCCCATGAGCTGCTGTTCCATTTGGTACAGCAGGAATCTTCCTCTTCTCCTGTGGAGAGTTTCTTTGTTCGTGTGTTTTGTTTTATTTTAATTTCAGGTGTTAATTGTAAATAACAATAACAGTTCATTTTCCTTGAAGCAATATGCACAATAGCTGAGAACTTAGGCTCTGTACTTATTTGTTGCTTGACCTCTGGGAAGTTATTTAGCCTTTTAAAGTGTTAGTTTCTTCCTCTGTTTACTGGGGGTAACATCAATATCTATCTTATAGTGTGGCTAAGAGAATTAAATGAGGTGATGGACACTTATTTATTCTTTCAACTAATACTGAGTGCCTAGTGTGTGACATTCATTGTAATGAATGCTAGAGCTGCAAAGGTGGGCAAGAAAAAGCATCCTGTTAGTGAAAAGAGACAATAACCTTAAAATATCAGGTACAGATGGGAGCTATGAAGAAAAATGAAGTAAGGGAAGGGGAAAGAGAGAGATCAGGATGCGGGTAGGTTGGCGTGAGGAGGTGTTAAGTATAGTGGTGTTATATGCCTGGCATAGTTTAATTGTTCAAAGAACAGTAACCATCATCACTATTTTTAAAGTATATTTCCCTGTGTGATTACAGCTAGTATCTTTCTACCCAGAAAATAGTTTACAATATGGGTCTCTTTAACTCATAGAGTGTCAAAGACGATTGTAAAAGGAGGCGTCTAATTTAACCAATGACAAATTAGTAGAGATTCAGGTAAGTATTGTTTTCCCAAAGGTCTATTCCATCCACTTTTGTTGGTGAATATGATTTTTTTAAAAATCAGAAATTTCTACCTAAAATCCTACCTATGGCAATCTTAGAGCACACCAATGTGTTCAAAAGCACTTCAAAGGATAATAGGAAAAATCTTAAGTGGTGAAATTATGATTTTTACTTGACCACCATTCTAAAATAGAATTAGTATAAACATGAAAAACAAAAGTGACTCATAAACTGATCTCACTTACCAGGAGACATCTAGGTAGAATGATACAGGTTTAACATATAAAAAAGGTTTTGAAAAATACACAATATAAGAAAGTTTATTGCTTAATATTTAACAATTTCCCCAGGTAAATAGATGGATGCAATAAGACTAAAGTTCAAAGATAAAAGAGAAGCATCTGTTAACTGATGAAGGAACTGTCTTTACAGGTAAATAGGATACATTAATAAAGGGATTTAAGAGTTATCCTCAGTACCTACTTCCCAATCACCTAGGAAAACAATTCATAGCTTTCACAAGTCTCAGAAAGCAAGTATTATTATGTGGTCTTCTGGGAGAATACTACTGACTAGATAAATTAACTCTATTTTACAATGACAAAACTAACAGAAGGTGATGTTTTGGGAGCCAAGCAAGGAATGTATATTAAGGAAAAGGGAGTCATCAACTCTTAAATGTTGTTCATTGATAGGTTAGATAAAATGCAGGTTGAGAATTGACCATGGGACTTAGCATTGTGGAGATCATTGTTCACGTACATATTTTACTGAAGTGGTAGGGGCAAAAGCCTCTTGGAGTGAGTGTTAAAAGAGAATTGGAGGAGAGTAACTGGAGGCAAGTAGTGTAGAGAACTCTTCTGTGGCATTTTGTTGCAAAAGGGAATGAATGAGAGTGGCAGGCTGGGTAGTGGTATCAAGAGAGTTCTTTTATTTAAGATTGGTAAATTTAATAGTATGTTGTATGCTAATAAAAGTGATAAAATACAGAAAAAAGGATTTGATGATATAGAAGAGAAAGAGGAGAATTGGTAGAATTGCGCTCTTGAGTAGATGTGAAGAGATAGGCTCTTTCTAGTGCACAAGTAGAAGGCTGACTTTGGCTAGTTCATCAATAGTAATGAACAGGAAGGCAGAGTATGTGCATGCAGATGCTGGCCGGTGGGTAGGTATGATGGTAGCAATCTATAGGAGTTCTTTTTTGATTGTTTCAAATTTCTTAGGGAAGTAAAAGGCACATCAGCATATGAGAGTGAGGGTCAGAAAGGATGTGCTGAAGGCTTGAGGAGAGAAGAATAAGTGTGAATTAGTTATCAAGTGAGAATGATTGGACTAGGGAAGCGTAGTATGATGAACCTGCAACACGAAGGGCTCACTTAAGGTATGCGGTCATGAATTTATGTGAGACCAGTCAATGTAGTTACATGTTTTCCTTCAGCTTCAGCTTCATCAATGTGGTACAGAGTGAAGTGTTGGATTCTCACAGGGTTATGGTTTTGATAAGCAAGTACATGATATGAGAGAAGAGCAAATAAGTTGAGGGTACACAAAAGGGAGTGATTTTAATGACTGACACAAAGTTCTAATGAATATTTTCACAGTTATCCCTGGAGGTGACAGGTTAATCTTCTCTTAACTGAAGGAAAAAAAGTATTTAAAATGCTGGGATTTGCACATTTCAAATGAATAAAAAAGATGGAAATTATCCCAATGGTAAAAATATTTGGGCCAGGCGCGGTGGCTCACGCCTGTAATCCCAGCACTTTGGGAGGCTGAGGTGGGCAGATCACGAGGTCAGGAGATCAAGACCATCCTGGCTAACACGGTGAAACCCCGTTCTCTACTAAAAATACAAAAACTTAGCCTGGCGCGGTGGTGGGCGCCTGTAGTCCCAGCTACTCTGAGGCTGAGGCAGGAGAATGGCATGAACCCAGGAGGTGGAGCTTGCAGTGAGCCGAGATCGCGCCACTGCACTCCAGCCTGGGCGACAAAGCGAGACTCCAACTCAAAAAAAAAAAAAAAAAAAAAAAATTTGAATGAGTATGAGGTCAGAATGTTTAATACATATTAACTCATTTCACTCCATCTAATAGAAAACATAGCCTCATGCTATCTATTATTCAATTACAACATGCATTTTTAAAACATGAATGTTGAAAAGAAGCATAAAGCATATCTGAAATTCAAATTTGTTGTATAGAACTATGCTGTCTAATATGATAACCACAAACTGCATATGTCTATTTACATTTATGGTAATTAAAATGAAAAATTCTGTTCTTTAGTCACAGTAGCAACATTTCTAATGCTTACTAGTGGCCTGATTACTAGACAGCATAGATATAGAATATTTCCATTATTGCAGAAGACTGTTGGACAGTCCTGATATAGAGCATCAACAGAGAGGTTAAAACATTTGTTCAAGGTCATACATATATAGACAATTGCAGAACCCAAATGCCCTGATTCTTAATTCGATGTTCTTTTTACGACTGCCTCTCAATACCCAGAATCCAATAATTAATTCTGATTTTAAAGGGTGTCATAAAATCATAAACAATATTGGCCTCCCATCACTCAACTTGCCTCAAAAACATTATTGCTCACAAAGCTGTTTTCAAAAACACTTAACTTCATCTTTAATGTTTCAATAGCTAATTGGTGTTATAGTGAATTTTAAAGCCTCATTCTGAATGTGTTAATATTTTGCTGAATTTCTCCAAATAATATTAATTAAGGAGTTTCTACATATTCAGGAAGCATTATATTGCCTTTTCTAATATCATTAGTATAAAGATGTATTCTACAAGTACAGGAATGAGACAATCTATAACCCCCATAATTAATTATTAGGCAACTGTTTTTATTTTAGTAATAGATCAACTGAAATATGTGGTAGCAGTTACAGAATCACAAAATGGTAAGTTTTGAGAAAAGGAAATAGTCTTTAATAATTATGAAATGACTTCAAAATGAAAATATAAAAATGAGGTATCCATAGAGTTTCTTTAAACTGACAGTGAAATTGAGATACCCTTTTTAAGTACTCATGGTTGAGTGGTACAACTGCTCATTTGCCCACCTCTGGCAAAGCAGGAAAATTTCTAATTCCAGAGCTGGGTCAATTAGACCATCCATCGCTTCCAATAGGGCAGCAGAGTCAGACCAGGCTGAACTCTGCAGGGCAAAGGCCAAAGGCAAGACTAAGTATGTAACAACTTGGGAGGGCTGTGGGAGGCAGATTCAGTAGGCATAGAGGTGGCAGTGTGAGGAGTGAGCTTAACAAACATTTGGTCGTCATTCTTAATAGTCATGACTGCAATTTAAAAAGTGACCCTAGAAAATAGCAATGCTTTATATTTCTATCTTTCTGGATTGTATGATGGGTAAAATATCCATTATATGTTCATAAGCAAAATTTAAAAAATCTTTATATCATACATCCACACAAAAGCAATACAAATATAAGAATTACAATTTTAAAATCTTCCCAATATTTACTGTGATTAGCAGTAATAAATGTGGAGTTTTCTACATAATATGATTAAGTCATGTCTTTGAATTTTCCTAATGCTTGCCAATTTCAAAGTGATGTATCAAAACATAGAAGGACAGTAATGGGCTTTCTCTCAGGCTATATTTTATATTGTTATTACAATTTTAATCTTCCTCTAGTATAATACATGTTAAGTAGGAGCTAAAATCTTTCCAGGTATATAGCACTGTTTGATTAGTAGGTTGTCATCAAACTGCCAAGTTTCTCAGTAATGTGTGTTGGAGAGTATTAAGAAATATCTTGTAACTTCATGCCCCTTCTGCCTTCGAGGCTATCATTTAAATCATTTGAATCTTCTTGATGGATTATTGCTATTTTGAAACATGCATTTAAAAGACAAAAAATATTCAATTTCAAAGAATGTCTTCAAATATACATACCTGGGAAGGTACATTTTTGGGAGGCTCTATTCGGATGCTTGGATCCCATTCTCCAGGAGGGAGAACAGTAACCTGATCCAGAAACTCATCAATTCCTGATACCAAGTCATTACGATCTTTAGCTTTATAAGCCACATCATGAAATACCTTTAGAAGAAATAGAAATATTATTTACAGTTTAAAAATAATTATAAAATATTAATGTGTTCAGTGTTTTCAACACAGTTATCTCACATGTGATTATAACAATTTGAAGAAACAGACAGCTCTGACTCTAAAGAAGTTTATAATATTATATTAATATTTTAATATTATATGTAAAATATTATAATTGATTTTATGGATCCATATAGGTAACTATTTTTCTTAAGATGTCAGATGAATGTTGAAATTTCTAGAGGGAAGGAGTAAGGGAAAGAAAAAGGAGGATGAAAGGAAGCTCATTAAACTAGAATTAGGCAAAAGTTATTTATGTATGGGAAAATCAGTTCCTGGAGGAAGCCTTTGCTTAAAAATAGAAATAAAACTTTGTAAAATGTGTTGGAAATTTCAGCAGTATTTATACCCTGGCATAAATAAATTAATTTAAAGGGTTAATTTTATTTCAATTTTGAAAATAATACTAAGGTTATAAATTAGTATTTTCTGGATATATAGTCATTCCTCAGTATCTTTGGGGGACTGGTTCCAGGATTCCCTGCAGATACCAAAAATCTATGGATACTTGAGTTCCTTATATAAAATGGAGCAGTATTTGCACATACCCTATGCATATCCTCCTGTATTTAGAGGGTCCCCAACTTTCTATAGTTTCTCTTACAATCTTTTGACTTTATGATGGTGCAAAAGTGACATGCATTGAGTAGGCTCCTCAACTTTCAATGGGGTTAAGTTGAGAAGCATCTGTACTTTAAATCATTTCTAGATTATTATAATATCTACACAATGTATATGCTATATAAATAGTTGTTATACTGTATAATTTTTATGCATATGGTTTTTATTGTAACGTTGTTATTTTTTATTGTCCCCCCTGGAATATGTTTGAATTTTGTTTTTAGAGGCAGGGTCTCGCTCTGTCATGCAGGCTGGAATGCAGTGGCATAGTCATAGCTCACTGCAGCCTTGAACTCCTAGGCTTAAGCTCCTGCTTAAGCTCCTAGCTTCTGAGTAGCTGGGACTACAGGTGTGTACCACAAAACCTGGCTAATTTTTTTAAAAAATTATTGTAGAGACAGGGTCTTGCTATGTTGCCTGGGCTGGTCTTGAACTCCTGGTCCCAAACCATCCTCCACCTTGACCTCCCAAAGTGCTGGGATTATAGGTGTGAGCTACTGTACCCTGACTTTTCAAATATTTTTGATTTGCAGTTAGTTAAGTTCAAGAGTGCAGACCCTGAAGATACAGAGAGCCAACTACATATTATATCTTTGCAGTACAGAAAGTGTATTTCCACACAAAGTATGAGTTACATTTCATACTTATCCCCTTCACCTCCCCTCCACACACATGTGCTGTGTTAGTCATTTAGGGTATTCACAGATATTCTAGGTTTTCTTCTAGACCACGTGGTAAGATTGTACTTCTTTGCCTTCTTTGATATTTGGATTAGGTATATTCTACTTGGGTGTACATATGTCACTTTTGAATGGAAGTTATGAGTACCAATGTGTGATTTATCACATTGCTTTTTTTCTGGTTTAGTGACTGAGAAAACACAGGTACAGATAGAGCTTCTATAAGTGCAGGGAGCCTAAGTGATTATAATGAGCAGAGTCTCTCTCCTAGATCTTGATGAACATTTAGCATGATAGAAATAAACCCTTATTGTTTTAAGCCATTAATATTTTAGTTGGTTATTCCTGTAGCCTAACCTAATTTATCTTAACATATACAGGAATTATGTACTTAATATAGTAAGTGTGGAAAATAAAAGATAAAGAGAAAAAATTGATTTACACTGAACATAATATAAATATTTCTGGAACTTTAAATTTCACTTGGGATGAAATGATACAAGTATTTGAGACTAGGGACTCCTATAGTATTCTTTATGCTGGCCTAAATTACAGTGACCAAATGTCCCAAAATTGCCAGGAAAATCCTGCTTTCAAATATTCTATTCTACTTTTAGACCATTTGTTTCCATTTCTGGTTTGATATTCAATATAAACTGCTAAGTAATAATGATCATTTTAGAAAGCTTTTTCTTGACTTTCCAACTAAGAACACTTCACAAAACATTATTGGTCTGATAAACAGACTTTGCTTAGCATAATACAAAAATATCAAAGATCTATTAATGGTTTAGTTGTATTTTGAGAAGGAGATTTTTCAAATATTAAAAATACAGATTTCCATGCCACAAGCCTCTTCTAAAGATGGTTACATGGCCCTGAGACCTAACTGGAACACTTAAGAATTGCAAAAGTTCTTAGTCCTCAATGAGAGTTTAGCAACTCTACTATTTTCCTGTTAGTAACAACTCTCTTGAAATCTTTCTTAATTTGATCACATTTAATTAGAAAACTGCTTTGAAAGATCACATGATCCTATACCCTGTTTTAGGTAGACAAATATCCAAATTCATCCAGGACAACAGATTTCCTATTATTTTAAAGCTCCCTAAAGGTATAGATGCCATAATTTGTATAATTTTAAATCATACATAGTATTTACTATTGTTTCCCTATCACCAATTTTATCAATAACCTAATTATTTTACATTCCTCTTCTACCTTTTCTTTGTCTAGCTAACCTAACAGTCTGATTTCAGTTGACCCCCTGACTTCTCTGATCCCCTTCTCAAACAAGATGATATGCTTTGTTAATAATCTTAACATCATCTCCTTCTTGATAGCTTTCACTGTAATTATAATTATTCATTATAATTAATTATTAATTATATAATTAGTTGTTCAATGCCTGTTTTTCTGATAAAACATGAGCTTTGAACGTTCACTCAGTAAATATTTATCAAACTATTTAAGTGCTAGTGATAGAGCAGTGAACAAAACCAAGAAAAATTCACCCCCTCATGGGGCTTACATTCTAAGGGGAGGGATGAGATGGAAAATAAACAATATAAATGAGTGTATATTTTGGTAGACGATGGAAAGTGTTATGGAGAAAAATGAAGCAGAAAAGGGGAATAAGGGTATGACTGGGGACTGTTGCAATTTTAAATAAGGTGATTAAGGAAGGTCTTAATGAGTAGACATTTCAGCAAGGACCTGAAGAAGGTAAGGATGCTTGCCCTATCATTATCAGGAACAAGAGCTTTCCAGGCAGACAGAATTACCAGTGTGGAGTATGCTTTGAGAAGCGGCAAGAGGGAAAGTAGCAGATGACGTCTAAGAGGCAAGGTGGGAGCATGCTTTAAAGTAGCAGATGACGTCTAAGAGGCAAGGTGGGGGCATGCTTTAAGAAGCGGCAAGAGGGAAAGTAGCAGATGACATCTAAGAGGCAAGGTGGAGGAGGTGGAAGGACATCTTGTAGGACTTTGTAGGTCATCATAAGAACTTAGACTTTTACTCTGAATGAGCTAGGAAGCCATTAGAAGGTCTTCAGCAGAAGAGGGATTGCTCTAGCTGTTGTGTTGAGAATAGGATGAAGTGGGGTAAGGGCAGAAAAAAAAAAGAGGCTATTGCAATAATAGAATAATAATGGTGACATGAACCCAGTGATGACAGTGGAAGCCAGGGAGTAACAGTGCAGAAAATGAGAACTACAGTGGTAAGATTCTGGATCTATTGTGAAAGTCAACCCAGGAAGATTTGCTGATAGATTGGATTTGGGATGTGAAAGAACTAAAGCAGTCAAGGATGATTTCAGGGTTGTTCTATGAGGCCAGTGACCATGTCTTTAATTTCTACCACCTTATCTCTAATATATAGTAGGCAATAAGTATATACTAATCACAAAAAAAAACATGAAATAAGTACGATTAGTATCATTCCCGGTTTAAGGATGAGGAAACTGAGGCAGAGAGAGTTCAGGTTATTTAACTTGTCCAAATTCATACCACCAAGAAATGCCTTTCCTTCTTCCCTCTCTGTTTCCATTCCTCTCCTCCTCTTCCTTGCTTCCTTTCATTTGTTTCTTCTTATAAGATAGGAGATTCTACATCATCTTTGTGAACAGATAGAAATGATATAGGAAGGAGGAAAAAACTTGTGATGAAGAAACCAGAATGAAAAATTAAGGAGAAAAGTTCTCAACAAGGAATTAGGAAGACATTCCAGCATATGAGGTTTTATTTCATTTTCTTTCAAGAATGTTTTTACTATTCTTGGATTTTCAGATATTTCTGATAGTTCTTTTGGATATTAGAATAAGCTTTTCAAGCTCCTCAGTAAATCTTGTTGGAATTTGGATTGGAATTGCACTGATTTCTCTCTCACCAGCACTGCTTGCCTACACTATGGCAATCACCTCTGAAGTGGTCTCTCTGCTTTCATCCGTGCTCCTCCATGGTCTATTCTGAACACAGCAGCCAAGTGACAATTTTTCTTTTTTTTTTTTGGATGGAGTTTCACTCTTGTTGCCCAGGCTGGAGTGCAGTGGTGCAATTTCGACTCACCACAACCTCTACCTTACAGGTTCAAGTGATTTTCCTGTCTCAGTCTCCTGAGAAACTGGAATTGCAGGCATGTGCCACCATGTCCGGCTAATTTTGTATTTTTAGTAGAGACGGGGTTTCTCCATGTTGGTCAGGCTGGTCTCTAACTCCCGACCTTGGGTGATCTGCCCACCTCAGCCTCCCAAAGTGCTGGGATTACAGGCATGAGCCACCGCGCCCAGCCGACATTGTTAAATGTAAGACAAATCATGTCAACTCTAATAAAAATCTTCTGTTTGCTTCCCAACTCACTCAATGTCCTTAGATGACCTACAAATACCCGGTACAGACTGACCCCCATCCGACAACCTCTCTGACCTCATCCCCTACTGCTCCCTCCATTTCTCACTTCTGCCCAGCCATGTTGTCCTCCTTGTTCCCCAGATGTTCCAGGTACACTCCTGTCCCAAAGCCCTTGCCCTTGTTTATCCTTTTGCTTGGAAAGCTCTTCCCTCAGGTAACTACATAGGTCGCTCTCTTTCTTCCTTTAGGATCTTTGTAAAATATCTCCTCAGTAAAATCTTCTCTGACCACTTTATTTTAACTTATAACTCTCCCCAGCCCACCTCTACCTCCCTTTTCTGCTTTCACGATTATTTTCTTCACAGCACTTATCACCACAGGCCATATATTTTACTTTTTATATGTTACTCTGTCTTTTCACTAGACTATTGGTTTAATTTAAAAAAGAACATTTTTCAGTGCAAAAAGGCTGAAAATTCCAAAAAACAGAATGCCTCTTCTCCTCCAAAGGATCACAACTCCTTGCCAGCAAGGGAATAAAACTGGATGGAGAATGAGTTTGATGAATTGACAGAAGAAGGCTTCAGAAGGTGGTTAATAACAAACTTCTTCAAGCTAAAGGAGCATTTTCTAACCCAAGGCAAGGAAGCTAAGAACCTTGAAGAAAGGTTAGAGAAATTGCTAACTAAAATAACCAGCTAGAGAAGAACATAAATGACCTGATGGAGCTGAAAACCACAACACAAGAACTTTGTGAAGCATACACAAGTATCAATAGCTGAATCAAGCAAGCAGAACAAAGGATATTAGAGAGTGAATATCTATTTAATAAAATAAAGCATGAAGACAAGATTAGAGAAAAAATAATGAAAAGGAAAGAACAATGCCTCTAAGAAATATGGGACCATGTGAAAAGACCAAACCTACATTTGACTGGTGTACCTAAAAGTGGTGGGGAGAATAGGACCAAGTTGGAAAACATTCTTCAAGATATTATCCAGGAGAACTTCCCCAACTGAGCAAGGCAGGCCAATATTCAAATTCAGGAAATACAGAGAACACTACAAAGATACTCCTCGAGAAGAACAACCCCAAGACACAAAATCATCAGATTCACCAAGGTTGAAAAGAAGGGAAAAATATTAAGGGCAGCCAGAGACAAAGGTCGGGTTAACAACAAAGGGAAACCCATCAGACTAACAGTGGATCTCTCTGTAGAAACCCTACATGACAGAAAAGAGTGGAGGCCAATATTCAACATTCTTAAAGAGAAGAAATTTCAGCCCAGACTTTCATATCCAGCCAAACTAAGTTCATAAGCAAAGGAGAAATAAAATCCTTTACATACAAACAAATGCTGAGAGATTTTGTCACCACCAGGCCTGCCTTATAAGAGCTCCTGAAGGAAGTCCTAAATATGGAAAGGAAAAACTGGTACCTTCCACTGAAAAATACAACAAATTGTAAAGACCATTGACACTATGAAGAAACTGCGGGTAATCAATTAATGGGCAAAATAACCAGCTAGCATCATAATGACAGGATCAAATTCACATATAACAATATTAACCTTAAATATAAATGGGCTAAATGCCCCAATTAAAGGACACAGACTAGCAAATTGGATTAAGAGTCAAGATCCATCAGTTTCTGTATTCAGGAGACCATGTCATGGGCAAAGACACACACAGGCTCAAAATAAAGGGATGGAGGAACATTTACCAAGCAAATGGAAAGCAAAAAACAAACAGGGGTTACAATCCTAGTCTCCAATAAAACAGGCTTTAAACTGACAAAGGTCAAAAAAGACAAAGAAGGACATTACTTAATGGTAAAGGGATCAATGCAACAAGAAGAGCTAACTATCCTAAATATATATGCACCCAATACAGGAGCACCCAGATTCATAAAGCAAGTTCTTAAAGAACTACAAAGAGTAATTTAGACTCCCACACAATAATAGTGGGAGACTTTAACACCCCACTCTCAATATTAGACAGATCAACGAGACAGAAAATCAACAAGAATATTCAGGACTGGAACTCAGCTCTGGATCAAGCAGACCTAACAGACATCTATAGAACTCTCCACCCCAAATCAACAGAATATACATTCTTCTTAGCACTACATCACACTTATTCTAAAATTGACCACATAATTGGAAGTAAAACACTCCTCAGCAAATGCAAAAGAACACAAATCCTAACAAACAGTCTCTCAGACCACAGTGCAATCAAATTAGAACTCAGGATTAAGAAACTCACTCAAAACCACATAACTACATGGAAACTGAACAACCGGCTCCTGAAATACTACTGGGTAAATAGCAAAATTGAGGCAGAAATAAATAAGTTCTTTGAAACCAATGAGAACAAAGACACAACATACCAGAATCTCTGGGACACAGCTGAAGCAGTGTTTAGAGGGAAATTTATAGCACCAAACGCCTACAGGAGAAAGCAGGAAAGATCTAAAATTGACACCCTAACATCACAGTTAAAAGAACTAGAGAAGCAAGAGCAAACAAATTCAAAAGCTAGCAGAAGACAAGAAATAACTAAGATCAGAGCAGAGCTAAAGAAGATACAGACACAAAAAACCCTTCAAAATATCAATGATTTCAACAGTTGGTTTTTTGAAAAGATGAACAAAATAGATAGACTGCCAGCCAGACAATAAAGAAGAAAAGAGAGAAGAATCAAATAGACACAATAAAAAATGTGGGATCATCACTGATCCCACAGAAATACAAATTACCGTTAGAGAACACTATAAACACCTCTACACAAATAAACTAGAAAATCTAGAAGAAATGGATAAATTCCTGGACACATACACCCTCCCAAGACTAAAGCAGGAAGAAATTGAATCCCGGAAAAGGCCAATAACAAGTTCTGAAACTGAGGTAGTAATTAATAGCCTACCAACCAGAAAAAGCCCAGGACCAGATGGATTCATAGCTGAATTCTACCAGAGGTACAAAGAGGAGTTGGTAACATTCCTTCTGAAACTATATCAAACAATAGAAAAAGAGGGACTCCTTCCTAACTCATTTCATGAGGCCAGCATCATCTTGATACCAAAATGTGGCAGAGACACAACAAAAAAAGAAAATTTCAGGCCAATATCCCTGATGAACATCGATGCAAAAATCCTCAATAAAATACTGGCAAACCAAATCCGGCAGCACATCAAAAAACTTATCCACCACAATCAAGTCCAGTTCATCCCTGGGATGCAAGGCTGGTTCAACACACAGAAATAAATAAATGTAATCCATCACATAAATTGAACCAATGACAAAAACCACATGATTATCCAATAGATGCAGAAAAGACCTTCAATAAAAACCAACACCCTTTCATGCTAAAAACTCTCAATAAACTAGGTATTGGTGGAACAGATCTCAAAATAATAAGTTATTTATGAGAAACCCACAGCCAATATCATACTGAATATGCTGGAAGCATTCCCTTTGAAAACTGGCACAAGACAAGTATGCCCTCTCTTACCACTCCTATTCAACATAGTATTGGAAGTTCTGGCCAGGGCAACCAGGCAAGAGAAGGAAATAAAGGGTATTCAAATAGGAAGAGAGGAAGTCAAATTGCCTCTGTTCGCAGATGACATGATTGTATATTTAGAAAACCCCACAGTCTCAGTCCAAAATCTCCTTAAGCTGATAAGCAACTTCAGCAAAGTCTCAGGATAAAAAAATCAATGTGCAAAAATCACAAACATTCATATACACCAATAACAGACAGAGAGCCAAATCATGAGTGAACTCCCATTCACAATTGCTACAAAGAGAATAAAATACCTAGGAATCCAACTTACAAGGGACGTGAAGGACCTCTTCAAGGAGAACTACAAACCACTGCTCGAGGAAATAAGAGAGGACACAAACAAATGGAAAAATATTCCATGCTCATGAATAGTAAGAATCAATATCGTGAAAATGGCCATGTTGCCCAAAGTAGTTTATAGATTCAATGCTATCCCCATCAAGCTACCATTGACTTTCTTCACAGAATTAGAAAAAACTACTTTAAATTTCATATGGAACCAAAAATAGAGCCCGTATAGCCATGACAATCCTAAGCAAAAAGAACAAAGCTGGAGGCATCACAGTACCTGACTTCAAACTATACTATGTGGAAAAACCGCATGGCACTTGTATCAAAACCGATACGTAGACCAATGGAACACAGGACCTCAGAAATAATGCCACTCATCTAAAACCATCTGATCTTTGACAAACCTGACAAATACAAGAAATGGGGAATGATTCCTATTTAATAAATAGTGATGGGAAAACTAGCTAGCCATATGCAGAAAACTGAAACTGGACTCCTTCCTTACACCTTATACAAAAATTAACTCAAAATGGATTAAAGACTTAAATATAAGACCGAAAGTCATAAAAACTCTAGAAGAAAATCTAGGCAATACCATTCAGGACACAGGCATGGGCAAAGACTTCATGACTAAAACACCAAAAGCAATGGCAACAAAAGCCAAAATTGACAAATGGGAGCTAATAACACTAAAGAACTCTGCACAGCAAAAGAAATATCAACAGAATGAACAGGCAACCTACAGAATGGGAAAAAATTTTTGCAATCTATCCATCTGACAAAGGGCTAATGTCCAGAATTTACAAAGAACTTCAACAAATTTACAAGAAAAAAACAACCCCAGCAAAAAGTGGGCAAAGGATATGAAAAGAAATTTCTCAAAAGAAGACATTTGTGTGGCTAAAAAACAAGAAAAAAAGCTCATCATCACTGGTCATTAGAGAAATGCAAATCAAAACCACAATGAGATACCATCTCATGCCAGTTATAATGGCAATCATTAAAAAGTCAGGAAACAACAGATGCTAGAGAGGATGTGGAGAAATAGGAACACTTTTACACTGTTGGTGGGAGTGTAAATTAGTTCAACCACTGTGAAAGACAGTGTGGCAATTCCTCAAGGACCTAGAACCAGAAATATCATTTGACCCTGCAATCCCATTACTGGGTATATACCAAAATGATTATAAATCATTCTACTATAAAGATACTATACTATAAAGATACACTCTACTATAAAGATACTATACTATAAAGATACATTCTACTATAAAGATATAAACATACTACTATGTATGTTTATTTCAGCAATATTCACAATAGCAAAGACTTGGAACCGAACCAAATGCTTATCAGTGACAGACTGAATAAAGAA
Organism: Papio anubis; assembly: GCF_008728515.1. NCBI lineage: Eukaryota > Metazoa > Chordata > Mammalia > Primates > Cercopithecidae > Papio > Papio anubis. Next base: position 45,560,427 of record NC_044985.1, on the reverse strand, counting down.
AATATGGCACATATACACCATGGAATAGCATGCAGCCATAAAAAAGAATGAATTCATGTCCTTTGCAGGGACACGGATGAAGGTGGAAACCATCATGCTCAGCAAACTAACAAAGGAAAAGAAAACCAAACACCACATGTTCTCACTTATAAATGAGAGCTGAACAACGAGAACACACGGACACAGGAATGGGAACATCACACACTGGGGCCTGTTCGGGGGTGGGAGTCTAGGGGAGGGATAGCAGTAGGAGAAATACCTAATGTAGATGACGTGTTGATGGGTGCAGCAAACCACCATGGCATGTGTATACCTATGTCACACTATGTAACAAACCTGCACGTTCTGCACATGTATTCTAGAACTTAAAGTATATTAAAAAATTCAAAGAAAAAAAATTAAGATTGATGATGATTTGGGGGTTGAGACAGCAACCAAACAATTTTTTTCTTCCTGATTTTATCCTAAATGACACTAGAAATTGTATAAAAATAAATTATTTCAATTAAAAAAGATCTCAGAGATTTAGTGTCAAAACGAAGCACACAACAAAATTTAGCAGTTCTTATGGGAAAAAAGAAAAATGCGATGTTCAATAATGTCATGAACATGTAATAACATTCTTAGTAAATGATAATTTTATTGAGAGCAATTCAAGTAGAATGGCAATGCCAAAGTCAGACTGCAATATGATAAGAAATGAATGAATCTAAAAATATTCAGAATCAAGTAGAGACTACTCCTTCAAAACTCTCAAAATTCAGATTGAACCAACACTTCTTCAAAAGTATGTGCTGCAAAAGTATATGCTGTTCTAAGTAGTAAAGAATTTTTTTTACAGGATGGGGTAAACCTAGACCTCATTTCATGTGTATTTCTTCCAAGTAGCTACTATGTGTTCTGCATGTTTGCTGTCAGGATTCACTTAAGATCTAGAAGAGAGAGGAAACTGTTAGCTCAAATATCCAGAAAAAGGAAAACAAGCCTCTCTTAGTATTTTGTTTGTTTTTGTTTTCATTAAAATGTATTATTTATGCTAACATGTAATGGTTTTACTATTGTTATTTATATATTTATTTTGAGACAACGTCTGGCTCTATTGCCCAGGCTGGAGAGCAGTGATGCCATCTCAGCTCACTGCAACCTCTGCCTCCCTGGCTCAAGTCATCCTCCCACCTCAGCCTCCCAATTAGCTGAGCAGCTGGGATTATATGCAGCTAATTTTTTTTGAATTTTTTTGTAGAGACAGGGTTTCACCTTGCTGCCCAGGCTGGTCTCAAACTTGTGACATCAAGTGATCCACTCGCCTTAGGTTCTGAAAGTGCTGGGATTACAGGCGTGGGCCACTGAACCTGCCCTATTGTTGTTTTTAAATGAATCCATAAACACATATTTTAAAAATTTCTCAGTTTTAAGTTCTCCTATGGTAAATACCAACATATCTATGTACACAAAAACTCTGGAGTGCTTAATAATTTTTGAGAATGTGAAGGGATCAACACATTGGTAGCAGTGTTGGTAAGCATAATCATATGATTTATCTCTAGTAAAGCTCAACAGAAATGAAGAAAATAAATTATTGGCTTGATTCAAGATAGAATATTGGTATGATGACTAGAATATTCAGTATCTGATTCATGTTTTAAAAATTTATTGAACCCTGACTGAGGGTCAGACACTGTGATACGTCTAAAAATACAAAAGGAAGACAGTCTACCTACTAAGTGTTCAAAGTACAGAGAGGGGAAAAAAATAGAACCTAGCTCAACGAATATTTATTTGAGCACCTGGCAAAATCAGGGCACAAAAGTGAATACTGAATGCTAAAATGGTAACTGTTCTCATGGAATTTATGTTTGATAATGCAATCCAATAAACTATTTTTTTAACCAAAGTAAATAATGAATCAACATATTAAATTCTATTCTTAATGAGTACAATTGTTCTTTTCCTTTTTCTTTTCTTTCTTTTTTTGAGACAGAGTCTCGCTTCGTCACCCAGGCTGGAGTGCAGTGACGCAATCGTGGCTCACTGCCATTTCCACTTCCCAGGTTCAAGCGATTCTCCCCTCTCAGCCTCTCAAGTAACTGGGACTACAGGCATACGCCACCATACCTAGCTAATTTTTGTATTTTTAGTAGAGACGGGGTTTCACCATGTTGGCCAGGCTGATCTCAAATTCCTGACTTCAGGTGATCCATCCACCTTGGCGATCCCAAAGTGCTGGGATTACAGTTGTGAGCCATTACACCTGGCCTAGTACAATTATTCAATAGCCTTCAAAGCAATTAGATAAGCAGAATACTTGCTTTACCTGGGCTTTGAACAATACAAATCTGTTTTCTTTTTTAAAAAATATTTAAACAGTCTTTGATATTCAATCAATGTCCTGTTGTAACTACGATGTCCGATTAAAACTAACAGCTCTTATCTTTTAGAGTAGTTTTCTGGTTGAGTTTCTGCTTCTGTATCCTATAATCTACAAAGATTATCTAAGGCCATGCTCTAAAACTTTCAAAGGTAAATAATTGAAAAAATGTATTTTTTTAATCAGGTGACTGATGCTTATGCTCAAATTTCAGTCTTTATTATATGATTGATGCTTATTCTCAAATTAGGTAGCTCTCACTAATCAAATAAATAGATGGAAGCCCCTTCTCTGTTCTCATCCTAAATCTGAAATTTATAGAACATGGATATTTCCCTGTTCTGTGTTCACTTGATTAGTCAAGAAATCTTTAGAACTGACATCTTTCTGTTGAGAAAAATGCTGATTCCCAATTGGGGAAGTAGAGGATGAAGAGGAGAGAGATACACTGATGTACATGTATATTCCATGACACAGTAGGATCCTCTCTCACATTATCACATGTCTCATGCCCCACAGATATCTTAAAATAATGCCCTAATTTCTTAGATGGGGAAACATTTTTTGTCTGAAATGTAATAAAATATTAAACAAATGTATGTGAAAGTGATAATACTTAAATTGTAGAATACTAATACAAATCAATATGGAAATACTAAGAGCTTTTATACTGTGAGTGTTTTCTCAGAGAGAGTTCTGTTAAATCAGGTGTATGGCCCTCATTAACCTATTTTTTTCATTCTCCTGTATTTTTGCAAATTTCCCAAATAGAATACGTTATTCATTATAGTGGATTGGATAATTTCCTCCCAAAATATACATCAACCTGGAGCCTCAGAATGTGGCCTTATTTGAAATAAAGATTTTGGAGATGTAATTAAGGTAAGTATCTCAAGATGAAATTATTCTGAATTAGGATGGGCCCTAAATTTAACGATTTGGATGTATTTAGGATGGGCCCGAAATCAAATGACAAATAAATGTCTGTCTTCATAACAGAAAATAAGAAGACACACAGAGATAACTGGGAGAAAGCCATGTGAAGATGGAGACAGAGAACAAAGGTCTGTTGCCACAAGCCGGGGAAGACCAAGAGCCACCAGAATATGGAAGAGACAAGGAAGGATCCTCCCCTAGAGACTTCGAAGGGAGTGTGGCTCTGCTGACACCTTGTCTTCAGACTTCTAGCCTCAAAAATATGAGAAAACAAACTACTGTCATTTTAAGCCACCCAATTTGTGGTAGTTTCTTATGGCAGTCATTGTAAACTAATACACTCATTAAGTTGGTTCCTTTTAAAAACTGAGGGAACAAAATGTTTTTCTTCTAGCTTTTGCTTTCCTATGTGTAAATATCAAAAACTAATTCATATAACACTGTAAAACATAATTTGGACAGATTGAAGAATTTATAATATTGAACCCCCTAAACAAGTTCAAATTTTAGCTATTGTAAACATAGAAAAAGTAATATATAATACTAATTGGCTCTTTTTACAGAATTTTCAAATATCTGCAGCCATGTATTTCAATGAAAACATTATTAAATTATTTAGATGAAATCTAGATGTATATAATCCCATTTGTTCATTTACAACTAAATTTTGATTTAATGCCCCTTCTGTGATCTACTGCATCTGCTCTTCCCATTAACAATAATAACAAATTTCCATAATGGGTTGGAGAATCTAAGTCAAGGAAAATAGTGGTATGATGCATCTTTTATGTTCTTACTTTAAAGATCTTCTACTTTTGAGACATACACCCGTTTGAAAAGCTGATGAAAGCTTTTTCCAGTCCCAAAAATCTACAGACAAATTTTTTACATAGAAAAATTTACATGCTCTATCACAGAAATCACAAACCCCTTGAAATCTATCTACAGCTTCTCTAATAGTTCCCAAACTCCCAGGTTAAAAACATCTATATTTAGGCAACTGTAGAGAGTTGACAGATGTTGCATGCATTTTGGGGTCACGTATACTATTCAGATAAACTGCTATTGTTCTTTCTTTAGACTTTGAAATTATTTACTCAAAACAAGATTTCCAAGGATATTAACAATGGTGCTTACTTTGGCAGCACATATACCATAAAGGGAATATTAATAATATATTCTAAGTGTCACTGAAAAAATTTCTTTACACTATGAAGTTTTAAAATATTATATTCATGGGTGTTAATTTATTATCCCTTTGGAAAACATTTTTCTAAAGGAGATTTTATAGTGGAGATATGGGAGAATGGGATTCAATACAGAGAAATCTGATTCACAACAAACTGTCTTGAAAAGAGGACCTCCAAAAGTTTTAGGTATACCTAGTGGGGGAAAATGTTCCCAATGAACTTGAATAAATACCTCATCTGTCATTAGGGTTGCAATTGATCTGCCAATCTCATGGTACTGTTGACCCTTTCCCAGGGGTCCCAGAAGAATGAACAAAAATCTGTAATTAAGAAGAAAAAAATGTTTTAAGGTAGAAATATAAAAATAATTTTAGTAATACAGAATCACTCATCTCAAAGGAATTACTGCAAATGGAGATTATGATGTCAAATACTTTCATAGTTTTTCATAGTTCATTATTATTTTGAAAAATTTTACCATGATTGACTCTTATGCTTAAGATCCTCAAGCAATGGGAATGCATGGTTTTCTGTTTTTTTGATTGATTTTTAATCACAGTGTTTCTCCGTTTAGTTATCTGTACAGTATGTGCAGTTGCTATTCGGAATTTTAAGGATTCTACGATCCTTAAAGAAGGAAAGTGTGAAAAGTAAAATCTGATTAGACCTTTCTAAATAGGAAGGAAGAAAACTCACTTGTACGCAAAATGGCGAGCAGTTCAAAGGGGGCAAAGGTAACACAGTAGCAAAACAGAGAAAATATAGAGTCAAAAAACAGTAGGTGTATGTGCAATTTTCATTATAAAAAATTATTGTCAGGAATCAAAGATCAGCCAGGTAGAAGAAAATGGGGAGTTAATGATCTATTATTTGTAATGCTGAGGAATAAAAATAGTGTCTGCACTATAATATTGCATCTAAATTAGGTCGAACATTTGGCAAATTCATCATCACAAGTGGTGCTTTTAAAGAAATCAATAGATACTCTAACTTTAGCAGACTGGTGATTGTTCTGTCTCTGAGAAGGTCAATCCTTCTGGGAAATTGTGAAAATTAAAGAATGCCCTATATTCTGCCATATCATTCTATGGTGTTAATTTGTTAAATGGTTTATGCTATTAAGTATGAAGACTAATGGCTTTACAAAGTGTACTAAAATAGTTACTATAATTCTACTCCTCATATAGGTATAATCTTTAGAGATTGTACATGTTTTTACATGAGGCAAATATTACACAATTTTAGAGGATGTGACAATATTTTTGTGTGTGTGTCAGTGACAACTGAACCCAAGCCAATTTCTGCTATGTAGAAATGTCCAGTTGACATTAAAAACAGGAATGGTTTAATTTGGTGGCAGGTGCTTTATCAACTATAATAGTTTTTTAAGAAACTTCCTAACCTATGTACATCTTGCTATTTTTCAGGTTTCCATTCCATGGGCTATTTTTAAAGTTCTAAAAGATTATTTTCTGACATTTCTACTGTGTGTTGCCATTGTATTAACAGGATGCCCTTTTGTCCTCCCCAAAAAAGGATAATTAGAAACCCTGAATGGCTTTCTTTATTCTGTTTGTCCAACTAATCATCTTCTATTTTTCACCTTCCCTAACTAAATAGTCTTGTCTTTAAATCTCTTCTCATACAGTTGCTCTACAGTGGCCCTAATTTTTTTCTCCATTGTTCTCTACACATATTTTGCTATCTCAGTGTGAAATAAGGTCACTTAAACCCGACAGTTTTCAAATAAGGGTATATAACCCCATCACGGCTTTTTTCTACTTGTGGGAATTTTTCTTTTCCTTCTTTTTAAATATAAGAACTATCATTGTCATAAATAGCCATCATTTGCTCATAGTTCACCAGACACCTTCCTAAGTGGTGGAACACAAAGGCACTGCTTGGCAGACTGAAAAGAAATTTTCAACTGCTATAATAGTAACTCTACAATTAACAAGTTTAACATCTTACATATGAATCCCAGACTCCCAGAAACCTTGGATAGGTTACAGGTTGTCCATAGAAAATATATAACCTGAATCACATAGTCAGATGCCACTTTAATGTGCTCAGTTTATCCTTTCCCTTTGTACATAAAAGTTGATGTGTATCAGAAATCTCAATAACCCTCAAACAGGATAAATATAGACTTCTTTCTATAATCTGAACAGTAACTAGATTCCTCCCCCAAACCATAGTCAGACATAGGTACTTAAACACTGAATCCCATTCCAGTCAGCTGAGTTCTTACAAAATGAGGCCTCTCCTGGCTGTGTATTCCATAGTTGTAAAATATTTTATCCATAATCAAAGCAGGGAGTTATGTAATCTGCTATATTTTGAGTTAAGGCCAAAGATCCATAGAGGACATATATTCTACAGTTGATACAGTACTTGAACTTTTCATCAAGTAACTTGGCTAAGGCATTCAATGTTTGGAAGAGGAGGCACACTAACAGCTTTTGAGATAGCTGTAGCATCAAACAAAGGGCACCAGCCATATGGGAACGGGGCCCTAAATAGACATGTTTTGCTGCAGGAAAGGACTAGAGTAAAAGGCTATCTGCATTTTGGAATCACACTGATGGTAGGAGTATGGAAGAAAACAAGGCTCCTGGGTAAATTGCTTGGAACCTAATGTGCTAAAGTCGATATTCTGTTTTTCCTTCCTTTCTTTTTTTCTTTTTTTACAGTTTTAGTAATGGATAGCCTTATTCTAAAAAATGAGAAACAGCATAATTCAGTTTGTATTATCCCTAAGTTGTTATTTTATTGTTAAATGAGAAACAAGTTCCGATCATCAAATTAAATTTGTACTTTTAACTCTGATTCAACCACACTGCGATAATACTTCTACCAGTGATTCTACAGACCCTGTGTGTGGGAAGCCCACTATGCCTAGGATTGAAACATATATTTGATACTATCCTAACGATGGCACTTACATGCATTTTGAAGGCCTTCTTATTCAAGTGTAAGCAAACCTTAGTAACTTTGCTATTTCTGAATTTGACCACACTCATGCACAGGATCCTTTCTTTCTTTAGCAGACAATTTAATGCAACCTTTGAGAAAAAGCTAACATGTTACCACTTCTTTTACCAAAAATGTAAAAAAAAAAAAAAAAGAATTCATATGGCTTCAAGGTACCTTGAGATGAGGAATATGCCTAAAATGAAACAGAAGCTTGAGAGAAGGGAGGAAATAATAGAATAATTTTTAAAGCACTTTTCCCCTCCTCCACAAACAAAAATTAATAGTAGTTTTGTGGATTTCACATTAGTTTCTAGTCAAAACTCTAACAGATAATTACCTTGAATCCTCATTTTCTTTCCACAAAAAGATAGTTTAAGAAAAATACAAAAGACACTTTTATACTCTTTACCTGGTTGGGATTGGGACTTCAGCCAGTCCTTGAAGCAATACAGCTGGAGACAACCTGACAAACGCAACTACAGTTCGATCCAAGAACTCCAGTTCTCCCACTAAGATGTTTGATGCTTCAGCACCTGGAGGAATCTTTTTCATAAAGTGCAGATCAACCTGCAAGCATCACCAGGTAAATATGATAAATCAAAATTGGAAAAATCTGGTAAATCATATTCTTGCACAGTGCTTCACATATAGTAATCCATGAATAAATATAGTTTAAATAAATACACACAGTTAAACATCTCATTTGCCCTTTTTCTATAATAACCTTTTTTCTTTACTTGTGGATTATTTTAACTTGTCATCAATAAGATGAGTACTCTAGTTCTTCTACTTATTATTTTTAAACAAAGTTTCTCCAGTCTCAACAATCTTGAAATTTTAGACAGGGAAAAGTATGTGAGTTCAGTTAAATAACTATTCTTTAACCGTAATTTAATTAGCATTTTCCAACAGATTTAATATTTTTATACTACATTACCTAATTTTTGTACATAATACATTTTAATTAACACTCAAATATGCTTATGTCAAAAGAAATATAATCATGTTTCTCTTTACAGTATAAATTATGACTTTAACCTTCTTCTGTTTTCTAGTTGTTCTATATTCTTCACATTCTATATTTGGCCTGGTAATTCTTCAATATTGGTTTTTCATCTGAGAATTTAGATATGACACAGTAGAAAAAATCAGAATAAAATATTAACATTTGGAGTTACTGAAGAGCTATAGTTGAATTTCTGACATGAGATGTTTGTGATTGAAATGAATGTACACAAAGCAAAAGTGATCATTAACAAGAAGAAATGCTAAAAATAAAGGCTGAAGTCTAAAAAATGAATGCAAAATATCCTTAACAATAAGTATCAACTTTATGTACAGGGCCTCAGTGAAAGACAAGCAGTGACTTTAATGTAAATTGTACAAGATCTATGTCTTGTTTCTAATTCACTTGAATTACTTTTTATGAAGCTCTGTTTTTAGGGGAATAAGAATTTATCTGCTCTAGTAATTGATCTTATGCTCTGATATTAATGAAATGAGGGCCAAAGATCAAAGTGAGAATAGCCGAGAGAGAGAGGAATGAGCTCTGGCAAATATGAGGAGGCTGAGAAGATTTTTTTAGCCTAGATAGTTCTGCAGGTTTAATGATTTGAGAATATTTTTCTCAAAAATTTAAAATGAAAAAATCCATGGTAATACTTTAGTGACTACATTAAATATGTTTCTTTCTGAAATCAAGATCATAGTACAGCTATTTGGAAGTTTTACAACTAATTAATCTTTCCAAAGAATAAGGATACCACAAAATATATAACCTAGTATATGAAGCATGTATTCTTTCACAAGGATTAAATATAAAAATATTCTACAGTATTCCATCAAAAATATTAAATAGAATCATTATTTTATTTTAAAGGAAAGGAAGAATGATTTAACAAAGCAAAACTGCCTATAAAAATGTATAACAAATATTATACATCCAAAGTTTTTAAGCTACAAATGTACTCCCAAATATACATTTGTAAATTCATAATTCATGTACACTGGATTATATAGCAAATATTTTTGCTTTTGTGGACCTGATCTTTTAATGTATAGATAGCAAAAGTATTTATTTACTATAATAAGTAAGGTTAAATTTCATGCGATTTGTTGTGGTATTTTTGTAGGTATTTATCTAGCTAGGAGAAATGTACAGATTTAAGATGCTTTAAATTAGTAATGCTTTACATTTTCATTGTAATGCAAAAATTCCCAAGGAGGGAATAGAAGATTTCCCATAGACTGTTAGCTCTGTGAGGAAAACATAATAAATTTCATAATCCTTTCTATTACTAAAAGAATAAACAGTTTTCTCTCTCAATGGAAAGAACAATGATACAATATAAATATACTGAAACAAAATTTAAAATGAGAAAATATCTTTTTAAAAAATCTAGTAATTCTTTGGGAGGCGGGCAGATCACAAGGTCAGGAGATTGAGACCATCCTGGCTGATACGGTGAAACTCCATCTCTACTAAAAAATACAAAAAACTAGCCGGGCGAGGTGGCGGGCACCTGTAGTCCCAGCTACTTGGGAGGCTGAGGCAGGAGAATGGTGTAAACCTGGGAGGCGGAGCTTGCAGTGAGCTGAGATCCGGCCACTGCACTCCAGCCTGGGCGACAGAGCAAGACTCCGTCTCAAAAAAAAAAAAAAATCTAGTAATTGATAATATAAATTATATTGATAATGCCTGAAATTTAAATTCCACCTTGAAAATTCTATAAACTCATTTATTGCTTGACAAATGCCATTGTCTTAACTACTAAAGTCTGTGCCTCAGGGAGGTGGTGATTATAGAAATAACTGTTTAAAGATGAAATTTAATTAAATCAATAAGTACATAGTATGTTAAAATAGTTGAATTTTGTAAAAGAAAATATATGGTCATTACACATGATCTTTAAGCTTACAAAATAGCTAATATGTCATTGATACCTGTTATTTAGAAAAAACATTAAAATATACAGAATTTAATTTCAGGATAAGCAAATTCATCTTTTGACTTCAAATGGAATAAGTTATAGTTCTATAGCACATATCTGAGGCAGCCATTGTATTATACTCATTACATTATTCTTGGAGTAATCATATATTTTGGGAAGTAATTGATTATGTATTATCTAATTATATTATTCTATATTAGGTAAAATTATATATTATATTATTTATGGGGCAACCCTATATTTTGTGTTTGTGTACTATATACTTCATGAAGAAACTTATTTGACAAACAAACTATCTTTTTTTGTTTGGTTAAGTTTTTGAGACAGGGTCTCATTGTGTCATCCAGAGTGGAGTGCAGTGGTGCTATCCCAGCTCACTGCAGCCTTGAACTTCCTGGCTCAAGCCATCCTGATCCTTCCAGTTCAGCCTTCTGAGTAGCTGGGACTACAGGTGTGCCACCATGCCTGGCTGATTTTTTCTCGATTTTGTAGAGATGAGGTCTCACTATGTTGCCTAGCTTGATCTCGAACTCTTGAGCTAAAGTGATCCTCCTGCCTTGGCCTCCCAAAATGCTGGGATTACAGGTGTGAGCCACCATGCCGTTGGCCCCCTAAGCAACTTTTAACATAACAAAATATTATGTTTAAAGACCTGACTGTGACCTCTTATGAAATTATAAATACGTAAAGCAGGTCTAGAGAATCTGGGTTGAACTACATCCCTAAGACAATTGTCAAGTGGAACACAAACACTTGGAATGGACAAGAAGGAAATCCTGGAAGTTTCTGGTCCTCTGGATAGGATCTTGAAGAAATCAAGCTATACTCTTCTGGGTCTGTATTTACACTCATGCTTCTGGGCTCTCCAGACCTCATCTTTATGTTAATAACAGAAAGATTTCTTTCTGGGCCTTTGATACTTAAGCTGTGGATGAGAAACAGTTACATTTCTAGGGAACAGGGAATGAAATTAGATAGAAGATCAAGGTGAAATTGGAAGTGTCTGGGCAAACTACACACTAAGAATTAAAGGAAAAACAGATGGAAATTTAAGGAGAAAGTTTAAGCCTTCAGCCCTTTATAGAAAGTACAAGAAACATCACAGGGATTCTCTGGGGAGAAATGGTGTCTTGACACTAACTCACCAGTGATCTTGAGCAGCTCTCTTAATCACTCTATAATTCAGCTTTCTTGCTGACTAAATGAGGAGTTGTCTAAGGTTTCCTACAGTTCTAGGATTAAATAATACAACTCTTTGTACTATGCTTCATACACTAAAGCTAGATGCAGAAGAAAGTTATTTCTATGTAGAAAATTATGTGAAGCCATCTCTGGGTCATTTGAAGTAAAAGAAAACACCATCAACATAAGATAGCTACGTTCTACTGTCAGCTTGAAAAACAAAAACAAATAGTGTTTTGAAACATCTGCTTTTTAAATGTATTATGGGAAGCTAAAACCTGATAATTTCAGTTATTTTCTAAATCATTACTTAAGTAAGTAAGTGTGACAGGTCTATACATTGGAAGGATTACAAATATGTAGGTTGAATGTAGATGGAATAAATATGATCAAATCATATGAGAGGAATAAAGACCTTGTTTTTCTTAACACCTCAAAATGTTTGGAATCTGCATATTAAGATGCTGAGGTTTTGGAATCTGCATATTAAGAGTTAAAATATTAAAATAGAAAACTAACCTGGAAACTAGGTGAATTTTGATAAATTCACTACTAAAACTAAAATCATAAGGCTAAAAAATATCAACTTATGCACCTGCAAAATCTGGCACTAAAATTTGTTTCCATAGTGATAGATCACAACTGCTCTTTTCAAACTCTACTTTTCTGCCTTCTCAGGCTTTAAAGTAAAAAATCTTACTCAGTCTTTTTTAAATTTCAAAATCAGGCTTACATTACTTTGGATCTTGAAGGATTCATTCAACAAATACATACCAAATACTATTTAAGGCACTAAAGACCCAGTGGAGACCAAAACATTAAATTATGTTTATGTGTTTTATTTCTGACACTACTATTTCTACTACTACTAATAGCCACAATAATAAGTGTAACCACCTTTTATTAAACACCTGCTATAAGTCGAGCACTGTCCCAGGATCTCTCTATATATTATTTGATTAAATCTTCACAATGAAATTGTAAATAGTTTTCCTACTTTGCAAATGAGAAGGCTGAACTTTAGAGAACTTCTCCAAGATCAGAGAGTTTATAATGCCGGAGGTGGGATTCAAGATCTCACACTCTTTCTCAAAAGCCACATTCTTTCCAGTGTGCCATGCTATGAACAAGAGACTGAGGCCTAAAGGCAGTTGACACTAAGTAGAGGGCTCTAGAAATTTAACTTGCCTATTAAAAGATGAAACGGGCCAGTGATCACAAATGTGGTGAGAAAGAAAAGGATTAAAAGAAAGGAAATCGGTTTTTGACTCTTCCATAGTTTTAACTGTTTGGGGGGACCAGAAGATGAGACTCCTGCCTACAACTGGCAATCTTCATTTTCTTTCATATGTGATGAAGAATTCTTGAAGGCTGAAAAGACAGGTCACACAACCAAAAGCAAAATGATATGGAGATATACAATCAGTGTATAAAGGTTATATTATTTTTAAAAAGTTAAATCACAATTTATTTGAAAGGAGGAGCTATGTGGTTTATAATGATTGTTTCTGAGGATGTTAAATATGCCTTCTTTATGCTGTTAATGTGTTTATACATAAATATGCAGCTTGTTATATTATTGCTTTTAAGATCATTTCAAATTAAGAATATCAGAAATTAAACGTATGGCAGTTTGTGACAACTTTTTCCAACTTGCAGATGAATGAAGATGCAATGCTTTGAAAAGATAGCTCTTAGACTGGCAGATGGAATACATTTGAACTGGCTTAATGTTTGAATCACATGTCTCCATACAGTGAAATGAGCTTTGAACCACTGTAGAAATAGAGCTCAAGTATGCCCTCACCTCTCTCTCTTGCTGGTGTGGAGGTCCTTTTTCATGCCTTTGTTTCATCCCACATGGACTAGTATGCCCCTTTTGTTGGCCTCCCAGTCCCTGCACGCATAATTAACAGACTTAAGCTGGTACACCATGCTCCCACGGAGACTCCGCCAGGCACCAGAGGGAGAGCATGCACATAACTAGATCTAGATTATTTAGGCATTGTCAGAGGGATTCTGAAACAGGTCCAAGGAGCTGATCACTATTAATCTTTTCAGAACCTTGGTTCAGGCTACTTTCTCTACTGCTTTCACCCATTCCCACTTCCTCCCACTACTACAATTATTGCCAGTGCTAAGGGCTTTATTAAAATATTGCTCTGAGTTACTTCTATTTCAGCCACTCAGATAAAGAGAATTGTTAACCCGCCATATTTTCACCAAGTATTGAAACTCCTCTTTTGCATTGTCTTTATTTATTTATTTATTTATTTATTTATTTATTTATTTATTTTGAGATGGAGTCTCACTCCATCACCCAGGCTGGAGTGCAGTGACATGACCTCAGTTCACTGCAGCCTCTGCCTCCTGGGCTCAAGCAATCCTCCCACCTCAGCCTCCCAAGTGGCTGGAACCACAGGCACGTACCACCACACCCAGCTAGAAACTCTTCTTTTCTACTCAACTGTTACTTTGCCATAGCTTGCAATGGCACATATACAATGTCAGAAATTTGCTAATTAAAATCACATTATCGTCATTGACTCATTTTCTAAGAATACATTCAAGTTAATGATTTCATTTCAGTTGTCTCCAATTAGATGTATCCCTCAACACAGTCAGTTCTTAATATGTTTTTATTTAAAATTCTGCTCAGTTTTACTATGTCCTTCTAGGATTTCCTTACAGTAATGACTTTTCCTTGATTACATTAACAATTCAGTTTTATATTGTGATTTGCTTTCCCACAAATAGAGGAAAAGTGATTTTGAACAGATTTTGAACACATACTAGCCAAAGTTTTTAAACAATAGATTAAACTTGGCCGGGTGTGGTGGCTCATGCCTGTAATCCCAGCACTTTGAGAGGCTGAGGCAGATGGATCACCTGAGGTCAGGAGTTCGAGACCAGCCTGGCCAAGATGGTGAAACCCCGTCTCTACTAAAAATACAAAAATTAGCCAGACACAGTGGCACACGCCTGTAATCCCAGCTACTCGGGAGGCTGAGGCATGAGAATCGCTTGAACCCAGGAGGCAGGGGTTGCAGTGAGTCGAGATTGTGCCATTGCACTCCAGCCTCGGTGACAGAGTGAGACTGTCTCAAACAAAGAACAACAAAAACAAACAAACAAAAATAGATTAAACTTCTGTTAAATTCCCTGTGAAGCCCAGTTATTCCTTTTATTGGAAGAGAGAACATTATACCAAGTGGCTGAAACATGAATACTATGCATAAAACTCACAGGTTCAGGTTTTTTATTTTTTATTTTTTTTGAATAGGCAAAATGTTACATGTGGACTTAATGCTAACATTATCTGTAACAATATCAAGCTTTGACAAGAAACAAAAAAAGTGCATGCAAAATATTGTGTCAACGCCTCTTAAAATGGGTAGTAATTTCTAGTAGTAATTTAGCAACTTACTTAGATGAGAGGGAGAAAAGCTCACCTTGCTAAAGTCAACAGTGCTGTTTTCTCTGCTAACATCATTTTTATTTTCAACACAGGCTGGAGCAGACTGAGGAGAAACAACCTGACCTGCTAAAAGAGATTGTTGTGACAGAATACAAACAATTACTTACATAGTTGTAGACATACTGAGTGAAATAGGCACTTCAATTAAACTAGACTAACAGGTTTCTTAATGAATTTATGATGTAAGCATGAAGGGTCAATATAAATAGATCTATATTAATACAAACATTCTTATTATTAGTTACAGGTAGAAATGGGAGAATTCAGTAAAAAATTAAACCAATTTTCAGATAAAAACTCTAAAAGATTATTTTCAATAAGGATTATATACAAAAATATGTAAATGTTACCAGGATTTTGAAGCATCATTGATTTCTAGATTTCAACCAAAACTAATGGTATATATAAAAAGACAAGATAGACATCTGTTAAGATTTAAGCTCAGCCTGAAGAATTTAAAATGTAAAGCATTAAAAAGGACGGATATTTATCAGAAAAATACACAGTATATTTTTAGGTTTTATCGCATCTAAAAAGCCAAACCAATGAAAAAAAGTTCTTTGGCCATAACTCTTACAGTCTATATAAGGGGGTTCGGTTAGAAATACCTTTATTTCACATAGTATGAACACTACGGATATGATTTTATGCCTCTGATTATTCTATTATATAAGCATACTGATATTAGTCTGTGATATGAGAAAAGATAAAAACTTGAATTGTATTAGTTTTGCATTAACACTAAACTAAAACATAATTATCTTGTAGTTCTTTTCCCTATTATAGGGAAGATGATGAGAGTTCAGTGGATAGTAGCACTGGGAGTGTGGCAATGACTAGAAAGGGTTAAATTCCATCATTCACTAAATATGAAACATTGTTTGCAGTAAATCATATTAAATTTGTTCATAGTTAGCAATGCAATGAAAATTAAACGTCTCCCCATCTTTTTTTCTGTGAAATGAATAATGACAATTCAAATTTGAAGTCTTGCCCATATTTATGATAATAACTCAATGACTCAAAATAGTGCTTTTATTCACATCAGTTGTAGATGTTAGAAACACTCTCTCTGCCTGGCTCTTCTCTCTACTTACCTAAATCCCAACTTTATTCTAAATTCACCTTTAGTGTCATCTCTAATCACTTTGGTCTCTGTCTGAACTTCTCTAAGCTCCCAGGGTAAATGCAAAAAAACCCCACAAAAACCCTTTCCTTTAAATTCTCTCCTGAAAGTCCACTTATTCTTTGTTACCTAGAAATTAACAACTGGGGTTAAAAATACTAATTATTTACTTTCAAAAATTACTATAAGTTTGCTTTTTAGACTAGTAAGCCTCTCAAGCAGGGGTCATTTATTAATAGGAATAATTGTATGGTTTAAAGTTGTTATAATGCCAGAAAGTAATAGGCTTAATATTTTTCTAGAACTTAAGGATTTCACTACTTTCATTAAAAAATGTAAAATAATAATTTGGAGAAGATGAAAATAAAATGACTTTTTAAAATAAGTTCACCTCAAACCATGTTCACAAATTCTGATTATAGCATATTCTAGGGAAATATGTAAACTTCAGATAAATGTCATACAAGCTACATAAATTATTTTCATTCTCCCATTTCTAACCGCAATGTGCAGCTATGACTGTGAACTCTTCATTAGCAGCCATTCAATTTACCATTCTCAAAATAATAACTATAGTTTTAAAAAAACCTTTTATATAATGCATTTGTGCTACTAACGGATGTCTTCAATCACCAGTTTCACATCATTTCTCCATATTTTAAAGAGTTAGAACATTAGATATATTTAAAATTAAATTTATTGAATGCTCTGTAAAATTGAGTGGTGAAATTCAAGTCATGGATAAATTAAATACACATATACCTGCTTTCTTATAATAAATCATTTCATGTGGTATAAATCTACACAGAAGAACAATTATTTAGTTCTATCACCAAACACATACAAAACAAAAGTCAACCCAGTGCAAAGTCATTAACTTTGAAGAGATTAAATTTTGAATTGGATAGAAAATATGTGGAACTTAAAATTTGAAAAAATTGAATACGTTATGTATTCATTTGTATACTTTAAGTAGAGCATTTCATAAATTACCTTCAGCTCAGGCAGTATGTTTAAAATATTAACACTTGTATTTCTCCTTGTAAATAATTACAGTAATTAATAACTAATATTTATGTAATAATTATAATAAGTAATATATTTTGAGATTTATTGTTGTATGCTATTCTTGTTCTAAAATAAGAACAATTTTATAAAATATTACTTTATAAGGTTGATAATGAACAAGGGATTTAGAAACTATTTTTTATAAATATTTTAAGTGATGTTGATAATGACCTAGTTGAGAGCTTAACTAGCAGGAGACACATCAGATGACAGTAAACTTCTTGCTAGTCCTAGATTTCAGATATGTCTATAGAATGTATGCTAATATAGAAAGTCACGAAAACTAGCCTATGACAGACAAAAAGACCAAAAATTGTATATCTTTTATATTTCAGAGCAGTAGTTAAATAATAGGAGTTAATATTCATAGTTAAATATACTTAATGACATCAAAAGTCCTGCAAAGTTTAAATAGCATTTCAAATCTTGTTATTATTTCTTGTCTATTATTTCCAAAAATGTAAGTTAATTTGCTAAAGTTGAAACAATACACTTTAAATGTGTATATCCTCAAGGCAGTTTTCACAACTTGGTAGTATATAGAACAATGAAGAGATACTATTTAAAAATTAACCTAACAGGTTTGATTTGGGTTATTTTGAAAAAATAGAAGTCTTTTAAAAAGTTTAACATTTTATTTGCTGTATATATAAAACTAATATTCATGCATGAATTATAGTATATAGAATGAATTGAAACCTCATAAATTAAAAATAATTTTATAGTTCTATTATCAATTGTAATCATTGTTTAAATATATTTTTCTTTATGCCAATTAGTTTATGCCACTTATTACCACCTTTCAGAAGAAGATGATGGATTAAATTTCAAAATTAATTTCATTAACTGAAATGCTATTACACAAGAAGAATCAATAAATTCAGATTTTGGAAGGGCATCTCTTATTTTCTTGCTGATGTCTAAGGCAATAGTGGTTCACAGAATGATAATTTTCATGTACAGAATTTTATCTTCAGCCAGAAGTGAATATTTTCCTAATAGAATAACAAAGAATTTGCTAGGATATTTTCCCCTCATGGAAAAAATTAGTATAAGGTTAGGATTTAGCACTCATATATGTGTGAAAGCTTTATGAATGCTAATTGTATACAGTAATTTTTTTAAAGTGCTATGCCACAGTACTTACAAACAAATGCTTTTTACCTGTTTCTTTATATTACCTTTGTCCACTAATCACTGCCCATATTATTTCCTATAAATGAATGTCACTGCAATGTTTAATTATTTCTGTTTTTATAATACATACATAATTTTGAGGCATGAGGATGACTATGAAAAAAGACACTAATTGAGTAATCTTATTATATTCAGGGTAAGTTATTTAAAAACTGATGAAAAGTGGATATCACTAAAGTTAACTAGTATCTGTGACTATTTAAATGTAAATGGAAACATTTGAGAAACCTAATATCTTCTTTGCTATTTATTAAACACATATTTCTGACCTGTTAAGCTCAAGAGTTCTTCACCTTAAATCAAAATTTCTAATGTTTGACATCTTATCAATTAAGATATATATTATATAGTATTCATATTAGCACCTGTTTGAATTACTTTTCTTTGAG
The DNA here is from genome assembly GCF_008728515.1 of Papio anubis. Classification (NCBI taxonomy): domain Eukaryota; kingdom Metazoa; phylum Chordata; class Mammalia; order Primates; family Cercopithecidae; genus Papio; species Papio anubis. The sequence continues at coordinate 45,541,566 of NC_044985.1, read as the reverse complement.
TTATGAATTCATTTTTTTCCTCTGAGCCTTCATGGAGAGATCACACGTGTCAGATAAAAATTATTATAGACTATGTATTTTTCTAGGGCAAATTATAATAGATATGGGGCTAGCATAGGAGAAAACTGAGAGTATTTTGAGTAAATACTAACTAGAAAAATGAAGCTGTTTTTCTGCTTGTTACATCATACATTTTTCACTAAGTGTATTATGAGACTGGCAAAGTCATTTTCTTTATCATAAAGTTGTAGGGAAGGAACATGAGATTACATCAAAAGTACTATTTTATGACTTTAAGTAATAGCAGTATTATTAAAGCACCTCATTATTGGGAAAAAAAAGGTATATTCTCAAAAACCCTGTTGAGTATTATATTAACGTATTTGTCTTTAGCTATAGTTCTCTTCTTTAAGTAAAGTATGCACATATGTATTGTAAAACAGCAGCTTAGCAACTTTTAAATTTATATTTGGCCAAATTCATATCAATAGAATATATTGCATAAATGTATCATTATTTTCTACTGCTTAATCCACTGTAAATTACGTGCACTAGAAGGAAACTGGGATGAAGACATGGAGGTACATTACTATTAACCTAGAGACCAAGCCGGTTTACACTACCTCAGAAACCTTCAACGCATTTAGAGTACCCAAAGGGTAGGAGATGAGGGAGTACAGAGATGAGATGAGCCTGTTAGAGACAGACATAAGACAGAGCAAAATAAAGAAATATAAAGATGAATGACAAAGTTACATACATGTGTAACAATACATTTATTCATGGGAATAGAAAACATAAAGAAAGAAGGGCTAAATATTTAGAAAATGCTGATTAGGTGAGCTACACTTCAAAAACATGAAAAGTATGCAAACAATTAAACTTGGAGAAAAATTAGTGTGCCTGAAAATCATTAATGCAATATAAGAAATAACAAATCCAAACACATCATACTAGAATTATGTTCGCTCTTAAGATCTAGTCTTGACATTCCAAAACTGTAATGACAATATAGCCTCTGGGCAGGCCCATCAGTTGTGTCAACAACGTCATCTTGATTTTCTTGGAAGAGTAGAAAATATCATACTTATTAAACAATGTTTAATTATTTAATATACACAAATGTTTTAATAAGTTTCTCTCAAGCAATCTTAAGAATTATTATTCTAGCTTTATTTTTTCTTCAAAGGTAGAACATTATGAGGGATAAATTTTACACCTTGGATATCTTATTTATGAGACCATTGTATTAAAAAAGCAAGAAAGCATTTTTTAATATCTAATACAAAATACATAATATCTAAATACGTAAAGACAACATGCATCTGAAAATTAAAAGTACAGCATTTGTAAAAGAAGTAACTATAATGCAATAGATCTGATTTCCAAAAGTATAAATAAATATTATGCACAATACATATGTGTACATTGCTTTAAGGTCTGAAATCTACCCAGGCCTAAAGAGTGAACTTTATGTCCTGTCCTCCCAAGTCTAACTGTTTTTCAGTAAACTATGGCATTGAACAGTAGTTAGAGACTTTCTGCACTGTAACTCCTTTTGAGATCCCAAATAAAAGGTACAACTGGAAAGTATTCAGATTATGAGAGACAAAAGATATGTGAAGGAAAACAAACAGAGTTAGAAATTATTAGTAAAGGACAGAGCAGAATAAAGACACCCTATACTTAACAAAACTAATAATCCCAAATTATCTTCAAAAATATAAAAGTTATCATAAGGATAATAATATTTTATAATGGATTTATAATCCCAATGTCTCAAAAGGTAATTGAATACATGACCTAAATGATAAATACAGATACTGATAAATTTTGCCTTCTAGATCACTTAACACAAAAGTCTTATTTTTAGTTTTAGAAAATCTTCCTAGTCCAAATAATTATTTTAATATTTTCAATATATTTATCTTGAGTGTTTTACCATCCATACCCTTTTCAGGGTGCTAATGTCAAAGTAGATATTATTTTTCTATTATTTTTGCTGTCGTTTTGCCAAATGTAACTGTCACTTTTTATTGAAACATCAGAATCAGATATTTAATTCTCACAGTTTTGATGCTTAATGAAAAGTGAAAGTTAAACACAGCATGGTGGCATTAAAAATGCATGGTGAATCCATAGCATCCTTCACATTAGCCCTGAAGAGAATGCAGAATACCAAGAAAAGTTAACTAGTGTGTTTTGAGATGAGACTGACAAATTATCACAAATCACTAAAAAAGGAATGGACAAAGAATGGTAGACTTGGGAAGGAGAAGAGCAAGGAAATGCACTATTTTATTAATCTAATCTATAAAACAGGGAAGACCCCATTTGAAATACAGTGTCTGAATGTTTAACCCCAGAGAGTACTAACAAGGTAACATGCTTGTGAAGTAGAAACTTTATTCTATATGACTCTTTCAGGCTTATCTACATAAGCTTCCATTTGTTTTTGAGACAATTTCAGCACATTAAACAAGAAACGGGGACTTATTTCTACCACTATGCTTAGGGAGGAAAATGTATTCTGTTTTAAAGTTTCTGGAAAAATCTTTGCCCTATTTAATTTCTATTCTATAATCTTTTTTAAAAAAGTCCATCTTTTTGCATAATGGATTTTACTAAGGATTTAAAAAAATTAATAGTATTACCTTTACTTTTTTGATGTTTTGAAATCCTTTTGCATCTCTCTGAACTATTGCACAAAATTTTAAATCTAGATTGCATATTTAGAACAGAAGGTCCAATTCATATTTATGGCTATTAATTTCAATTTGTTTATATATCTAGAGTTTGTCAGGCCTTAGAATTCCTAAGTAGATTGAGAACCTCAGTAGTAAAGGTCTTTCGTACTTTTTTCATTTTTGGGTAGGAGATTTATTTCTAAATTGGTGAAGTCTATACATATTTTCAGAATTCTCAACACACATAATTATGCAAAGTGTGTAAGGAAGCAAAACAGAGTCATAAGGAGGTGTTATAAGCTTAGGCTTAGAAAACCACTTCTGACAGCATACTCTACAACAATACTTAATTGGGTATATGAATCTTATTAGAAATGTTTCCAAGTTTTTATTGCCCTTACGTATGCCTCAAAAAGATTTGTATGTGTTCAGATAAAGGCTGATTGTACAGATGGTGACAGAATCACTTCAGAATCACTCAGATTCTAGTTTTCGGGAAAACTAAACCATTTCTTAAATAAGACAAAAAGCAGGCTCTCAGAAAACCTTGTGACTATATGTAGATTTGTAATTCACAGTTATAATTCTACCATCTCCTCTTATGTTTAATAGAAGTTTAAAGCAGTAACAAACAGTGTGCCTAGATCTGCATATTACAATAAATCATTGATCCAATAAATTCTATAGCATCTTACTTCAAAAAAAAGTCATGAAATTATTGTTAGAGTAAACATTATCTCCAGTGAAATTTAAGGTATAAATTTTAACTAGTTCAAAATGCAAGATCCTTGCCTCTTTGAAGAAACATACCTCTTTCTTAAAGACATATATCTTATTATCTGATTTCTAGCAAAAGTTATGAAGGCAAAAGTCCATTTTTATAAAATCTGCATGCATTCTTAGAAGTTAATTCTTGGGTATATTTTAATAAAGTTTTTGGAGTCATGTAGACATAAGCCCATAGCCAAAATTGTAAATAACTGACTCTGTTTTAACATTGCCATACCAAATAAATACTAGCATTATAAGCATAACAAAAGCACAGCATTTGTAATACATCTCTTAGAATATAAAAGCCTCAAGTTTTGTTATCTTATATATCACTTATTTTAAAGCAAATTGTGATTTAGAATAAAATATGTTTTAAATATGTGATTTGATTCAAAGCAAGTTATACCTCCTCAGAATGTTCAGTGGACTCTACAAACACAAGTTGGTATTTACTATAAAGTATTCATAATAATTTTATTGAACTTAATGTGTGCACAACTATAGACTCTTTTATGTAACAAAAATGACTTATATTCAGTCACTGAAAAGTCCCAAAAATCAAATGAGTATTTCAAAAATGATTTTGTCATTAAGAACTGGTTCTATGCTCTGAGACAAAATTACATCTAATCATCTTTATCTATTTAATAAAGCATTTATTCTACATTTTTTATGTATATTTGATTCAGTAGTATGGAAACTGATTAATATGAAGCAAATCTGGAGAAAACTAATTTTCATACATTTTATTTAAGGCATCTCTGAAGCTTTTGAAAATAGGGTGAGATTACATGATATTTCATGCTGTCACTACATGTGCTTTCATCCATTTGTGGAAATCAGTCTTTCCAGTAAAGCATTTGAAAATACTTTTCATTAATTTTTATCTTTTAGAACTGGAAACTTTAAAGCTGATAGAAGTTTAACAAATTCATACCATCTTCATGGTAACTTCATTTTCTTTCATGAGACTAATAGAAAGGATGGATGACAATAGGAGATTCCTAAGCAACTTCCTTAGTGCAAATGATCAGGGGTTAAATAAATGCAAGGAGAGAACAAAAAATACAGGAAAGATAAAAGAGTCCAAAGCATAAATCATAGAAAGTCAAGATTGCTAAGAAACAATGGTGGTCATCTATATTGGTGTATGAAAATGGTCAGTGGGGTGGCTCCATGGATGTTGAAGATGCCACATTACAAACAGCAATGAGCCCTTGAACCGGAATCAGCCATAATGTAGGTAAAGTCACAAGCAATGCACTGGCTGGTCTTTTCAATCATTTTCTCTAATGGAATTTGTTAACTATGAGCAACATGAGACCAGTATCTTTTTTCCACAAACACTAGATGATGATCATGATTCCTTTAAATGAAAACACCATCTATGGCATAAGTCAAAGCCCCGCATTACATTTTTAAGCTACAGGACAGAGACTAGGACCTTATTTGTTATGCCACAGATGCTCTGTTTATGTTTTCTGCAGCAAATCTAAAAGTTTTTTTTTTATTAAATATTAGGTTTTTTTTGTATTTTTTCCTGAGCCTTTCAGGAAACTTAAGTTCTTTTCTAAAAGTTTTACAATATGATGCTTGATAATAAGACTATATCCTCATGTAAAAAGAATTCTACAATAATGTGAATTTCAAAAAATCATTTTCAAATAAAACAAATTTTAAAAGATTTAGAAGCACTTCGATATATCAGAGACCTATAGTAGACATAAAGAGCACAATAAACAAACATTTACCATTTTTGTCCATGGAATTTGGTTCTGACTGTTTCTTGCCAATATCAGCAAAGGAACGAACAATGGGAATCCTGTTGGTGAGTTTTTTCTGATTCTGATGATGATGTTGTTTCATCAATGCCTCATGGACCCTGTGGCGTACATCTTCATTCAGCTGACCTGAGCTCACTTGTTGGTCAAGAACCATATCTGAAGAGAAGAGGCCGGAAGAAGATGAATACAGCTTTCCTCTAGAACATGAGCCAGCCATGAATCACTGAGTCCAAATATGCAAGCCCTAAACAATATTAGTCATCTTGAAATACAAATAACTTCTTTAAAAAAATTCCTAAGCATGGTGTTATAAATGGAAATTTATGTTCCATTGTAGAAATGTTGCACAAGAAAGATTTGGGGCAAATTTTCATTATAAATCATTCTATTTTAAATATATAATTCTCATGAAGTATTATTTTTCAAAGGGGAATAGTTGCATTGAGAAGAAAGTTCTTTATTTCTTCATTATTCACACTGATGGGTGGAATAGCTGTAGAGATGATATGAAAATTCATAATGTGTTTGAATTCACAATTCATAATGTGTTTGAATTTGGAAATTGGTTTTATACTTATATTTTAATATTTTTCCCATTTTCTAGTACAGACTAATTTCCTTGTTTCCTCATTAAGTGAACAGAAGTCTATCTGTGAAAATCTGATGCAAAGAGGCCTATGAAGTGATATAGTTACTGAATTTGGAGAGTAAACAATTCTGTTTCATATGGATAGAAAATCAGCCCTTTCTCAAACTTTCCTGGAAACACACTCCCTTGAGAATGTTAGATTAAAAAGATATTTTATGCCTGCAAAACAAAGACTGGAAGGTGAGATTTCAGAAGTCTATAATTAAGCAGATTATTTACCATACATAGTATCAAAAATGTCAATAAAGTAGATAAGCAAAGGTATTTTAAGTTTTTTAGTGATATAAAGATCACATCAGTGAATGTTTGTGTAATCAGTTTGCTTTCTGATTATCAAATATTAACTCTAATTGTTTTTAAGGCATTTAACATCTTATGTAAAGCAGATCGCAAAGAGCTGCCTTCCACTGCCTTTTTGAGTACAATAAAGGTTTCAAAATTAGCAGAATGCTGCCTTACCAACAGTATTTCCCTTCAGTGTGAAGCCGAAATGAACTAGGGGACAGATTTGGGCCACTTTATGACATTCTAGCTAGATGACTTTGCAAAGTTGAATAACGTCAGTGTCCTTATTTATAAAATGGAGATAATAATATCTATATCACATGTTGGTGCCAAGACTGGCATAAGGCACCTGATGCACTGATTGGAATATTGAGGCTATCAGTAAATATTTCCCAGAACAGGATTTTCTTTGCAATTTTCGTTACGTAGATTATGGGTTCCTGGTTTGAAATTTGTGGTGGTTTCAATATATTCATATTTTATAACAGTTTATCAATTAGAGACAAAGCTGGGCTTATCAATAGCAGAAAACCTAAATTAAACTACCTAAAACAATTTTATTGGCTCACATAATAGAAAGATCAAAGTTAGGTTGGCTCTAATTCTGCTTCTCTGTGATTTTGTTAACTTCCCCCTCCTCTAGGGTAAGCTTTAACCTCAGGCTGATTTTCCTTATGGTCATAAGATGGCTTCCAGCCACAACAAGGAAATATATATTTTTGTTCATATGCAGTGAGAAATATATTTTTTGTGACTTTCTCTTAGATGAGTTATTTTTCACCTGGCCAGGAAAAATTATCCTAAGTCTTACTGACATAGCCCTGCCCATCTTGAACCCAATCACTGGCAAAGGAGATGGTATTCATATTCCTGACAGGCTAATCAAGAACTGCACTTCAATCTAGAGTTAATTCTCTAAACCAGAGATAGACAAGCTCTTTTTGTCCTGAGCCAGATAACAAATATTTCAGGCATTGTAGGCCATCTGATCTCTGTCACAAATACTGAATTTTGCCTTTGCAGCAGGAAAGCAGCCACAGGCAACATGAACACAAATAAACCTGGTTATGCTCCAGTGCAACTTCTTTATGGATGCTGAAACTCGAATTTCATATAACATTCACATCACAACATATTAACTTCTTTTTTATTATTTTTCAACCATTTTAAATATAATCCCCATTCTTAGCTCAAATGCCCTATGAAATCAGGCAGTCGGCCATATTTGGCACATGGGATATAGTGTGCTGTATCATTTTTGTGTGTACAATGGAAAGAGGTAGAATGAATATTTGGAAGTCACCCATAATATATACCTGGAATGTTTGAAAGTCAGTCACTATAATTACCTCAAAGGTCCCTTCCAATTCTGAAAATGTATTATACTATAGAATAATATTTAAATCTATTTTTCAGTTCTTTGGAGATCAGTAGTTATAATACCCCTGGGTTAATCTGAAATAAAGGAAATAATAAATTGTCAACATATATGACATTACACTGAAACCTTGCTAAGATGGGAAAATGTATACAAAATATGCATATGCTTCATAATGGAAGTTGTAAAGTAGGTTATTAGAATACCAATATGATATTATTGTAAGGCAGTTCCAAATATAAGCCATGATATGAATTCCCAGTTCAATATTCTAGTCAGAATCAAAAGTAATCACATAATAAACCCTGCATATGTTTATGATTTTTAATTTCTATTAAAGCACAATGTTTCCAGGCTCAAACACTATAAAACCCATAGGTCACTATCTTCACAGTTTTTCAAAGAAAAGATTTTTATTTGAAACAGTTATGTAAGGAAAAGTAAATATTAAAAAACACACTCATCTGTTCATTAGTTACAGAGAAATACACAGCAAACTTCTCCAAAGTATAACTGTATCAAATTATATCTTACTTGTCTGGAAAAAAATTACTCATTTTGCTTAAGAATATAACATATTAGGGTGACATTTAGGTACCAAAAGGAATCTGAATTAGTAATCACTCACATTGTTCTTTTCCCCACTACAATATATATCAGTATTAACTTGAAAAGTGTGAAAGAATAATGGACCATAATGAGTTTTGGTCCAGAGTGAAGTCCTGCAATCTCAGCAGGCTATGATGCCTACCTAATACAGTCTATTCTGCCCCAGGATCTGGATGAAAAGCAAAAAAGCAAGAGAAAAAAAAGGACAAATAGGTCACACTCTCACACTCCGCTAACACTAAGCAGGTTCTAGAAAAATAGTAGCACTTTGAGACCATCCTGCCCAACATGGTGAGTTCCCGTCTCTACTAAAAATACAAAAAATTAGCTGGCCATGGTGGCGCGCGCCTGTAGTCCCCGGTACTTGGGAGACTGAGGCAGGAGAATCGCTTGAGCCCGGGAGGCGGAGGTTGCAGTGACCTGAGATCGCGCCACTGCACTCCAGCCCGACGGCAGAGCGAGACTTCGTCTCAAAAAAGAAAAAGAAAAAAAGAAAAACTAGTAGCACTTGTGGAAAACGGCCTCAGAAAAATGAAAAATTGTTTTTCATCCTATCAGGTAACTATTTTATCATAACGTATCTTGAATGAAAGCCCCTAGAGGCTATGACATATTGCAGATTCTATATAAATCTCTGTCTTTTTGAAGATCATCATATCAATGCTTTGAAAACCCATTGTCTTAACTGTAAAATATATTGGGGGAGGTGGGGGGGAATATGATATGAAATTCCTAAATTCTGTGGTTTGGTTGCCAGCACTAACAGGGATGTGTGTGCTAAAGGTGTAAACTGTAATAGAATATTTACTTTTCAGACCAACGATTGTCACAGTATAGGCGTGTTAAAAAATATATGGTTATTCCTATACTCCCATATCTACAGATTACATTCAGTGGAGCAAACTGCAGATGCTTCCTTCAATGAAAGATTTTAAACAACAAAGGTTGTTTAAATAAGTTGGGAGCTATGATTGATAATCTGTCCATGGTACTAACTTTGGTTTGGTTTTAATTTCTTCCTAACTCTCATTGACAGAATTAGGTTAATGTATACACACACTGAAGAGAGGATATTTCCATCATTAATCTTTATAATGCTTAATTTCAAAGAGATTAACATAGACCATAAAATTCCCTGTAATTTATATGAATATAATTGAGAAGCATATTCAATATAATTAATCTCCATATCAGAGTAAATTGTGGTAAGAAGATATATCCGGAGAATTTTGGATTTGAAAAGGTTAAGTAATATTTTGAAGGATAAAGTTTAAATTTATTGAGTTTCCTGAAACATGGGAAATAGATACATTTTAAATTAACTTTAGCCAAAAGAAAATCCTACTTTAATTATACCAGAAATTTTTGACAGACTTGCCAGATACAAATGGGATTTTCTGCTACTAAGTCTACGAAAATATCTTAAGGAATTATCTGAGTCTGTTAAAAACATATCAGAACATTGATATAAAAATCCTTGATCATTACAAAACAATATCTGGGTCATATTCATCTAGTAGGAAATGTCTGAAAAACATCAATACTGCAAAGCCTGTGCATTCACAAAGTACTAGGGATTAGAAATCTTAAAGGTAAACTGTGACACTTAGCTTTTGTAAAACTGAAACGAGTGACTAACGTATGTGAATTATGGCTAACAGAGAAAAATCATGATAAATAAGAGTTGAGGAAAAAGTTCAGAGCTGACTGTTAATCACTGTGGCCACAAATGATCATGAAACAGAATAAAACAGAAATTATGGTTGGGCACAGTGACTCATGTCTGTAATCCTAGCACTTTGGGAAGCTGAAGCAGGTGGACTGATTGAACCCAGGAATTCAAGACCAGCCTGGGCAACATAGTGAGACCCCCATACCCCAAAAATTATGATTATAGGTTAATAAAACAATTATTTCCATTTCTGCAAAGGTCATCTTTGATAAAGAACTGTCTATTTATCTGTTTACGGTGAAATAGTTTCTTTCCTACTTTATAAGTTGCTTTGATAATAAAACATAATTATGTGACAATACTTTGCAAAGTTAGAAGTCTTAAAAACGGAAAGCATGCTTATTTATTACAAACTTAGTAACACAGCTCAATTTTTATAAAATGAAAATAGGAGTAAGTAAAAAATAAGAATATAATTACAAACTATAGGGAGAAAATATTTTAATGAGATTATATTGAGGGGATACATAAGTAACTTTTAAATTTAGTCAAATTATAGTTATCAATGAGAGGAAATCTCTTCTCATTGTAAAGGAATCTAAGGTAATAACGATCAACAGAGATATTTGTAATCATATTTTTCTTTGTGATGTTAGCATTAAACCACTGACATATTCTAAATGTCATTTTACAGGCTGCTCTGCACTGAAAAATGGGACATTCAGGTTGGGCTACTTCAAAGTCAGAAAGATACACACTAATTAGAAGAGCAGAAAGAATACTAAAAAGCTATTTAGGGTATCAAGACGTCAACTGAACTACTTTCACTGTAAGGATAGACTTAGAGAATGTAATTTGCTTGAAAAGGCTAGATTTAACCCAGTTAACCTTCACATATTCTACAGAATTGAGCTTGGGAAACGGACAGAGTTAGGAAAAAGTTGCATAATTTTAGACAATGAAAGTGAACTAAGGTGATAAAATGAACAGTGTTTTAGTCAAATTACTGGGAGAAAATTTCTTCATAAAAATAACTTTCTGAGGAAAGCATTAGAAATTACATAACTTAAGAAATGTGAAGACTGGTAAAAGTGTAAAGGGTGTGTTCTGAGGCTAATTTTGCCAGGTGGTAGAATGTGACAGTTTCACTTCCCATTTCAAAATGTATTTGGATTAATCTATTTTCAAAGGTAGCGTCATCATCAATTCAAGCAGTGAAAATAAATCCCTTAGCACAAGGCCTCCAACCTTTTAAATCTTAGTTTCTTTCTTTATTAAATAAGGAAAACAATAATAACACTAAGAACCAGGTTTGAGTATGAAAAAGATAATTACAAACTTAAGAGCTTCCCATACTTCAAAGTACTGTGAAAAGCCCGGCTGTTTCATTCCTAATTAAAATATAAAAATGTTTAATGGGTATTAGCAAGACCATATAATGTAAAGCTAAGAAACTGAGCTGGATAGCTACCTATTTCAGCATTCTTAGAGAGTTTGTTTATTTCTGAGTTAATCATTTTCTCCATTTTTTCTTGATTTATTGCAGCTACAGTAGCCTGGATACTTCTGAAAATTATACATATATGTTTAACTTTATAAAGTATTTTAGGCTCTAGTTATGTAATTTAAAGAATAATCTCTTTACAGGTGTCACATGAAACAGAAGAGGACTGCTTATCTTTCCTGTTTGGGGCAGAGTGTGTGTGTGTGTGTGTGTGTGTGTGCGCGCGCGCGTGCGCACCCGTGTATGTGTTTTAGATTTTTTGGAATTTTTGTTTAATAAATCAAGCCAAAGTATCTTTTAGTACTTACTGTTCTTTTCACATATACTGCAATGCCTATCAGCACCAATGACTAAATCAATAATTTTTAAGGTGATAAATGTGCCATCAAAATTTGGGTGACATTCACTTCAAGACATCTCTTTTTCTTCAGACAGCAGTTGTAGTGTAACAGAAAAGACACTGGGCTTAAAGTCAGGGGCCCCTGGGTGAAATCTAGGTCATGACAATTTTAGAGTTTCTATTTTCTGATTGGAAAATGAGAATGACATCTACTTCATGGGGCTGTTCTGCAGATTAAAGTAGATATGTTATTTTTCTAATATATAATTCTCTTTTATATATGATTAACACACATATAATTTATTTTTCATTTCTACAATATAATTAAGATACTAAGTTTTTCCACTTCACAAATACATATCATATGGGACAAATTTTATTTTTTCCCAAACTAATAATTTTTAAACTGTCTCTTTTCTTTGTTTGTATTTTTAAAACCTCCATCAATTATTTCATTTATATACTTTCAAAACTTGTTTCTGTGTTTTTGTATTATTTTGTCTTTACTAAAATATGTTTGTCTTCTGGTCAAAAGATACAGGAGTTCTTTGACTCAATTTCTGTAATAATAACATTTCCTAAATATAGCTGTCTATATTATGAGACATCATTGAATTCTAATACTAATCATTTATCAGGTTGCAGTATTGAATTACAAAACAAATCCTAACTATAACACTTGGCTTCCTCTGGAATTCAAGGGTTTTAATTAAGTTTAAAATAAATGGCCATACTCTTCTGTGTCCATTCTAAACCAACATTTTTCTGTTTATTGAAATTTTTTCATTTGGCGATTTCATGTGTTTGGATATTGAAAATAAGTAGCTTTAAGGGTTTTTCCTTTAAATTTCTAATGGTGAGAGTCTAATAATGAAAATGAATGGTGAATGGGAATCAAGATATCTAGGTTCTTGTCCTAGACTTGGCACTGCCAACCTAGAGCATATTTCTCTGAGATTCAACTTCTTTTATCTCGAATAACAGGGTAAAAGAAAATGACTTTTAAGGCCTCATACAGTGATTATGAGAATAGTTTTCCAAAGTTCATGCATATATTGAATTACAAGGAAAAGAGAATAACAAAAAAGTAGCTGTACCTATAAAATAGACTAAGGGAGAAAAGATATACCTGCAATTTCTTCTAAAGTGTTGGCATGCATGTCCAGCAACACAGTTCCATTCAGAATACAACTTCTCAACTCAAACAAGCTGTGCAATGAAAGAGTAGCTACATAAGGCTTGCTCCACCTTTCTCCTCCATCTTCCACATCTTCTTCAAACTTCAACCACCTATATAAACAAATATTATCAGCACAGTTTATATTATATTGTAGGTGAATGATCCTTTATCCCAAAAATAAAAGGTTGAAATAGAAAAGCAGTCATATTGTGTCTTGGTTCATAAGTTTTGGAAGTATATAAAAGCTAGTCTAAGCCATTTGGCTTATTTCATTTTAATTCTATTTAGCTCACATTCTTTCTGTAATTAAAAAATAATTGAAAATAAAGGAAAACTCATGTTATTTTGTTAACTTGTCTAACTCTGAAGAAACATTTAAATATAAGTGTTTAACCAGTGGTCACAGAAAATCTTATGTAGCACCAATAAAGAGTGTATCCTTCATGGAAAGTTAATGGTAATTGAAAAAGAAAATGAAAGAATACTTATTTTTCATTGGTGGGAGGTCTTAAATCTGAAAATTTTAGTCTCTTGGTAATTTTCTTATAAGATCTTGAGGGAGGCTAGCATAATTTGGGGCCTGTTGTATAGGAAAAATCTCTGTTAGGCTTGCTTGGATGAAAGCTAGTGATAGCAGTCACTTCCTAGGGACTGAATATGTGAGAATTAAGCTCAGACCCCATCCCTGGGTGTTTCTGCGAGGATGGATAATCAGAGAAGAACCTTGATGTCATGATGTCAAACAGGAGACCATTGTCTTCTTGGACCGAAATGAATAGTAATACCTAGATTGTCTGCAAGCAAGATAAATGGAACAGATAAAGAGAAACCAATGATTTTATCGCTCTGGCACAAGCCACTTTATTCTTATCTGTTTAGGAACTTGGTCTCTAATCCTAATAGATGACCAATTTAATTTCACCATTTCTAATGAACCTTAGCCTAAATATTCTTGCCTACCTCCATCTTCACCATTTCCCTCATTTCTTTTCTCCTTAGTCATTTTTGACCACAATTTCTCTCTCCAAGCAATACGATTCAAATCCTCTATACGATATTATATTATTATTTTGTGTAACAAAATGATACAACTTCAACACAGAACAAATATGTGGGAGTAACTAGTTAGGGAATCAAGTGAATTAGCCAAAAGTAACTAACCAAAAGAGTCAGTCAGAATGATTAATGTCCAGAGTAGTAAGAGAGATCAGCAAAGCTATGGATCTGTCTCTAGTGTTTAGGAAGCAAAAAGAAAAAAAAAATGTCAGACGGTGAAGAGGAAACCAATAGAAAAGAATACTTATACCTGCCAAAACTTACAGTCAGGTAAGAATAGCAATGCCACATTGAAAAAGCGTACATTTAAGCCACAAATCACCAACAGTATCTCTTCAAGGCTGGGCATTTTATAGAACATTTTTGTCCACACAAAAAGTTTTCATATTAGTTATTCTTAAAGTTTTTCAGTCCTAAACAGGGCCATAATACCTCATAAATCATGTGATGGTAATATCATGTCATAACTGTTCTCCCTCTCTTCCTAGGAAAGAGTAAAATATCACTACCTGGCTTCCTTTTAATTGGGTGAGTCCATGTCTGTGATTAATTCTGGAAATGGGATGGGAACAGAAATTATGTGTGTGTCACTTCCAGACTGGAGTATTTAATTGTCAAGAGGATATCCTCTGGAGCTCACCCTTTCCTTGACATACAACAAGCAAAAGTTCAAGATGAAGGCTGATCTATCAGCTGAGGTTTCTAAGTTACTGTTTAATACAGTGAACAGACGAGCAAAATCCCAATGATCTATGATGGACATGAATTGTGAGCCATAAACAAATGGGTTTAAGCCACTGAGATTGCAGGATATTTTTAAAGCATAATTTAGCCTATCCCAACTGACTTAGATCATCATTTTAGTTATTCATATCAGCATAAAAATCCTAATCAGAATTAATAGTGAAAGCAAATGTGATTTTAATAAATATAATAAATTATTATTTCTTGTCAGATATGAGAATAAGGCCATAGTCACACTATTATTTCAATATCACAAAGGAGCAACCTCTTGGCAGACATTTTAATGCTATAGTATTATATAAAGTGTCTTCAAATAGTTGAGAATAAAAAGAAATGTATATTTTTTTCTATACTCTACAGCAAAACCACGTTGTAATAAAAGGAAAGTCTTTTAACTTCTCTGGGTCACTTTTCTCACAGGTAAAATGATGAGACAAATCAAGCACATTAAATAATTTTCCAGAGATCACCTAGCCAGTGACCTTGTCAAACCAGGATCCAACTCTTAAGTTTTTTTTTTTTTTAAATTTTGTTTTTCTCCAGAGTCTGTGCCCATTTCCCACCATAATACAGTAATTTGAATTGAACTTATAGTGCTTTTCAGCTCAAAGATCTTATGCTAATGCTTATAGCAGAAACAACTGATTTAACATTGAATTTTCATCCATGTCTGGAGCCAATCTTAAGTTGCAAAATATTCTTTGTTTTCACTTTTTCTTTCATATTATTCCAATTTGTTTTCTTTATTATCTACTATGCTAGATAAAAATAGATGGTTTTCCTTTGTGAATAAGACTCAAACATACTATTCTGTGGAAGGGCTAAAATGAAACTTTCCATAAGGAAGTGGCATCAGGGGAGTAGATACAACTTTTATTAAATTTCCCAATTAAATTATAATCTACTGACATATGCTGTGGATTTCAGATAAAAAGAGCAAAAGGAAGGGAGGCTATATAATAGCACGTATGCTGGTGTTATTTTGACTGAAGAACTTTGTGAAGTTGGAAATTTACTTTCTAGTCTATTTGGTGGTATAGGAAACCTAGAGGTTTAAAAGGGTGTAATACTATTTAAGGAAATGTAGGTTTTCCTCTATGGAAAATGTCCTCAATTAAGGTTTCTAGAGCTATGGTACTTTCTGTCATCCCTGTTTATAAAATTGATTCTAAAATATTGTAACAGTGAGACGATGGTTAACAGTGAGATGATGTCTCTACAAGAAATTAAAAATGTTAACTAGGTGTGGTGGTGCATGCCTGTAGTCCCAGCTGTTCAGGAGGCTGAGATGGCAGGACTGCTTGAGCTCAGGAGATTGAGGCTGCAGTGAGCCATGACAATGCCACTGCACTCTAGCCTGGGTGACAGAGTGAGATCCTGACTCAAAAGAAAAAATAAATAAACTAAATTAAATGTAATCTCCAAAAATTATACTCAAGTACAAAATCCTGAAAAGCCTTTGTACATTACTAAAAAATCATATTGTTTCCCAACTACTTAAGTGTAACTCTAGAAACTTACCCATACAATAATATTGTTTGTAAGCTGTAATAATATGAATAACAAATTCACTTTTAAAATACTCCTGGGCCTCTTGGTCTATATAGCATGATAAAACCCTTTCTTATAATAAAATTTATACTTAAAATTTACTTCTGGATAACAGTGAAGATGACTAAATAAGTGACAAAGCATCTAAATCATTTCATCTTGACTCCTTTGAAAGTAAAATTTTAAATTTTAAGAATGCTGGAAAGGGGTTCCTGTTTTTATATCGGAAAAAAATGACTTTAAACCAAAAACAATCAAAAAGTAAAAAGAATAGGATTACATAAAAATAAAGTGTTCAGACAAGAAGACTTAACTATCCTAAATATATATGCACCCAATACTGGAATACCTAGATTCATAAAACAAGTTCTAAGAGACTTATGAAGAAACTTAGATAATGACACAAGGAGTGGAAGACTTCCAACACCTCACTGATGATATGGGACAGATCACTATGGCAGAATACTAACAAGAGATATTTGGGACCTAAACGTAACACTTGACCAGATGAACCTAACAGACATCTACAGAACACTCCACCCAACAAAAACAGAATATACATTCTTTTCATCTGTACATGGCACATATTCTAAAATTGACCACATACTTACCCATAAAGCAATTCTCAACAAATTTAAAAAACCCAAAATCATACCAAACATAATCTCAGAACACAACACAATAAAAATATAAATCAATACAAAGAAGATATCTCAAAACTATACAATTGCATGGCAACTAAACAACGTGCTCCTTAATGATTTCAGTAAACAATGAAGTAAAGGTAGAAACCAAGCAATTATTTGAAACTAATGAAAACAAAGATAAATTAAAAAGTCAGGAAACAACAGGTGCTGGAGAGGATGTGGAGAAATAGGAACACTTTTACACTGTTGGTGGGATTGTAAACTAGTTCAACCATTATGGAAAACAGTATGGCGATTCCTCAAGGATCTAGAACTAGATGTACCATATGACCCAGCCATCCCATTACTGGGTATATACCCAAAGGATTATAAATCATGCTGCTATAAAGACACATGCACACGTATGTTTATTGTGGCACTATTCACAATAGCAAAGACTTGGAATCAACCCAAATGTCCATCAGTGACAGATTGGATTAAGAAAATGTGGCACATGTACACCATGGAATACTATGCAGCCATAAAAAAGGATGAGTTTGTGTCCTTTGTAGGGACATGGATGCAGCTGGAAACCATCATTCTTAGCAAACTATCACAAGAACAGAAAACCAAACACCGCATGTTCTCACTCATAGGTGGGAACTGAACAATGAGATCACTTGGACTCAGGAAGGGGAACATCACATACCGGGGCCTATCATGGGGAGAAGGGAGAGGGGAGGGATTGCATTGGGAGTTATACCTGATGTAAATGACGAGTTGATGGGTGCTGACGAGTTGATGGGTGCAGCACAGCAACATGGCACAAGTATACTTATGTAACAAACCTGCACATTATGCACATGTACCCTAGAACTTAAAGCATAATAATAATAAATAAAAATAAAATAAAAAATAAAAATAAAAAAAAGAAAACAAAGATAAGACATACTAGAATCTCTGGGACACAGCAAAAGTAGTGTTGAGAGGAAAGTTTATACTGCTAAATGCTGACATAAAAAAAAAGAAACAACAACTTACATCTTAAGTTAACAACTTAACATTACACTTGAAGGAATTTGAAAAGCAAAAGTCAACCAATCCCAAATATAACAGAAGAAAAGAAATAACCAAAATAGAGCTGAACAGAATAAAATGGAGATGAAAAAAAATCACACAAAAGATCAACAAAACCAAGAGCTGGCTCTTTGAAAGAATAAATAACATTGATATACTGCTAGCTAGATTAATTTTAAAAAAGGAAGAAGATAAAAATAAACACAATCAGAAAACGAAGGAAACATTACTACTAACCCGACAGAAATACAAAAACCCTCAGAGACTATTATGAACACCTCTGTGCTCACAAACTAGAAAAGCTAGAAGAAATGGATAAATTCCTAGGAATATACAACTGCCCAAGATTAAACCAGAAATAAATTATTTTTATTATTTATTTATTTATTTGTTTATTTATTTTATTTATTTTTTTGAGACAGAGTCTCTCTCTGTCACCCAGACTGGAGTGCAGTGGCACGATCTCGACTCACTGCAACCTCTGCTCCTGCGTTCAAGTGATTCTCCTGCCTCACATCACAAGTAGCTGGGACTAAAGGCACACACCACTGTGTCTGGCTAATTTTTTCGTATTTTTAGTAGAGACAGGGTTTCACCATTTTGGCCAAGCTGGTCTCAAATGTCTGGGCTCAAGTGATCCACCCACCTCAACCTCCCAAAGTGCTGGAAATCAGAGGTGTGAGCCATTGCACCTGGCCTAATCAGAAATACATTGAAACCATGAACACACCAATAATGAGTTCCAAAATTGAATCATAATAAAAAAGCAAACAACCAGAAAAAAAGCCTTGGATCAGATGGAGTCACAGTCAAATTCTACAAGATGTATAAAGAAGAACTGATACTGAAACTCTTCCAAAAAACAAGGAAGAGGGGTTCCTTTCCAATTCATTCTATGAGGCCAGCATCATTCTCATACTAAAACCAGGCAGATACACAACAAAAAAATCTTCAGACCAACATCCCTGATGAACATAGATGCAAAAATCCTCCATAAAATACTAGCAAACCAAATCCAGCAGCACATGAAAAAGCTAATCCACCATGATCAAATAGGCTCTATTCCTGGGATGCAAGTTTGGTTCAACATATGCAAATCAATAAATGTTATTTATTACATAAACAAAACTAAAAACAAAAACCACATAATGATCTCAGTAGATGCAGAAAAGACTTTTGATAAAATTAAACATCCTTCATGTTTGAAACCCTCAAAAAACTAGGCATTGAAGGTATACACCTCAAAATAGTAAGCATTATCTACAACAAACCTGCAGCCAACATCATACTGAATGGGCAAAAGCTGGGAACATTCTCCTTGAAAACTGATACAAGACAAGGATGCCCACTCACCCCACTCTTATTCAACATAAGTCCTGGAAGTCCTAACCAGAGAAACAGAAAAGAATAAAAAATAAAAGGCATCCAGATAGAGAAAGAGGAAGTCAAACCATCTCTCTTCGCAAATGATATGATACTATACCTAGGAAAGCCATAATCTCTGCCTGAGGCTCCTACATCTGCTAAACAAATTCATCAAAGTTTTAGGATACAAAATCAATATGCAAATAGTATACATTTATATACACCAACGACATTCAAGCTGAGAGTTAAATCAAGAATGCAATCCCATTCACAATAGTCATGAAAATCATAAAATACCTAGGAATACAACTAAACAGGGAGATGAAAGATCTCTGCAACAAGATTTACAAGACAGTGCTGAAATAAATCAGAGATGATGCAAACAAATGGAAAAACATTACATGCTCGTAGATAGGAAAAAAATCAAAATTAAAATGGCTATACTGCCCAAAGCAATTTACACATTCAATGCTATTCCCATCAACCCACCAATAACATTTTTACAAAATTAGAAAAAATTTATGCATTTTTACAAAATTAGAAAAAAATCTAAAATTCATATGGAACCCAAAAAGATCCCAAAGAGCCAAAGTGATCCTGAACAAAAAGAATGAAGCTGGAGGCATCACACTACCTGACTTCAGACTATACTACAAGGCTACAGTAACCAAAACAGCATGGTAACATTATAAAAACAGACACATAGACCAATGGAACAGGTTAAAGAACCCAGAAATAGAGCTGTACATGTATAACCATCTGATCTTCAAAAAAGCCAATAAAAATAAGCAATGAGGAAAGGACTTCCTATTCAATAAATGCTGCTGGGATAACTGGCTAGCCATATGCAGAAGATTGAAACTGGACCCCTACCTTTCACCATATACAAAAACCAACTCAAGATGAATTAAAGACTTAAATGTAAGATCAAAAACTATAAAAACTCTAGAAGAAAATCCAGGAAATACCATTCTGGACATCAGCCAAGGAAAAGACTTTGTGATGAAGATGCCAAAAGCAATTGCTACAAAAACAAAAATTGACAAGTGGAATTTAATTGACCTAAAGAGCTTTTGCACAGCAAGAGAAACTATCAACAGAGTAAACAACCTACAGGGTAGGAGAAAATGTTTGCAAACTATGCATCTGACTAAGGTCTAATATCCAGAATCTTTAAGGAACGCAAATAAATCAACAAGCAAAAAACAACCCTATTTCAAAAGTGGGCAAAAGACATTAACAGACATTTCTCAAAATAAGACATACTAATACAAGTAGCCAACAAGCATATGAAAAAATGCTCAGTATCACTAATCATTAGGGAAATATAAACCAAAACGACAATGAGATACCATCACACATCAGTCAGAATGCCTATTACTAAAAAGTCAAAAAATAACAGAAGCTGGCAAGATTGCAGAGAAAGGGGAATGCTTATACATTGCTGGTGAGAATGTAAATTAGTTCAGCCACTGTGGAAAGCGGTCTAGACATTTCTCAAATAACTTAAAACAGAACTATCATTCGTTCCAGCAATCCTATTACTCAGTATATAATCAATGGAATATAAATCGTTCTACCATAGAGACACATGCACATGTATGTTCATTGCAGCATTATTCACAATAGCAAAGACATAGAATCAACCTATGTGGCTACCAATGGTGAAGTGTATAAAGGAAATGTGGTACATATACACCACGCAATAATACATAGCTATAAAAAATGAGATAATGGCCTTCGCAGCAACATGAATGGAGCTACAGGCCATTATCCTAAGTGAAATAATGCAGGAACAGAAAACCAAATACTGCATGTTCTTACAAGTGGGAGCTAAACATTGCGTACACATGGACACAAAGAAGGGAACAACAGACACTGAGGCCTAGTTGAGGGTAGAGAGTGGGAGGATCGAAAACTACCTATTGGGTGACAAAAAATATCTATCAGGTAAGGCAGAGGAGGGGGAGGATTGAAAAACTACCTATCAGCTGACAAAATTATCTGCACAGCAAACCTGTAAGTAACACACAATTTACCCATGAAACAACCCTGCACATATACCCCTTGAATCTAAAATAAAAATTGGAAAGAAAAAAGAATACTGATAAGATGTGGGCTCTGTGTGTGTGTGTGTGTGTGTGCGCGCGCGCGCGTGTGTGTGTGTAGTTCTATGCATTAAAAAATTTTTTTGAGATACAGTCTCGCTCTGTCATCCAGACTGGAGTGCAGTGGCGCAATCACAGCTCATGCAGCCTCAACCTCCCGGGCTCAGGTGATCCTTCCACCTCAGCCTCCCAAGTAGCTGGGACTATGTAGCCAGGCACCAAGTCTGGCTATTTTTAAACATTTTTTTATAGAGATGGGGGTCTCACTAAGTTACCCAGGCTGGTCTTGAACTCCTGGCCTCAAGTAATCCTCCTGCCTTAGCTGACCACCCAAAGTGCTGGGGTTACATGCATGAACCACCATGCCCGGCCTCTGTTCTATGCATTTTTATGCCATGTATAGATAGATGTAACCTCTACCACAATCAACATATGAAGCTGTTCCATCACCACAAAAGAAATCCCTTGTGCTGCACCTTTATATTCTCAATCCTCACTCTATTTCTGTCTCCTGGAAACAACTAATCTATTCTTCGTCACTATACTTTTGTCACTTTGAGGGTGTTATCTAAATGGAATCATACAGTTTGCAACCTTTTGAGACTGACACTTTTTTACTAAGCATAATGCCCCTGATATACATTAAAGTTATTGTATCGGTAGTTTGTTCCTTTTTTATTACAGAGTAATATTCCATTACAAAGATGAATGTATCAGTTTGTTTAATCAGTCACCCATGGGGGACATTCAGGTTGTTTGCAGGTTTTGCCATACAGCCAACAGACACATGAAAAAATGCTCATCATCACTCGCCATTAGAGAAATGCAAATCAAAACCACAATGAGATACCATCTCACACCAGTTAGAATGGCAATCATTAAAAAGTCAGGAAACAACAGGTGCTGGAGAGGATGTGGAGAAATAGGAACACTTTTACACTGTTGGTGGGATTGTAAACTAGTTCAACCATTGTGGAAAACAGTGTGGCGATTCCTCAAGGATCTAGAATTAGAAATACCACTTGACCCAGCCATCCCATTACTGGGTAAATACCCAAAGGATTATAAATCATGCTGCTATAAAGACACACGCACACATATGTTTATTGCAGCACTATTCACAATAGCAAAGACTTGGAATCAACCCAAATGTCCATCAGTGACAGACTGAATTAAGAAAATGTGGCACATACACCATGGAATACTATGCAGCCATAAAAAGCGATGAGTTTGTGTCCTTTGTAGGGACATGCATGCAGCTGGAAACCATCATTCTCAGCAAACTATCGCAAGAACAGAAAACCAAACACCGCATGTTCTCACTCACAGGTGGGAATTGAACAATGAGATCACTTGGACACAGGAAGGGGAACATCACACACCAGGGCCTATTGTGGGGAGGGGCAGGGGGGAGGGATAGCATTAGGAGATATACGTAACATAAATGACTAGTTAATGGGTGCAGCACACCAACATGGCACATGTATACATATGTAACAAACCTGCACGTTGTGCACATGTACCCTAGAACTTAAAGCATAATAAAAAGAAAGAAAGAAAGAAAGAAATCTGCTGTGAACACTCACGCAGAGGTCTTTGTCTGAACATGTTTTCATTTCTCTGGGATAAATGCCCAAGAGTCCAATCGCTGGATCATATAGTAAATGCATGTTTAGTTTTATCAGAAACTGTCAAACTGTTTTCCATAAGTGGCTCTACCATTTTACATTCACACCAGCAATGTATGAAAGATCCAGTTTTTTCAAATCCTCACCAACATTTGTTATTATGACTTTTTTATTACTCTATTAGGTATGCAGTAATATCTCAGAGAAGCTCTAATTTGCGTTTTTTCTAATGACTAATGATATTGAACATTTTTCCATGTGCTATTTGCCATATGTATCTCTTCTTTGGTGAAATGTCTGTTTGTGCCTTTTGCCCATTTTTCTAGTTGATTTATTTTCATACTGTTGAACTTTGAGAGTTCTTTATATGTTCTACATATAACACTTTTGTTGAATAT
The DNA here is from genome assembly GCF_008728515.1 of Papio anubis. Lineage (NCBI taxonomy): Eukaryota > Metazoa > Chordata > Mammalia > Primates > Cercopithecidae > Papio > Papio anubis. The sequence goes on along the minus strand of NC_044985.1, from coordinate 45,518,154 downwards.
CTGGTTTGCAAATACTTTCTGTCTGTAGCTTGCCTTTTCATCCACTTAACAGAATCTTTCACAGCACAAACATTTTAATTTTGGTAAAGTTCAATCTATAAATATTTCCTTTTACGAATTGTGCTTTTGGTGTTATGTCTAAAAACTTGCCACCTAGCCCTAGGTCCTGAAGATTTTCTCTTATGTTTTCTTCTAAGAATTTTATGGCTTTATGTTTGAAATTTAAATTTATAAACTATTTTGAATTGGTGAGGCTAATTTTTTGCCTGCAAAAAATTGTCTAGTTGCTCCAACATTATTTTTCGAAAAGATTATTCTTCCTTCATTTAATAGTTTTTGTGCTTTGTCAAAAATCAGTAAGCTTTACTTGTGCTGGTCTATTTCTTAGTTCTCTATTCTGTTCCAGTGATTTATGTGTCTGAAATGACATTTTAAAAAATCCAATTATTCTTCCTTCCTTTAGAATAATTTTCTTCAAGTTGAGGGCTTAATTCTATGAGAAAAGAATGGAGTTCTTTTCAGGGAGTTTGGAACTTCAGGGAGTTCCAAACAGTTTGTTAGTTAAGATGACCAAATATAAGTTATATGCATGGATGGTTTGATGTACCCATAGGTTTTATGAGTATTATAGGAGGAGGCAGAAGGTACTTTCCATAAAAAGGTGCCCACATGTTACAAATATCAAGTTACTAAAGATACTAAACATTTCAAGATTCAGTGCTTTATGCCAGCTCCAGAACGATGCCAATTCTTTAAGAGATATTTAAATGAATATTGTTAAAGAGACTATTAAAAATAATACATACACATAAATACGTAACTATAGCTCTCTTTTCTGTTCTTTTAAATCCCATTTCATCCTTCAAAGATAGACATGAACAGATCTGGGAACACACCAGACACCGTTTCAAGATTTGTAGTCACTGAATATACTGTCAGTTGCAAAATGCCTGATTACAATTAATGACCTAAAGTGTTGCAATTTGTTCCAGTTTTCAAATAAACTCTGCTGACATTTGTTTGAATAGCAAACCAAAGCAAACAAGAGTTTCAAAGCATGAATGAGATGTGATGGATAATGCTAAAAAATAAATAAATAAAACTGTTGGCCAATTGCACAACCTCTTCTGTGGGGGGAGAAGGGAGGATTTAAACCCTGAGATTATTTTCATTTCCTTCAGTATGTCTGGATCTGTTTCATCCAAGATTAGCACATTGGAGTCTCTTTCCAATAAGCAACATTAAATAGATGTTTCACGAATTCTTTGAGGATTAAGTTTATTATAATCTCCTGTATAATATTCATATTAAAATATACAGAATAAAATTATTCTGTCAATTAGGTGCTTCTAGAGAAGGCTTTTTCTAGAGAATTTAACTCTTTCTGGGTGTTCTATTCTCACTAACTCAGTTTAACTTTTCTAAGATTTTTAATTCTCTCATTCTACCCAAACAAAAAAGAGTAAGTCTATCATCCAAAAGGAGTTACTACATCATCCAAAATTATAGCCTTCGGGGAAATAATGGATGTCTCAAGAAAAAACATCCTCTTTTAGGATAGTTGGGGGACATGGCTAGGGTGGAGCTAGAGGATAACATGTAATCAAAGAATACCTATAGTCATCTTAAGGGGAAATGAAATACATCCAAACTTAGTGTTTATAGACATTAACTGTTCTTAATCTATATTATTTTCACACCTGTTCTTAATCCATATTATTTTCCACTAAAAAATCCAGATGACTTAAACCATTACTAATTTTGAATATCAAATGCCTTCACAGCATCAATAAAATTTTTTTGATGTAATAATCCTTTTCTATGCTGCCACGTATGTACCAGAAGCCTAACTGCTACCGCCTGCTTTGCCTCTTCTGAGCTCATTTGTGGGAAGCTTTTATAAAGGGCAACTACAGTCAGTCAAACATGTTGTCACCACAATTGCACAGCTGTGGTAGCTTTGCTCATTTTTCTATCAATAACATTACTTGTTATTTATAAGCAGGACATTGTAATTGTGTTGATTTCATTAGTCTCTTCATATGGCTTCTTTTAGGGTTTTTAAAAGTGAACAGCTGGTTTTTACAAACATTTATTAAATAATTATGATTCAAAAATTTAGCTTCAAAATCTAAAACTTTGCTTAAGTTTTACTTGGCAATGACAGTGGGCATAAATTATGCAAGATGTGATATGTGACAGGTGCAACGTGCTGATAAAATATCCTTTTAATTTCTGCTGTGAGGGTAGAAAATTATTAATCCCATCTGGAATACTAATCAAAAGAAAGAAGTGCTTTAAATGGTGATTCTAATGATTTACTAGAATTAAATTGCATTTGAAAAATGTGATGGAGTCATGGATTAACAAAAATTAGCTTTTTTAGATGAACTAGGGCAATCAGAACAAAATTACTTCTGCCACTTTAAAACCTGTTACTTTTCGAAATCCTCAATAAATATATTCTGCCTTTCCCTGAGGCATTGTGTCTCAGTTAAAAATTCATCTACCCTCCCCTTCAATATCTGTTATTATTTCCATTGCTCACCAGATGTCTCTCTGAAGCTCAAACAGCTATACCATGCATTAGATTCTAGAAGCTTGACTACGAACATAGGTCCATCTAATAATATTAGAGAATGTGAGTGATTAACTGGATTATCTTTTTTATTCTTTATAAATCAACAGCAATATATTTTGGTGGTTTACGACAAACATGTTATTGAGTTAATCCATTAGATTATAACAAAAACCTACTTGCTCAACTGTAACAAAGTGAGAGTGCTACATTCTAGTATCACTTCTGCAATCTCCTAGCTTTATGAGAGTGGGCAAGTTACAAGAAGTTATTGGTTAAAATGAATGGATCACTATTTGATCTGTAAGATGAAAAATCACCAACCACTATAAGAATAAGGGAGTTTCTCTTGCCAAAATATATATTCCAATCTTACTTTTCAGCTCTATTATGTAGTATGAGGATAAAGAAGGAACTCTAAAAGAAATGCTTCAAAAAATTACTTCTTAGCAGTTGATTAAAAAGACTCTAACTAACTAGAAGTATCTAGTCACCACAATCACCAGATCTCCTTCCTTCAAGTCACCCAGGAACATCTGTTCCTTGTAACTCGTAGTAGACAGATGCTTCTGGTCTTAAACAGGGAGGGAGGCACTTTAACTTCCTTATCAAAATCACAAAAGAGCAAGTTATATCACTAATTTGTGGAAAAGATGATCATATATTCCTTTTCTGTCACCAAGAAGATGAGCACATATATTACATATTTCTAAAACTCCCAGGTAGTTTTTGATGCAGTTGGGACAAAAAGTAAGGTAGAAGTCTCTTCATCTTAATACGTACCAGGTTATATAAAACTATTTTAAATTTAAGTCTATATTTAAAATATTACAATACAAAACATTATGAGGAAACTTAAGTAAATTTTTTTATTAAAAAGATTAGTTCATACAGAATAACATGCCACCAATTTAAAGTGTTCAAAAAGGCAAATAAAGAAAATAATGAATAATTTGATACAAAACGGATAAAGGAAATGAATTGTCTGTTCACATGAAAAAAATAAAAACATGAAAAGATATTGAACCTCACTAATAATTTGAATAATCAAATTAAAACAATGAGGTTTATGTTTTATTTATAAAACTAGAAAAGACATTTTAAGCAGTTTGATAATTTACTGTGAAAGGATGTGGAGGAAAAAAATAAGCACTCTCATACACTGTTGATATAAGTGTAAATTACAAAAACATTTTATGAAGGTAAGTTTACAGTATTTATCAAAGTAAAAAAATGTCTGCTCTCTTTGCTACATATGTTCCCATTGTTAGAAATTCACTTTATAGAAACATCTACAAAATAATGACAAAATATTTGTATGAACAATCATTGCAGCAGTTTTTATGGGAAAATATAAACAACCTAAATGTCTATAAAGACTAGCTAATAAATAAATAAAGGAAAGTTCGTCCATATAATTGAATGCAATGCAATCATCAAATAGATAATGTAAATTTGAATTGCTGGTATGGAAAATGTTCCAAATATATTAAGTGGAAAAGATAAGATATGAACACTGTATATTGTATAATCCCTATTGTGTAAATTTAAAAGGGCATATATTTACATGCAGGTTTAGGCATTAAATTTGGGGGGAAAGATGCACAAAAAAGATTAACAGTGATTACTTTTGAAAAGAGATATTGCAAATAAGCGTAGAGAAGTACTTTTACTTTTCTGCCATGCTATACCTTGTGAATTTTAAATACTGGCAGTTATTAGTTTTATTTATTTTAAAATGTTAATAAGGATAAACTAGGTGGTAGCCATTTTGATTGTCTTGTTTTTAGTGTTTTTTAAATAAAGGAGAGCTGTAAAGACCACTGAAAATATATTAAACAAGAATTAATTGGGCCAGTGTTATTCACAAGATTCATTTTCATAATTGAGAATTGAATTCTACACTGTCTGAGTAAAGTCAATGAATAAATGCAACTACGAGTTTAACATGATCCAGTGGAATTTCTGTGGTTTTCAGACAGCAATTGCAATCCGAGGACCACTAAAAAATATGCTTAAGATAAAGATTTTCTAACAATAAAGCTGTCCTATGATGGAAAAGATAGCCTAACAAAACAATACAACCTGTGTTGGCAGGGGGATGGTGGCTCACACCTACAATCCCAGCACTTTGAGAGGCTGAGGTGGGTAGATCACTTGAGGTCAGGAGTTCGAGACCAGCCTGGCCAACAGGGTGAAACTCCATCTCTACTAAAAATACAAAAATTAGCTGGGCGTGGTGGCAGACGCCTGTGTTCCCAGCTACTAGGGAGGCTGGGGCAGGAGAATTGCGTGAACCAGGGAGGCGGAGGTTACAGTGAGCCGCTATCTCACCACTGCACTCCAGCCTGCGGGACAGAGCGAGACTCTGTCTCAGACAAAAACAAAAACAAAAACCACTAAACTGGTGTCAATGATGTGTTTAAGCACATCCTGCTATCTCTGCCTAGAATACTGTCCCCTCTGCTTTTCCGCCTAGCTAACTCCAACCCAACTCACAAGAGCCAGCTCAAGCATCGCCTCCTCCAGGGAAGCTACCCTGATCGTCTCTCTCACCTTGTGGTTTAGATAACTGCTACTCAAAGTGTGGTTCTCAAACCCAAAACATTTTGCACAACATCCTCATGATCTGACTCTATGCCTGAGGCCTACTAAGTCTACATTTTAAACAACACTCCAGGTGATTTGTAGTCACATTAAAATTTGTGAAACAGTGAGTAAATGACAACCCTGGGTGTGCCCACATTTTCTTGTGCATACCTGCATCGTAGCATTCATTATTCAGCATTTACAATTTTGTGTTCTTGTCTAAATTAGACTGCAAGATCTTGTCTAAATTAGACTGCAAGATCCCTAAAGGCAAGATCTAAGATTTTTGTTGTTGTGCCATATCCATTGCACCTGGCACATTATGGACACTCTATAAATTGTTAACTGAGCAAATCAGAAAGAATGAACAAAAAGTAAACACAAAATTTAATTACAACTTTACAGAACTCTATCAATGATATAGCAATGTAAAAATCTTAATTAGAAATGATAGAAAAAGTGATTTTAAAAGATATTTTTAAAAACCACTATACTTAAATGTATGCATATCCTAGAAATATATTACAAATTATTTTTATTCTCATGAAAGAGCACATGAAATCCAGGACTATACATAAAGCATCTTATGATATTTGCCCTTTCTTCTTTTAAAAAAAGCCCACTTTCAAGTTATCATATAATATCATAAATTTAGGTGCAAGCCAGCAGCTGAAAAAACAGAAATAAACTACTTTTAGATTTCTTTTGTTTTGTTGATAACACACAAATTATGTTACTGTTTATCTTTAAGACTGCAGCTGTTGCTGGCTCTGCATCACCGTTTACTGTAATTACTGCCTTCAGATTTCTTTCTGACCCATATCCCGTTATAGGATATGCTCAGGCTGGATGAGCAACTTCTAAAATCAGCAGCAATCGTGGATGTTTGCAAAATCGTTGTGTTAGAAAACTCTTTTTCTAGTAACATGAAAATTATTTAGTATGCCTTCACCCTTTAACAAAAATCCTCACCTGGCTGTTTCTCGCCACTCAGCATCCTCACCTTCACGCCAACAAATCTCATCCAGTTCTGTGAAAAGGTCATGAGGAATGTGTTCCTCGTCATCATCCTCGGTTCCAAGAATAAACTGTACCCTCTGTGATGGGGTGTCTAAAAAATCAGAGACATGTATTACCATGAACATGTATTACCATGACCCTGAGCTTAAAATATCCCAGTCACTGCCTTCAACACCACCCCAAGCTCACACCTCCCCTGCTCCCCACTGCAACACTCATCCAAAACAAACTCAGGAACTAAAACCAAATTCATCATTACATGAAGTCCAGTATAATTTGGGAGCATAAATATATAAAATGTATATATTAATGTATACATATAATAAATAAATAAATGATTATTTTGGATTATTTTTAACACTCATGGAAGCTATTCCTATTTCTCAGACACATATACTCATTTTCTCTCATCATATATGGTATATTTTATGGGTAATATTCAGGAGAGTAGATTATGATAAAATTCATTTATACTAAAACTATGCAGAGTGTTATTCACCAAAAAAACTCCCTTGTGATCCTCCTTTGTAGTCATTCCTATCTCCCTTTTGTAGCCCCCAGCAACCACTAATCTGGTCTCTTCTGCTAGCTTTGCCTTTGCAAAATGTCATGTAAGTGGAAACACAGCATATAACCTTTTGAGACTGGCTTTCTTCACTTAGCAAATGCCTTTGAGATTTTGAGATTTATCTGTGAATATGTGTATTAGCAGTTCATTCTTTTTCATAGCTGAGTAACAGTCCATTGTAGGAATGTACCACTCTTGGCTTATGCATTCACCTGCTGGAGGACATTTGGATTTCTAGCGCTTGGCAATTATAAATACAACTGCTATAAGTATTCTTGTGTAGGCTTTTGTGTAAACATAAATTTTATTTATCTACGGTACATACCTAAAATGAGGATTGCTAGTTACACGAAAAGTGTACATTCAGCTTTATAAGACACTGCCAAACTGCTTTCCAAAATGGCTGTACCATTTTGCATTCCCAGCAGCAATGCAAGAGAGTTGCAGTTGTTCTGAATCTTCACCAGCACTTGGTATTATCAGTTGTTTTGTAGCCATTCTATGTAGTGATATTTCATTGTGGTGTTACTTTACATTTCTATAATGGCTATTGCTGACAATTTTTCCTAAGTTTATTTGACTTCCATATTTATTCTCTGGCAAAGTGTTTATTAAAATATTTTGCTTATTTTTATTGGGTTGTTTGTTCCTTACTGTTGAGTTTTGAGACTTCTTTATACATTCTGGATACACGACATTTTTTGAACGTATGATTTGCAACATTTGTCTTTTTTCCCCATTTATAGTTTGTCTTTATATTCTTTTAGCAGTGTCTTTCATTGAGGAAAAGTTTTAAATTTTGATAAATTCTCATTTGTGTGTGTGTGTTATAGATTATGCTTTTGGTATTAAATTTGAAAACTCTCTGCCTAAAGGTCACAAAGATTTTCTTTTATGTTTTCTTCTGAAGTTTTGTATATTATATTTTACATCTTGGAGGTATGGTCCATTTTGAGTTAATTTTGGTATAAGATATGAGGTTTAATTCACGGTGGTTTTTTAAATTGTTTGCATATGGATGTTAAATTGTTCCAATATCATACCATTTATGGAAAAGACCCAAATAAAAGACACAGAAAAAGTGTATTCTTCATGCTTTGTGCTGTTTTCAAAAATCAATTAGCTATATTTGTTTGGACTATTTTTCTGGACATTCTAATATGTTCCATTGATCTAGGCCTATATTTCAGTCAGTCCAGGATACTATAACAAAGTACCATAGATTGAGTGGCTTATAAACAACAGAAATTTGTTTCTTGCATTTCTGAAGGCTGGATGTCTGAAATCAGTGTGCCAGTGTGATTAGGTTCTAGTGAAGGCCTTATTCTGGGTTGCAAACTGCTGTTTTCTCCTTGTAATATCACATGGTGGAAAAGGCTGAGAGAGTTCTCTGAGGTTCATTTTATAAGGCACTAATCCCAATCATGAGGGCTTTACCCTCATGACCTAATTTCACCTCAAATGCCCAATCTCCTAATACCATCATATTGGGGTTGGAATATCAACATATGAGTTTTGGGGGAACACAAACATTTAGTTCATTGCTTTGTCTATTCCTTTGACAATACCACACTTTCTTGATTACTATAACTTTAGAGTAATTCTTCAAGTCAGACGGTATGAGTCTCCCAAATTTGCTCTTCTTTTTCAAAACTGTTTGGCTATTCTAATCTTTTTGCCTTTCTATACACATTTTAGAACAAGTTTTTCTGTATCTACAAAATTCCTGCTTGGAATTTGATTGAAATTGCATTAAATCTATGGACCAATTTAGGGAGAATAGTATCTTAACTGTAATAATTTTTTCCAATCCATGGAAACTACATGTATCTTTATTTATTTAGTTCTTTCATTTCAAAACATTTATTTCATCAGGTTTTATAATTTCCAGAACACAGATTTTATACCTGCTTTGTTAAATTTATACCTAGATATTTCATTTCTTGAGGTTATTATATTTTTTATTTCCAATTTTTAATGCTAGTATAAAGAAATGTTATTTTCATGTGACCCTGGATCCTTCAACCCTATTAAACTTATTATTTCTAAAAATTTTTTTTGTAGATTCCATGGAATTTTCCAGGTAGACGATCATGTCATCTGTGAATATGAACGGTTTTATTTTTTCCTTTCCAAACTCTTTATTTATTTATTGTACTAGATAGAATTACAGTACAATATTAAGTGGCAGTGGTGAGAGTGGCCATGCTTACTTTGTTCCTGGTGGCAGGGGGAAAACAGCCTTTTATGAATAAGTATGATGTTAGTTTCCCTTCATCTGAGAATGCCTTTATTTAACCTTCATGCCTAAAGGATAAGTCACTGGATATAGAATCCTGGACTAAATATTCTTTCAGCATTCTCAAATGCTATTCCACTTCCTTTTAGCCTTCATGTTTCTTAATGAGAAATCTGCAATCATTGGGATCATTGTTCCATTCTTCTCTATCTACTATTAGAATCTTTTCTTTGTTTTTAGTTTTCAGAAGCTTGGTTGTGATACTTTTGAATAATTTTGGGATTTGGGGCTTTGTTTTGGTGTTTGTTTATTTTAGCATCTATCCATAGAGACCTGGGCTCTTGGTCAGTTTATAGGTTTTCCCAAAGTCATTTTCTTTCCTTCCTCTTTCTTTCCTTTCTTTTCTTTCTTTCTCTTTTCTTTTCTTTTCTTTCTTTCCTCTTCCTTCCTTCCTTTCTCTCTTTCTTTCTTTCTTTCTTTTCTTTTTCTTTCTTTCTCTCTTTCTTTCTTTCTTTCTTTCTTTCTTTCTTTCTTTCTTTCTTTCTTTCTTTCTTTCTTTCTCACTTGCTTGCTTGTTTTCTTTCTTTTTTTTTTTTTTTTGGATCGATCCTCTGTCAGGTCACAGTGGAGTGGTGTGATCTCTGCTCACTGCAACCTCTGCCTCCAAAGTTCAAATGATTATCCTGCCTCAGCCTCCCAAGTAGCTGGGATTACAGGCATGCATTACCACATCCAGCTAATTTTTGTATTTTTAGTAGAGATGGAGTTTCCCCATGTTGGCCAGGCTGGTATCAAATTCCTGACCTCCAGTGATCTGCCCGCCTTGGCCTCCCAAAGTGCTGGGATTACAGGCATGAGCCACCACACCTGTTCTTCAGCAATTATTTCTTCCATAGTTTTCTGTTTATCTGTTTGCTTCATACTCTTTCTCTTTTGCTTCTGATATACTGATAGCAGAATCCACTGAGAATGGTCATCAACAATAGCCACAGCTTGTTTTGACATCATCTTTTCTCTAATTTTCCCATAAATACGCCATCAATCACTTTAATAAATCTAACAAACAGAGGCTGGAAACAAACTCATCCACTTTGTCTCATACAGGTCTTTACTTAAGGTTACTATCAACAGGACTCAAAGCAGAAGGATGGACCAATCTACAGTATATACCTCAACCACACTGCCGATGTATTCAGCTGCTGAACGCAACCAATTGAATAAATCCCCCAAACCATGAAGGTTTCCCTTACAAAGCCATGTGACTTTCTCCTTTAGTTTCTATATTAACCTTTCCACGTGGCTGAAGGCATTAGATCAGGTACAGTAGGATGTATGAGCAATTGCACAGTTTCTTCCTTGGACCAGAAGGAGGTAGCTGAGGGCAATTCTATCATCCATAAAAACCTTAGCCCCTGAACTGAGGCTAAAGAAGACTGCAATTGTATCATTAATCTTTTAGATTAAATTCAGGGGCAAATTTCTTACCAATTTTTCTAATTTGATGATTACCATTGTAGGGATAACTGTCTAGGGCACACATAACTAATAAGTCAATTATCCCTCCAGGAAGCTCATCCTCATAGCCAAGTTTAGATTTTGGAGTTCTCTCCAAAATCGTCTAAAGCTTACATAATCTACTGGTGGTGTTTGCTTAAACTTTCAAAGGTCTCTTACAACCATCTTTGTGGTTCAAGTCACTGTGTTTTATTTGATAGGAAGGGAAAATAACGCATGATTTGGACATAAGACATGCAGTCTTGGCCGGGCACAGTGGCTCATGCCTGTAATCCCAGCACTTTGGGAGGCCAAGGTGGATGGATCACGAGGTCAGGAGTTTGAGACCAATCTGGCCAGCATGGTGAAACCCCATCTCTACTAAAAATACAAAAAATTAGCTGGGCATGGTGGCACGTGCCTGTAGTCTCAAATACTCAGGAGGCTGAGGCAGAAGAATTGCCTGAATCCGGCAGGCGGGGGTTGCACTGAGCCAAGATCGTGCTATTGCTCTCCAGCCTGGGCGACAGAGCAACACTCCATCTCAAAAAAAAAAAAAAAAAAAAAAAGACATATGGTCTTATGGTCTTAAGGGCTCACACAATGGCCCTAGAAAGAACGTTATTTACAATGACTGTGTCCCCAAAAATGGACTGATGTCAGTTAGAAGACACAGGTTGGCAATGTCTCCAACAGGGCCTCCAGACCAGCTAGTTGGCCTTGGGGTTCTCAGTTCAATTCAGATAATTGAGATTATCCCTGTTTTTTAGAGAAACTGCTTGGGGACAGGCAGTCCAATCTGATCTATTTGTCCATGCCAGCCACTACGTGGCATTCATCCATCCCATGGAATGAGTGATTGATGGTTATAGAAAGAGGTGTAAAGAAGACACCTAAAGGTGTTAATAGGTTGTGTGTGTGTGTGTGTATGTGTGTGTGTAGGAGATAAAGGATCTTTCCCTGCTGTTTCTAATAAACTTCTCAAGGTTAAAAGCGATGATGATCAAAATGCAGGCAGAGATATCTGATGAAGAATGTTAAGCCAGCAGGCAATTACATTTAAAGCATTTACCACAGTTTGACAGACTCACACCAAGGACTTTTCTTTATGTGGGAGTCTCCAGGGAAAGTTCTGAAAGACCATTAATTTTACTCCTGCACCTGAAACGTAGAGTGTGTTCCATTTCAGTAGCTATAATTTCACTTTTTGTTCTAACCATCCTCTATCATACCCAAACCTTTTGTTGGGAAGGGTCAGAATAAGGGAGAAAAGGGCATTTTTATAAAATTTACAGAGATTTGTTATGTCCCCTACATTAATGGTGCATTTGGGCAATTGTAGGGGGTCTTGGCAGGAAGTGTACTCAACTAAATGGTTACTACTCTTAGAATGTAGGACCAAATGAAGCCAATAAGCATATCCAGTTAGCTATACAAGAATTAAGTACAAATTCCTGAGGCCTCCCTTTAGCTAGACTAACATTTGGAGGATATATCAATCAGGCTGGCCTGAAGTTTCTGTAAGAAGAAAGAAAAATGCGTCATGCCCAGAAATAGTCATGGTGGAATACTAATTTTTCAATATAAGTTTATACAAAATCTTAACCCTTTCGTTCTGATTATTATCTGCTTAGAGGCTGAGAGGAGATGATCTCTTTCTGAAGAAGCCACATTCAGTGACCAAACCATTTTACTTATATGTGTGCACCAGGAGGAGGTGAGAGAGGCAGAGGTGGAAACTTTTCTTAATTTTTGAAGAAGCCCTTCCAACATTTAACAATACCAGATGCCCATGGATGATAGGAAATGTGGAAGGTCTGTCAGATACCTTGACCATCAGCCAATTGTTGCATGGCTTTGGGGATTAAAAAGTGCATGACTCTTTGACTGCGAATGGTTCAGAAATCTGAATACATAACAGATTAGTTTCAAGGGTCACATGGTGTGTCTAGAATAAACTAATTGACTGTAAATAGCAACATCCTCAGACTAGATGTGTCTGCTGCCCTACTATCAATACAACATTTATTAAGTTCTTGCCTGGTTCCAACATAAGGGTTACAGAACTTTTCTAGAACTTCAGGCTGACCACAAGAATTCATCTGAATTTCTTTGTTGACCTTTTCATTCTCCAGTGGGTCACTTATATCAGCATTATGAGACCAATCTGGGGTGTAATTAATGCCTCATCTATAGTTTCCCCTTGATTGTCTCCTCCAGAGAAATCTCCACAAAAGGGCCAAAGTTCTTTTACAGCAGATAGAACCCGTTACAGAAAATTCCAAGACTTTTTACTGTCATCTCCAGATGGATTACAATTTGGCATGATGGTAGGAGAGTCTGAGCAAAAAAGATATCCCAGTTTTGGCCATTCTTCTGTTACCAACATTACATGGCCCACCTCACTCATTTTCTAAGAAAACCAGTCAAAGTTCTAATGATTTGCCTTGTTTCTGTACATAATAGTCATAAATTTTCCTCTCATGCTCACTGTAGGTATGTATCTCTAAAATTGTTGTTTGAAAGAAAATGCGGCCCGGTGCTATGGCTCGTAATCCCAGCACTTTGGAAGCCTGTAATCCCAGCACTTTGGAAGACCCAGGCAGGCAGATCATGAGGTCAGGAGATCAAGACCAACCTGGCTAACACAGTGAAACCCCGTCTCTACTAAAAACACAAAAAATTAGCTGGGCATGGTGGCGGGCGGGCACCTGTAGTCCCAGCTACTCGGGAGGCTGAGGCAGGAGAATGGCGTGAACCTGGGAGGTGGACCTTGCAGTGAGCCGAGATCATGCCACTGCACTCCAGCCTGGGCAACAGAGCAAGACTCCGTCTCAAAAAAAACCAAAACAAAACAAACAGACAAACAACAACAACAACAACAACAACAACACAATGAAAAAACAAAAGAAATAAAAGAAAATGCAAACTTGTTCCTTTCTCCCCACCCCACAGCCCAAATGAATCTAAGTACTAATTGTTACAATGGGTGAACCTGAAACTACTGCCAGACTGTAATCTCCCTGCCTAAAGGACAGTTAAACCATATCTACTGCCTAGTTCTCAGCTTTCAACTACCTCCCCAAATCCTCCTCATTAATGAGCAATAGAGTAGAATAATATTTATTGCTCTGCTTACTAGACAATTTGGCCCACAAGTTTGCTACCAATACCAATGGACTTCTTTCAAAGTCTATTAATTAACTGTGAGGCCATCACCCTTCTTTCTCCAAAAGCCACGTCTCTGTCAGTATCCCTTCCTCACTGCCAAAACTGCCAAGAATTGTGAAGGGTATCAGCATTTGCCCTGCGAGTTTTATGGATGCTAGCAAAAGCCATGAGACTCTTGAGTCAGAAACAAAAGACAGTTTATTATGCACAGAATAGTAGTACCTAGAGTATCATCATTTGTGTTGCATTCTGAGCCCCAACTCCCACAGAAGGGTGTGCAAAGGGCCAGGAGATGCTGCACATGCAGTGGGATATGTGACAGGGGAGAATCAAGGTAGGGAACTCAACTCTTTCATAATGGACAACAATCCTCGCTGATTGTTGCTCCATAAGGAGACATTATCTCTACTGTATAAAGATAACAAACCTACCCTTTGCTGCAAAGAGAGACACTATCTATATCTTCCTAGTGTGTTCATGATACAAACATACTTGTAAAGATAGACAGGCACAAAGTCAGTTAGTGCCTCTGCCCAAAAGATGTTTGGGAACATAAGAGATACATGGAGATTTGTCTTCCAACAGCCATCTTCATGTTCTGATCACTCTCAGAAAAAGAAAGAAAAATCTTTGAATTAAAAGCTTTTTGTTAAAACTGAAACTTCTTTGTGAACCTTTTCACCACCCTTCTACCTCTAAATATTCCCAATTTTATTTTCCCATTCTTCAGTGCATTCTCTGAGGGGGGAAAAAGAATTCTTGGGATTTTGCTTTCATTATTTCCTTTTTCATTATATTCTGTACAGATTATATGATTGTTACCTAGAAATCTTCATGAGGTTTTAAACAGAAAATCCATACTATTTCCATATGGCAGCAAAAATTATTAGTCTAGCCAGAAAAAAATTCATTTACTTTAGAAGAAAAATAGAAGATTAGGAATAAATCCAGCAAAATTATGTAGTACATTTGTGATAAAAATAATAAACCTTTATTGAATGATATAAAAGAAGATCCAAATAAATGCATAAGGTATATTGATGGGGAAGGCTTAGTAATAAAAAAAAAAAATCATGAATTCAATGTTAGTCCATAAAACATCTGGTATGTTTTAAACATTTTAAAACACAAAAGAATGAGTAAATTAGTAACAAGTATATAGTAATTACTGAAATCCATATTTATCATTTCGTATATGAAAATGAACCAATTAATAAGTTATTGAAATAATTAGGTTACAACTAAGTCATAAGTGAGAGGATTTCAGAGGGCAAAGGTGAAAAATAAACACACAATGATAAAACAGTGTCATATTGTTGTGTAAATAAATATCTGTGGTAACTCCTGCCTAACTCATTAGCCTCATCTTCTGCCAGTCTTTTCCTTGCTATTACAGTCTAGGTACATTAGCCTTCTTTAAGACTCTTAAAAAATCATGCTTTTTCCCACCTCAGAATCTTGTAGTTGTCTTATACATCTACTCTCTGCTTAAGTGTAGTATACTTTGGCACACCTACCTAATCATCCTTGTAAAACAGACATATGAACACATACATATCCACATCTAAGCATATTCATATACAAACAAATCAGGCCCCTGCTATCCTAACTCATAGCACCCTACATTTCTTGATCTACTTATCTCAATTTCAACTAATACTTAATTGTGCAGTAATTGACTTGACATCTATCTCTTTGCTAGAATAGATGAAATATAAAGGCAGAAACCATGTTTGTTTTATTCACTGCTATATCCTCAGTAAATATCAAAGGTTTAACAAGTATTAATTTATTTAAAAGATGAAACCAAGATGTATTTTGTACACTTTCAGCTTTTTTTTTTTTTTTTTTTTTTGAGATAAATTTTATCTTGTTGCATGAACTTTATACATAGCTTTCTGGGTAAAGTAGGGTAACAAAATATATCTCACCAACATCTCAGCTTGTTTGTTTCTGGGTTGGTTTTTTTTTTTTTTTAACAGAAAATAAGATTGCTCGAAGTTTCTAGTCTTATTCTGTAACTGTAATTACAATTAACAGAAAAAAAAAACACCTCATATCTACCTTAAGAGCAGCTATAAGTTCAGAGTAAATCCATCGGTATGAAAGGTAACCTTAGCCTGTTAAACTAAATATAACACTGACATGTTATGAAAATGGATAGAAAAATCATAAAAATGTTTGCATTGATATTTCAAACCACCATTGTGTAAGAAATAATATTAGTTAACTGCACTAAAGAGGAAAACAAATTCTTAAGGTAAATCAGATAAGAATAAATGTGGTTATTAAAATATAGGGAAAAATATTCTTTACCTAACTCAATAAAACTGCCCTGTTTTTGTTTTTGTTTGTTTGTTTGTTTGCTTTAGTTCCTACAATACACATTCCTTGGGAGCTGAAACGTGCAGAGCACTTAGCACACTTATGTCAATTTTTAAACGCATATTCTATAGAAAGAAATTGGTATGGTTGGGCTGTGTCCCCACCCAAATCTCATCTAGAATTGTAGTTCCCGTAATTCCTATGTGTTGTGGCAGAGACCCAGTGAGAGATAATTGAATCATGGGGACATTTTCCCCCATACTGTTCTCATGGTAGTGAATAAATCTCACGAGATCTGATGGTTTTATAAGGCAAAACCCCTTTTGCCTGGCTCTCATTCTGTCTTGTCTGTGCCATGTAAGATGTGCCTTTTGCCTCCTGCCATGATTGTGAGGTCTCCTCAGCCATGTGGAACTATGAGTCCATTAAACCTCTTTTTCTTTGTAAATTACCCAGTCTCAGATATGTCTTTATCAGCAGCATGAAAACAGACTAACACATAAATATAGGAAAAAAGTAAAATATCCTCAAATAATATATTTACAGAACATGAAAAAACATTCCCTTATTATTCAAGTGGAATGAAATTACAGAAAATAGTATAAAAAACAGTGAAATAACTTAGAGGAATTATAAGTTCAATTATATTTTCATGAGAATCCATGACAATTTTGCTATCTTATTAGCCAAGAGGGTCCTGTAACTTGGCAACTAATTAAATGACGGCAAGCTAAGAAGTTGCAGTTCAAAAAAATGTGAGGCTGATTTCTTCCTAGATTTATCGAGCAAATAAAGTATCTTTAAAAAAAAAATAACATACTGCAGTCTTCAGCCTAGCTGTCCTTTGATTAGTTGCTTGGTCAATTCATTAACTGTAGGATAGTATCTATAAATGCTATACCATATTTACTGTTCTTAAATTGCTTATAATCTGGTTTGAAAAATAAGATGAATACATAGTAACAGACAATGTAAGGCAATAATAATTAAGCACTAACATGTCTGGTTCTTAGTGCTGTAAGGGTAATGAGGTGCAAAAATAAATGAAGGCTACAATGGTTAAGGAGGTTTTCACAAGAAGAGGTGGGATTAAGTCAGGTCACACCAGCATTATGAACATAATATTTTTGACTATAGGGTAAAAGAAAAAGATCCAGGATTACTGAGACAAAATTAATGGTTTGGTTTAGGCAACAGATTTAGAAATACAATAATACAGAATAACTTAGAAATAGAATAATGCAAGAAAACACCTCAGTAGCTGAAGTTCAAGATGAAATCCCAGGTCTGAAATCCACTGCATGCTCTAGAAAGGAATTTGATGCATATATCTATATATATAATCATATATATGCATGATGATATATATATATACATATTGTCATATATATATGATATATACATATATGAATTAGAATTAAAACCAAGGAAAAGCTGGAATCCAGCCAAACCTGAAGCATTAAGATCCCAGGTAAGCAGTAAAACAATAGCCAGGTTGTATGAATCAAACAAGGATGAAAAAATACCAGAGAGAAGAAAAGCAAAAATTCCAATGCTAGGGAACCAGAAAGAGTCCTTTCCTATGCACGTATACATAATATATGGTAAATAATATGTATATATTTATACATATAAATAAAAATAAATATATATAATTATACTACATATTTTAAATATATAGAAATATATAGCATTTTAAATGAGGATTATACCTTTAATAATTAATGATCGGTTGAAATTAGTATGGACCAAACTGGAAGCAGTCAATACCAAGAATTCAAAAGCTCAAGAAAAAAACAGTAATTTAGTTTTGTAAGCAAATCCAAGGGTCAGTAGCACAAAAATGAAATTCCAAAAAGCAGATCTGCAGCCAGAAGAAAAGGAACAAGTGAGTCATGAATGCTGTTTTGTAAGAATGTAATAAAATACAATAACTAGGTTTATCCCACTAGTTTGTATCATGTAATAAGCACAAGTCTAAATGTGCAGGCTTTGCCTAGCAAAGTGGTTTCATCAGCGGAAAACTGGAGTGAATTAGAATATCTCATTAAAGGGAAACTTGGTTGCAAGACAGGAACATGGATAACAGAAAGAAGCAAAGAAATAATAGCACTGGAGAGCTGGGGACCAAAGTCAGAGGAAGCCCAGGAGTAAGATGCTTGCAATGGTGAATAAGCAATGTACTGATATTGGGCTCCTTATATTTCTACCTGCCAGAATTAGTCTCCCAGAAGATTGAAACAAGCCCCAAAAGAGGAAATTATAGATGTAAAAATACTTTTCAAGTGATAAAGAATCACATAAATATTACTGATGATGATATTAGTGGTAGAGGTGATGGTTATAATGATGATATAGAATTGCCTGCCAGAAATAGAGAGCTTTACAAATTGAAGCAGGTAGAATAATCATGCCATTAATTAAAAGAAAGTTGTCAGAATGAGAGCCAACATTGTAGGTTGGGTGCTCCAAAGATAACTTTTGCATAGCTAACTTTGAGGTGACTAAGGACCATCATATGAAGAAGGTCATAAGGCAGTTGGAGATTTGAGATCGGACGCTGGAAGAGAGAGCAGGGTTGGAGATAGAGACATATATAACATTTAACTAAAGATATCACATAATTACGATGATGATGACGACTCAAAAATGAAAGTCTTGAGAGAGAAGAAGACTCAACGCTGGAAAAGTAATAAGGTTTAAGATTTGGCAGAAGGAAGACAAGTTAACAAAAGAATCAGAAATGGAATAAATATGTAAAAGGATTATTACATTACACAAATATTTAATGAGCACCTTCCTTTTGTCAGATACCACTCTAATAGTGAATATGGCAGATATAAACAGAAAAAAGCCTCTGCCTTCATGGAACATCCATCTCATGAAGAGAGTAGTATAAATAGGAACAAAGTAGAAAAGAATTTCAAAAAGAATAAGAAGTTAATAATGTCGAATGTTGTAGGGTAGTCAATAAGACCTGTGTAAAACAAAGAGGTTCTGGATAGCCTAATTTTCAATAGCACTGAATTCCAAAGAACATGTATTACTGTTATAATCAGAAATAGACAAATAAGGTATTTCCATTTGGAATATGGACTATATTTTCAACAAATAATTAGTTAAGAAAATCAAATTTAAATCATTATACTATTTGAGGAAAGCCCTTGTAGAATCATAAATGGAAACAAGCAAAGTCCTTAGCAAACTTCTGTCTTTGCATTATTAGCTATATTACTCATACTGCCTTAATAACTCACATAGTAATTAACCAGGGTCTTAAAGAGATTGTTCCTAATAATCAGTGAAAATACTCTCCTTTTGCAGGCCTTCTCCAAAAGCACTATATTTTTAGACCCTTTCTGGACAATATTTTACAAATATGTTGAGAATATTTATTTATCATGCCAGCATTACAAGTACAATGACAGACGTGAATTGAAAAACTTCCATTTTAATATGTGATCTTGCTGTCATGATGTACACAAGCCTTGGTTACTATGACATTTAGCTTAAGAGAACAGATTCACAAAATGCTTACCATTGTGCATTTCTGAATCACAGACACTTTTCTTCCTCTTTATCCTTGTTATACTTCAGATGAATCCATATTCAGATAATCTATCTTATGAAATTATGACAAGTTTGGTAGTTCTGTTCCAAATTTATGTCTCCAGTCTCCTTGAAGCTCAATAATATTTTCCATTTTTAGTTGAACTTTAAAATTTTGTTCATAGTATTTGAATGTCATGCACAATCTATTCATTGAAATTTCTATATTTTAATTCATTTACATAATTGAAATAATATAATATTATCAATACTAATTAGTAATTTCATTACAGGGTAATAGATTGATAAAATGAATGTTTCAGATGAAGCACCAAGAACAAACAGATATTTATGTCCATATGGGATAAAAGATTATATGCAGAATTTGCAAACCATGCTCTAAAAGCCTAGTTATGTGACTCTAATTTTTCACCCACACAGAGGCTATAAAGGGTCATGAGATGAAACAGACACATTTTAGAGTTCTTCGGAAAGAGCTGTAACATGAGTCTGACATTTCCTTATTCTCCTTAAAAGGGATGGTAATAGGGGTATGATTCCTGCCTGAGAAACATAAAGTCAGCCTAGCTGCTGACGGCTGATATTGCTGCATTCAGTAACACACACTTTCAGGATTTATCAGAGCACTCAATCTGAGTGTGTGTGTGTGTCTTCTGTGAATCATACATAAGCCACACACATGAGAGGAGAGCGGGGAGAAGAGAGTGAGAGGGTGTGAAATATAGAGTCATCTTGGTCTGCCACAGAGCACTGAGAAGATTTCAGCAGAGAGACTCTATCACTATAACTGAATGCCTAGGGATAAAGAGGAATAAATAGTAAGGCAGAGAAGAGTGCAGGTGAGAAAACCTCCAGGAGAGAATGAGTAAACTCAAACTCTTGCTAAGCCTAGAGAGTGTGATATTAACTTGCCACAGTAGCAGTGAAGTAAGAACTTTCCTGCTTTACATCCATTAGAGAGATAAGAAACTAGAGCTAGGAAGATGATGGAGCATCTAGAGGAAGATGTTCAAGGTAGGAAAAAAAAAAAAGCAACTACAGTTGACCCTTGAGCAACACAGGTCTTATAGGTGCTGATTTCCCACACAGCTGAAAATCTGTATATAACTTTTGACTCCTTCAAAACTTAACTACTAATAGCCAACTGCTGACCGGGAGCCTTAATAATAACATAGTCACTTAACACATAATGTGTATATTATATACTGTATTTTTACAATAAACTGGAGAAAAAAATAAGAAAAAAATCATAAGAAGAGAAAATATATTTACTACTCATTAAGTGAAAATGGATTATATAAAGGTCTTGATCCTCATTGTCTTCATGTTGAGTAGGCTGAGGAGGAGGAGGAGGAAGAGGAGGGGTTGGTCTTGCTATCTCAGGAGTGGCAGAGGCAGAAAAGGTAGAAGGGGAGGCAAGAGAAGCAGACACACTTGATGTAACTTTATGGAAATACATTGCAATTTCTGACCTTTTTGCTTTTTCATTTCTCTAAAACTGTTTCCATGAGATAGGATCCTTCTTCCACCATTTACTTTAGTTTCAGTGCATATATTATAGAAGGGTCATTTTGTAAAAGCAGTTGAACCTAGTCTTGAATAATTGTAACTCTTCTGCCAGATTGTCTAATGTGAATTCGTTTTCTGGCACTGCTTTTCCAACGTCTTTTTCCTTATCTTCTGCCACTGGTTTAGAAGTACTCATCTTCATCGAGTCATCTTCTATTAATTCGTCTGACGTGGTAGCTGTTTGCTCTTTAGTTTCTTCAAGATCTACATCCTAACACCTTTTACCCCCGCCATTTTTTGCCATATTCACAATCTCTTTCATAATTTCCTTGATTGGCTCTGTTGTAAATCTTGTGAAATCATGCACACTGGAACACAGTTTTCTCCAACAGGAGTTTGTGGTTTCAAGCTTGATGACTTTCATGGATTTTTCTGTAACAATGAAGGCATCTTCAATGGTGTAATACTCTAGAGTTTCATGACGTCTTCTCTATTGGGGTTCTTTTTCACAGCATTGATGATGCTTTCCATACAGTACCGTGTGTAATGAGCCTTAAAGGTCCTTACAAAACCTGATCTAGAAGCTGATTACAAGTATTGTGGTTTGGGGCAAGTAGACCACTTTAACACCTTCATGAGCATTAGCTCCTGGGTTTCTAGATGGCCAGAGGCATTGTCCAATATTGAAAGGATTTTCAAAGGCATTTCCTTACTGGTAAGGTACTTCCTGACTTCGGGGACAAAGCATCGATAGAACCAAACTAGAAAAAGGGTTCCATTGTCCAGGCCTTTTTGTACAACCAAAAGACTGGCAGGTAGTATTCATCTTTTCCTTTCAAGGATCTGGGGTTAGTAGTTTTATAGAAAAGGTCAGTCTTAATCATAAACCTGGTGGCATTTGCACAAAACAGTGGAATTAGCCTACTCCTTCCTGCTTTAAATACTCATGCTCTCTTCCTTTGTGGCATTTCCCCCCCTCCCCAGAATTGGGCACTTTTGTCTGCTTTAAAAACCTGTTCAAGCAGATATCCTTTCTCGTACAAAAATCACAAATAAAAGAAAATACACTTACATTACTGTCCTATATTTGTTGATAAGTTTATGCATCTTTTTATATCATCTGCCTGAAACGGTGGGCAACCACAGCTGCAAACCTCAATCTGCAGTACATATCAAGCAATTCAACTTTGTCTTGTAATGTTATGACTTTTCTCTGCTTCTTGGGAGCACTTTGAGCATCACTGTGGCACTTTGTATGGGTTCCATGGTTTTATTCAAGGTTCACAATAGTATACTAAACATGATGAAAAATACATGAGAACCATGAGAGATCATTCTTTTTATGGCAATGTGCTGTTTACTGGAGAGATGAACTGCTCAGGTAGAGATGATTAGCATCACCAGGTGTTTTAAGTGGACACTGGAAACACTTGGACTCACACAATAGCAACTGCAAGTGGCTACATTATTATAGTAGTACAGTAAGTACAATAGTAAATTGTATGCAGTTATGATTTAATACTGCATTTTTGCATTTGTTTACATTTCTCTCAGTTGCCAATGACACCATGCACAATCTATAAGTGTTTGTGTACATAAGGCCTGATAAATTTCAACTTTTATAATAGATTTGGGTAGATTTTACATTAGTATATGATACAGTAGACTAGCATCTACGTATATGTTATGCATTCATGACATACTTTTTTCCTAATTTTTTAAATATTTCTAGGCTATGCAGTTTATCTGTGAGTTTTTTTCAAATTGTCACAAATCTAAGCTATTGCCCATCAAAAAATAGCTCTTTGAAGTCATGCTTTCTATATTTGCTTAATTTCTCCTAAAGTGTGTGCACAACTTACCACCTAAGACTGGCAAAATCCTATTATAAATCCAGGACTGTGTTAATTTATTCAGTATCTTTGCATACCATATTTTAAACATGTGTTTAATAGTCTGTATCTTTTATATTTATTTCCACTTCTTATAGATTAGCTAATTGTAATTGGCATAATCCTATCATCTTTCATATTCGATTCTTTTCTGGGAGGGTGAGGAAAAAAATAAATGTTAAATTGTTACAAATTTCCCCCATCATCTTTCATATTTTCACTGACTTCAAGCTTATGCTTCAAACTCACCAATTTAAAGCAGCTCATACATGTTCCCAGTTGAAAACATAATTTCAAATTATACAAAGTGAATAGAAGATGACATTAAAAATAACAAATGTGGGCTGGATGCAGTGGCTCACTGCTGTAATCCCAGCACTTTGGGAGGCTGAGGCAGGTGGATCACGAGGTCAGGAGTTCGAGACCAGCTTGGCCAACATGGTGAAACCCCATCTCTACTAAAAATACAAAAAATTAGCTGGGTGTGGTGGCAGGTGACGGTAATCCCAGCTGCTCAGGAGGTTGAGGCAGGAGAATTGCTTGAACCCAGGAGGCAGAGATTGTTGTGAGCCAAGACTGTGCCACAGCACTCCAGCCTGGCCAACAGAGTGAGACTCTGTCTCAAAAAAAAAATGTGAAATTTTAGCAGTTTTCTCTTACTGGGGAGTTGATTGCAATAGGAAGGAGAATTAATTAATCATCATCACATTCATATAAATAAATTAATATATTTATTAAGTACAGTAGCCAAAGCAGGTTGAACTTATTTGTGGGCATTAAAAGTTTTCTGTATGAGCAAACATCACCACCACCACTACCACACAGACCAAAAGCCGGTCTTTGTCGGACACACAGTCCCTCTTTAGACTCACCTAGGAATCCTAGCCCAACCATGACATCTAGTAGGCTGGAACCAGTCATTGTTTTCCTGTGATGTAAGCATAAACTCTTCCCGCTATATTAAAGGCCTATTCTTTTACCTGAATGCAACACTAATGCAACTAGGATGTTTTAACAACACTGTATTTTATGATTGGGTCTTATAATAAAGTAGGATTCTGCTGATGTTGCTTATACATTGGAGTAATAAAATTTTTTAAGAGTGCCCAAATTCAAACATTTTCCCAAAAATCGTTTTGCTAAATTGATGCTTGCTTCATAATTTGGGCCCAAATTATTCCATGACTTCACAGATTCATACTCTAATTTACAACATATATCTAGCTTTGTAGCAGAGAGACCTGATACTCTCTTAAATTCTCCTCTCTCCTATACTTCTTTGGAAGTTGAATTCCAAAGAATTTTGAGGAACCTGCAGAAATATCTTCAAAATATTTTTTTTAAATGCTTCCAAGTAAAATAACTATTTCTTAAGTAGGCAGAAATTTTCTTTAATGCCTTCAGTATGGAAATATCATATATTCTCACTATGCAGAATATCAAAACCCAAATCCGATAGGATGGTGTTTAGGGTTTGGTTGAAGTCTCTGTGTGTGACTGAGTACTTATTATAGCAAATAAACAGTGTGGAATAAGGATGAAGGTAGATGATTAGTACTAGAGAAATTGAAAAAAGTGAAATCTAGAAAGTTCCACTGCTTAGAAACCACCAAGTGCCAAACATTTGTCACTGATAAACCACATTTAGGTCTAAATGTCAGTAAAGATACTCAGAGGATTGAAGAAGGAAAAAGGTAGGTGGCATCCAAAAATAGCGGCTAAAATATAAGAGTGAGAATCTGGGCCACCGGACTTATTTCCACGTTTTACCAAATTGAGAGGCAGAAGCTTCTCAGAATCTGATTCTTGATCAATTATTTAAGTGCTTATTAAATAATTTGGGGTACTTTAAAAAAATACCAGTTCCTAGGGAAACACCCAAGATTAATTAAATGAAAATCCTTGAGGGTGAAGCCTAGCATCAATAATTTTTTAAAAGCTCCTCAGGTGATTCTAATGTGCCAGAAGGTTTGGTAAGTAATGTTCTAGAGCGTTGCTTGTCGTCAAATTTTAAAATTCATATATGTTACTATATTAGTTTGTTTCACACTGAGATAAAGAATTTCCTTGAGGCTGGGTAATTTATACAGGAAAGAAGTTTAATTGTCTCACAGCCCCACATGCCTGGAGGGGCCTCAGGAAACTTACAATCATGGCAGAAGGGAAGCAGGCACCTCCTTCACAATGCAGCAGAAGCGAGAGCGAGCAAAGAACAGGGACCACTGCCTTATAAATCCCTCAGATCTCGTGAGAACTTGCCATCACGAGAACAGCATGGGGGAAACCGCCCCCAAGATCCAATCACCTTCCTCCTTCCACACATGGAGATTACAGGTCCCTCCCTCAACACATGGGGTTTGCAAATGGAGATGAGATTTTGGTGGGGACACAGAGCCAAACCATACCAGTTACCTAAATATATTTTTAATGTACAGGTCCTGACTCAAGAGGTCTGGATGAGGCCTGAGATTCTGCATTTCTGGCAAGCTTAAATTTAATGCTAATATTATTGGCTTTATACTTTGTTTGAAGTAGAAATTTATTTTTACTATTTTTGTTATAAAATAAAAGGTTTATTTATTAAATAACTTTTAAAAGCTAGCAGTACAGCTTTCTTTACGTTTGGTGAGTTTTAAAAATAATTTCAACTTTTATTTTAGATTCAGGGAGTACATGTGCAGGCTTGTTATATGGGCATATTGCATGATGCTGAGGTTTGGGGTATGATTGATCCTGTCACCCAAGTAGTGGGCAGTATAGTACCTAATAGTTACTTTTTTAACCCTAGTTCCCCACCCTCCCTCTCCTCTCTGGTGGTTTGCAGTGTCTATTGTTGCCATCTTTATGTTCACAACTACCCAATGTTTAGCTCCCACTTATAAGTGAAAACATGTGGATTTGGTTTTCTTTTCCAGCAGTAATTCACTTAGGATAATTACCTCCAGTTGTATACATGTCGCTGCAAAGAGGACATGAGTTTGCTCTTTTTTAGGGCTGCAATGTATGCCATGGAGTACATGTATATTTTCTTTATTCAATCCACTGTTGATGAGCACCTAGGTTGATTCCATGTCTTTATCATGGTGAATAGCACTGTGATTAACACTCACATGTGTCTTTTGATAGAATGATTCATTTTCCTTTGGGTATATGCCCAGTAATGACATTGCTGGTTCAATAGTAGTTCCAAGTTCTTCAAGAAATCTCCAAACTGCTTTCCACAGTGGCTGAACCAATTTATATTCCCACCAACAGTGTGTAAGCATTCCCTTTTCTCTGCAGCCTTATCAGAATCTGTTGTTTTTTGACTTTTTAATAACCATTCTGACTCGTGAGAGATAGTATCTCATTGTGGTTTTGGTTTGCATTTCTCTGATGATTCGTGATATTCAGCATTTCTTCTTATGTTTATTGGCTGCTTATATGTCCTCTTTTAAGAAGTGTCTGTTCATGGCTTTACCCACTTTTTAATCACGTTGATTTTTGCTTGTTGACTTGTTTAAGTTCCTTATAGATTCTAGATATTAGACCCTTGATGAACCAAATTTAAATAGCAAAGTTTCCAGAACAGTGGATATCAACCTTCTGTGGAGCTATCAACAGCTCCACAGAAGAATCACCTGGGAGTACTTTTCAAAAAATACCCATGCTTAGGTCCCAGGCACAGAGATTCTGGTTGGTGTAGGAGTTGAGCATTAGTACGGTTTTAGAACTCTCAAATGCAGTCAATATTGAGAACCACTGTTCTAGAAAAACTGGCATAATGTATTCAGTTAGGGAAAAATAAGAAGAGGCACAGAGAACAAACAAATGATAAATACAGCTTATTTTTATTTGCTCATGAAATATTTGTAAGATGATATAAATGTATTTCTCAAATACTAGAAAATGAAGAAAACTCATCATTAGAGCATAGCCCAACAGATAATCCACTCCTAGAGTCTAAGAGGGCATTTCTGCTAACTATAAGCAGATGGAACTTGAATGAGAAAAATATGCCAAATTGTCACATTTTTTACACTCTAAGACTTCCCCTCATGAAAGAGAAAACATTTGAAAATGCAGAAGATACCTAGTACATCCTACACTCTCAGCCCATCTGCCCATTCTTATGGACAACCATCCTTCTATCATGGTGATGCAGGATACCTAGAGTACTTTTCTCTACACACTCTGCCACCAACAACCATGCTGCCCCTGGCAGAAGTACAGGGCATTTGGATAAGTGTGATGTTTATTATACATACTCTTGGAAACATGAAGCATACTGACATCAACCTCGTTAAGCAATCTTAGGATATAGCTGGGTAGATATAGCACGAATCTACCTTGCCTTGTTTAAAAATGGAAAAAAAAAAAGGAAAAAACCTAGGAGTCCATAAAAAATACTAAAAATCAATGGAGAGTAAAAATAATCTGACAGTCCAAAGAAAGATCATAGCTCTGAAAATTATCTACTTTAGGATAAAAAGAAAATGTCTAGAAATCACTGGGAATACACTCTACCAAGCAGAAAAAAGTAAAAAGTATTCAGGAAAGGACAGGCTAAAATGTAAAGAAAACAGGATGAAATAAGAAAGAAATTCATGAAAACTAAAAACGCAACAGCAAAATCAAAACTCATAATAAAAGTAGGAAAATGCAGAATTTATACTGCCAATAATCAAATGGTAATATAAAAGACTAACATTAAACTACAGAGGAAAAGTATACAGAGTAGAAATCAGAAATCTAATGTGTACCTGTATGTTCATCTTAGTGCTATTCACCATAACAAATACATGGAATCAACTAAGTGCCATTAAGGTGAGGTGGATAAAGAAAATGTGGTACATATACACCTTGGAATGCTATGCAGCCATAAAAAGAATGGCATCATATCCTTTTGCAGTAACATGAATGCAGCTGGAGGCCATTATCCTAAGCAAATTAACTCAGGAACAGAAAACCAAATACTGCATGTTGTCACTCATAAATGGGAGCTAAACATTGGGTACTCATGGACATAAAGATGGGAACAATAGGCACTGGGAATCACCAGAGCTGAGAAGGAGGGTAGGGAACAAGGGTTGTAAAACTAACTATACTCTATGCTCACGACCTGGGTGACAGGACCATCCATACCCAAACCTCAGCATCATGCAACATACTCATGTAACAAACCTGCACATGTACTCCCAAATTCAAAGTTAAAAAAAAGAAAGATATATGTAGTTAAAATGTTTGAAGAAAGTAGAGGGATATGAGCAAAGAAAGTCTTCACAAAGAGATCAAAGTAAATGGAACAGAATAAAATATAATAGGAAAATGTTTCCTAGGTGGAAAACTATTAGTGTATGCAGGATGTAAAAGCTTTTTAATACACCTACCATTAGGTCAGTCTTAGCAAATTTCTTCATTAAGGGACACAGAAAAAATGTCTATAAACATTCAGGATTAAAATACATAAACCCAAAAAATAAAATAAAAATAGAAAGACTATAGACTTATCTGCAATAGTTACTGAAGCCAGATATTGAATAAAGCAAATAAAGCAATATAGAGAGATATTTAAAAGTAAAATTGTTACCCCAAACATTTATATGTAGTTAACTTACATATCTGAATGAATAAAGGTGGGTTTGCAGGAGGTTAGGGAACTGCTTAAAATGGTGGAGACTCTATCATGTTTAAAAGATGATAAGAAAAATTCATCTGAAGAGGAAGAGGTCAATTAAATTAGAAATGGCATAAGTTTCCAGAGTGGTGAGAGGGAATAGAAAATAAACATAAAGAAAAATAAAACGTCCTTATTTTCTTGCAGTTTTAACTGTTTAATAGGAAGAAAGTTTGCAGCTATAACTTTTTAATAGGAAGAAAGTAAAGTGAGTTCTTTCTGATGATATATTTTCCCTCTGAAATAGAAAGCAAGATTACTATTAAGTAATGGTGAAAAGAGAGGATGTTGGAGAATGATGAAGAAGGTAAAGAAAGTTGAAAAATAAATATTTCAAATGTCAGAGATACAAAATGAAATTAGGAGGAGATGTTGAAGGTCTCCTTGAGTCATAACTTTATAATGCTTACAATCTGCCTTGTTGAATGATGATTTCCAGCAGAGTATATCTGCTTGTGGAGGCAAGGAGAAAATGGAAAAATGGAGGAACCCCAACATAAGTATGGCTTTAAAAGCCAGCAGAAGAAAAGAAATTACTAAAATCAGAGAACAACTGAAAGAAATTGAGATGCAAAAGTCCATACAAAAGATCAATGAAAAGAGTTTGTTTTTGAAAGAATAAACAAGCTTGATAGACTACTAGTTAGATTAACAAAAAAAGAGAATAAGCACAATCAGAAATGACAAATGACATTACAACCAATCTCACAGAAATACAAAAGATATTCAGAGACTATTATGAACACCTCTATGCAAACAAATTAGAAAATCTAGAGGAAATGGATAAGTTTCTGGAAACACAAAACCATCCCAGATTGAACAAGGAGTAATGTGAAAACATGAATAAGCCAATAACAAGTTCTGAAATTGAATCAGTAATTTTTAAAAACATACCAACCAAAAAAAGCCCTGAACCAGATGGATTCACAGCTGAATTCTACTAGACGTACAAAGAAGAACTGGTACCTATCCCACTAAAACTCTTCTTAAAAATTGAGGATGAGGGGATGCTTCTCACTAACATATTATACAATGCCAACATCATCTTTATACCAAAATCTGGTGGAGACACAAAAACAGAAAACTTCAGGCTAAAATCCCTGATGAATATAGACACAAAATCCTCGACAAAATACTAGCAAACTGAATTCAGCAGCACATCAAAAAGCTAATTCACTATGATAAAGTAGGCTTCATTCCTGGGATGCAAGGTTGGTTTGACATACACAATTCAATATATATGATTCACCACATAAACAGAATCAAAATCAAAACCATATGGTTATCTCGATAGATACAGAAAAGGCCTTCAAGAGAATCTCAAATCCCTTCATGATAAAATGCGCTGAACAGGCTAGTCATTGAAGAAACATACCTCAAAACAATAAGAGCCATCTATGAAAAACACACAGCTAAAATCATACCAAATGGGTAAAAGCTTTAACTATTCCCCTTGAGAATCAGAACAAGAAAGTGATGCCTACTCTTCCCTCCTATTTAACATAGCATGGGAAGACCTAGTCAGAGCATTCAAATAGGAAGAGAGGAAGTCAAACTATCTCTCTTTGCTGATGATTATAATTCTATAAATAGAAAACCCTAAAGACTCCACCAAAAGGCTACTAGAATTGACAATTTCAGTAAAGTTTCAGGATACAAAATCAACTTACAAAAGTCAATAGTATTTCTATACAGCAATAACATTGTATCAGAGAGCCAAGTTAAAAACTCAATCCCATTTATAATGCACACAAAAAAATGTAATACATCTAACCAAAGAAGTGAAAGATCTCTACAAGGAGAACTACAAACCACTGCTGAAAGAAATCAGAGACAACACAAGTAAACGTAAAAATGTTTCATGCTCATGAATAGGAAGAATCAATATCATTAAAATGGCCATACTACCCAAAGCAATTTACAGAATTCAATACTATCTCTATCAAAAGACCAATGTTGTTTTTCACAGAATTAGAAAAACTATTCTAAAATTAATATGGAATTGAAAAAGAACCCAAATAGCCAAAGCAATTCTAAGCAAAAAGAACGAAGTCAGAGGCATCATATTACCTGACTTCAAACTGTACTCTACGGCTACATTAACCCAAGCAGCATTGTACTGGTACAAAAACAGACATATACACTAATGGAATAGAATAGAGAGCCCAGAAATAAAGTTAAACACCTACAACCATCTGATCTTCAACAAAGTCAGCAAAAATAACTAATAGAGAAAGGACTCCCTATTAAATAAATGGTGCTGGGATAGTTATCAAGCCATACGCAAAAGAATGAAACTGGATCCCTACTTTTCACCATATACAAAAATTAACTCAAGTTGGATTAAAGAGTTAAATGTAAGACCTTAAGTTATAATAATTCTAGAAGAAAGCTTAGGAAATACCCTTCCCAACATTAACTTTGACAAAGAATTTACGGCTAAGTCTCCAAAAGCAATTGCAACAAAAACAAAAATTGACAAGTGGGACCTAATTAAACTAAAGAGCCTCTGCACAGCAAATCTCAATAGTCTAAACTATTTTAGAGAACTTACAGAATGGGAGAAAATATTTGCAAACTATGCATTCAAAAAATGTCTGATACCCAGAATCCACAAGCAAAATTTAAACAAATCAACAAGCAAAAAATAATAATAATTCTATTAAAAATGGGCAAAGGACATGAACAGAAAAGAAGGAAAAGAAAAGAAAACATACAAGCTGTGAAAAAATGAAATGCAAGTCAAAACAACAATGAGATACCATGTCACACCAGTCAGAATGGTGAATATTAAAAAGTCAAAAAATAACAGATGCTGACAAGGCTGCAGAGAAAACGGAATGCTTACACACTGTCGGTGGCAATAAAAATTGGTTCAGCCACTGTGGAAAGCAGTTTGGAGATATCTCAAAGAATTTAAAACAGAACTACCATTCAACCCAGCAATCCCATTACTGGGAATATACTCAAAGAAAAATGAATCATTCCACCGAAAAGATGCATGCACTTGTATGTTCACTGCAGTGCTATTCACCATAGCAAAGACATGGAATCAATTAGATTCCATTATGGTAAAGTAGATGAAGAAAATGTGATACATATATATCATGGAATACTATGTGGCCATAAAAAGATTGACATCATATCCTTTTGCAGTAACATGAATGCAGCTGGAGGCCATTATCGAAAAAAATTAACTCAGGAACAGAAAACCAAATACTGCATGTTCTCACTCATAAGTAGGAGCTAAACATTGGGTACTCATGGACATTAAGATGGGAACAATAAGCACTGAGAATCACCAGAGCTGGGAAGGAGGGTGGGGAACAAGGGTTGTAAAAGTATACTCTGTGCTCACTACCTGGATGATAGGACCATCCATATCCCAAACCTCAGCATCACACAACATACTTAGGTAACAAACCTGCACACGTACCCCCTATATCCAAAGTAAAAGAAATGAAAGACATACGTAGTCAAAATGTTTAAAGAAAGTAGAGGGATATGAGCAAGGCAAAAACTGTGAGCTAAAATATGAATAAATGAATTAGCTAAAATAAACACTTCAATGTCAGGACAAGGAAAAAATATAAAAGATGGATCAAAATAAATTGAAAATGAAATTGAAAGGAATATGCCTAATGAATATTTGAAAAAACAAATTGAAATAAATGGGAGAGAAAATAATAGAAATAGGACAAGTTTAAGTATTTTAAAGAACTATTAATACACATTTTCATTAAATATCAACCAAGACAAGCATAAAAGGCATATATATGTGCCTGAAAATATCATAATAAATGTAAAGCTAAATACCAAAATAAAGGAAATGATTTAAACTCATAAAAATATAAAATCCAAATTAACCATAGTGCAACAATAGATTTTTACCTCCTTTCTTAACAGCTTCATGAAATTGATAAATAAATAGATATTATGTTCAAAGTTCTGAGTTAAAATACCTGTCAATTTAGAATTGCATACCTAGCTAAATTATTTTTCATGAATGTTAACAAAATGTAAATTAATTCATACAAGTAATATAAACTAAGTTTAATTCAGTTATTTACATCTTTAAGAAATCTATTAAAAATATTTTAAATAAAATGCTGTTTCCTATTAAAAATGAAAACAAAAGAGGCAGTAAAGGCATGAATAAAACTAAAACTTAGAACCTAAGACATTTAAAATACTAGTATTACTAAATAGACTACTAGTAATACTGATGGAATACTAGTAATGCTAAAGTATTCCTAAAACTGCATGTTATGCAATCAGAGTAGGATAAACAAATAAAGACAAACTTATGGATAGAAGAAAAGTAGAGGGGTTAAGTAGCTGCACAGCAAGAAAGGAGTGAAGCTGTGGTCAGAAATAAAGATAAATGAATTGATGACTTCAGAGATGGAGTGAATATGGATGAGAAGGTGAACTAAGTGCAATGACAGAGAAGGTCACAAGAGATGGGATGGCCAAGGAACTGAAAGCCAGGTTCTCAGTTATGTCATGTACATGGGCTCTCATGGCACTCAGAACCTTTTAACAACTACAAAAACACTTATTATGGTATTCTGAATATACTTCCAAAGAGAGAGCATTCACAATAGTAAAAGGTTCACATCTGATATGGTTTGGTTGTGTCCCCACCCAAATCTCATCTTGAATTCCCAGGTGTTGTGGGAGGGACCTAGTGGGAGGTAATTGAATCATGGGGACAGGTCTTTCCTGTGCTGTTCTCATGATAGTGAGTAAGTCTCATGAGATCTGATGGTTATTATAAGGGGGAGTTTTCCTGCACAAGGTCTCTTTACCTGCTGCCATCCACGTAAGATGTGACTAGCTCCTCCTTGCTTTCTGCTATGATTGTGAGGCTTCCCCAGCCATGTGGAACTATAAGTCCAATTTAACCTCTTTCTTTTGTAAATTGCCTAGTCTCAGGTATGTTTTTATCAGCAGCCTGAAAACATACTAATATAGTAAATTGATACCAGTAGAGTGGGGTGCTGCTGAAAAGATACCTGAAAATGTGGAAGTGACTTTGGAACTGGGTAACAGGCAGAAGTTGGAACAGTTTGGAGGGGTCAGAAGAAGACAGGAAAATGTGGGAAAGTTTGGAACTTCTTAGTGACTTGTTGACTGGCTTTGATGAAAAGCTTGATAGTGATATGAACAATAAGGTCCAGGCAGTCTCAGGTGGTCTCAGGTGAAGATGAGGAACTTGTTGGGAATTGGAGCAAAGGTGACTCCTGTTATATGTTTTAGCAAAGAGACTGGTGGTGTTTTACCCCTGCCCTAGAGACTTGTGAAACTTTGAACTTGAGAGAGATGATTTAGGGTATCTGGCAGAAGAAATTTCTAAGCAGCAAAGCATTCAAGAAGTGACTTGGGTGCTGTTAAAGGCATTCAGTTTTATAAGGGAAGCAGAGGCTAAAAATTCAGAAAATTTGCAGCCTGACAATGCAATAGAAAAGAAAATTCCATTTTCTGAGGAGAAATTCAAGCCAAATGCAGAAATTTGCATAAGTAATGAGGACTCAAATGTTAATACCCAAGACAAGGAGGAAAATGTCTCCAGGGCATGTCAAAGGTCTTTATGGCAGCCCCTCCCATCATAGACCCAGAGGCCCAGGAAGAATAAGTGGTTTTCTCAGTCAGGCACAGGGTACTCATGCTGTGTGCAGCCTAGGGACTTGGTGTCCTGCATTTCAGCTGCTCCAGCCATGGCTGAAAGGGACAAATGTAGAGCTCCTGCTGTGGCTTCAGAGGGTGCAAGCCTCAAGCCTTGGCAGCTTCCATATGGTGTTGAGCCTGTGGGTGCACAGAAGTCAAGAACTGGGGTTTGGGAACCTCCACCTAGATGCATGGAAATGCCTGGATGCCCAGGCAGAAATTTGCTTCAGGGGCAGGGCCCTCATGGAGAATCTCTTCTAGGGCAGTGCAGAAGGGAAATGTGGTGTTACAGCCCCCACACAGAGTCCCTACTGGGACACCACCTAGTGGAGCTGTGAGAAAAGGGCCACTGTCCTCCAGACTCCAGAATGGAAGATCCACTGACAGCTTGAATAGTGTGCCTGGAAAAGTGACAGACACTCAACATCAGCCCATGAAAGCAGCCAGGAGGGGGGGCTATATCCTGCAAAGCCACGAGGGCGGAGCTGCCCAAGACCATGAGGACCCACTTCTTTCATCATCATGACCTGTATGTGAGACATGGAGTCAAAGGAGATCATCCTGGAGCTTTAAGATTTGATTGCCTTGCTGGATTTTGGACTTGCATGGGGCCTGTAGCCCCTTTGTTTTGCTAATATCTCCCATTTGAAATGTTTGTATTTATCCAATGCCTTTACCTCAGTTGTATCTAGGAAGTAACTAGCTTGCTTTTGATTTTACACGCTCACAGATGGAAGGGACTTGCCTTATCTCAGATGATACTTTGGACTATGGACTTATGAGTTAATGCTGAAACAAGTTAAGACCTTGGAGGACTGTTGGGAAGGCATGATTGGTTTTGAAATGTGAGGACATGATATTTGAGAAGGGCCAAGGGTAGAATGATATGGTTTGGCTGTGTCCTCACTCAAATCTCATCTTGAATTTCCACATGTTGTGGGAGGGACCCAGCGGGAGTTAACTGAATAATGAGGGCAGGTCTTTCCTGTGCTGTTCTTGTGATAGTGAGTAAGTCTCATGAGATCTGATAGTTATTATAAGGTGGAGTTTTCCTACACAAGCTCTCTTTGCCTGCTGCCATCCACGTAAGATGTGACTTGCTTCTCCTTGCCTTCCACCATGATTGTGAGGTTTCCCTAGCCACGTGGTACTGTAAGTCCAATTAAACCTCTTTTGTGTTTTTTTTTGTAAATTGTCTAGTCTGGGTATGTCTTTATCAGCAGCGTGAAAATGAACTAATATAACATCCTAAGACTGAAAGTTGGGCACCATCAGTAAAAGTGCAAATGGGAACTAAATTAAGGCATTTTCCCCTGGATTTTCAAACCACTTTGAGTAATGATGATTACTTGTACAAATTAACAAGAGTTTTTGAGCTTTACTCAGTTGTATTTCCTATATCATAAATCTTCATTAATACTCAGCTTCTCAAAGCAAATATATAAGAGAAAAACAAAGATCAAGCTTTATCTCTCCCACTTCTCTCCAACCTGCCCAACATACTTTAAAAAAGTATAAACAATTTTATGAGTATAAGGTATTACTCCTAATCATAATTGTATCAGCAAGTATATTACAATAATTAATTTAATAAAAACAAGGAGAAGGATTCTTACCAAAAGAAGGTGACTCCCTTCCATCGTCTAATCCTGAATCTCTCTCTCTGTCTCTCTTTCTGTGTTTATGACCACGATGTCTGTGACGTCGATGGCTTTTTCTTCCTCCCAAGGGCACATGTACTCCAATAAATAGTGTTCGATGACCTTCATATGGAAGCAAACACAAAAATTAAACTCTAAATTATTCCAGGGCACAGTATGATGATTTACATGTTAATGGAGACTCAATTTAATTTAATTCAGCAAGTCATTTTTGATGTTTGTGATACATAAAGCTTGGAGCTTGGCGCTGTCTTTTGGCATTTTACTTAAATAAGTGTACCATAGCTCTATCACAAACATGTATAACACTAATTATTTGGTTAAATATTTTGTAATCATCACTGTCTTTATAATCTCTATGTATCTATTCCCCATGCTTAATTATACTCTTCTCATTAGAAACAAAAAAATTGTTTTATCTTCTCTCTACCTTCAGACAATTGTGTTATCTCATCAATTCCCTTCCCTTCACAATTAAGTGTTTTTTAAAAATCACTATCTCTAATAAAACAGGTTTCACTAAGGTCTACGTTAATGCCAAATCCCACAGAGGTTTTTCTGTTCTTCTATTTCTATATGTTACACTTGATATTGGCCACTTATTATACTTAATAAAAGTCCCAAGGCACAAGACTTGTGACTCTGGCATATTGTTATAATTGTTCAATTTTATTATTAGCTATTGTTAATCTCTTACTGTGCCTAATTTATGAATTAAATTTTATCACAGGTATGTATGTGTAGGAAAAAACCAGTATACATAGGGTTCAGTACTATCTGAGGTTTCGGGCATCTTTTGGGGGTCTTAGAATGTATTCCCTACAGATAAAGTGGGACTACTGGAAAAAGAAATGAGCTATCAACCACAAAAAAAAAAAGACATGAAAGGATGATTAATGCATATTGCTAAGTGAAAGAAGTTTTAAAAGCTACATACTATATTATTACAACTATATGACATTCTGGAAAAGCTAAAACTATAGAGACAGTAAAAATATCAGCAGTTGTCAGGGCATCAGGGAGAAGGTATAGGGATGAACAAGTGGAGCACAGGGCATTTTTAGAGAAGTTAAACCATCCTTGATACTGTAATGGTAGATACATGTCATTAAACATTTGTCCAAACCAATAGAACTGTATAACACAGAATGAACCCTAATGTAAACCATGGACTTTGGTTGATAATAACCTATTAATGTTGGTTTATCAATTGTAACAAATGTACTGATCTAATGTAAAATGTTAATAAGAGGAGAAATTGTGTGCAGCAGAAATTGTGTGCAGCAGAAATATATGGGAACTGTCTGAACGGTCTGTGCAATTTTTTTATAAACTTAAAATTGATCTAAAAGGTAAAGCCTGAGCCCCTTTCTCTTTCGGTTCTAGGCGCTTCGGGAGCCGCGGCTAAAGGTGCAGACATGGCCAAGTCCAAGAACCACACCACACACAACCAGTCCCGAAAATGGCACAGAAATGGTATCAAGAAACCCCGATCCCAAAGATACGAATCTCTTAAGGGGGTGGACCCCAAGTTCCTGAGGAACATGCGCTTTGCCAAGAAGCACAACAAGAAGGGCATAAAGAAGATGCAGGCCAACAATGCCAAGGCCATGAGTGCACGTGCCGAGGCTGTCAAGGCCCTCGTAAAGCCCAAGGAGGTTAAGCCCAAGATCCCAAAGGGTGTCAGCCGCAAGCTTGATCGACTTGCCTACACTGCCCACCCCAAGCTTGGGAAGCGTGCTCGTGCTCGCATTGCCAAGGGGCTCCGGCTGTGCTGGCCAAAGGCCAAGGCCAAGGCCAAGGCCAAGGATCAAATCAAGGCCCAGGCTGCAGCTCCAGCTTCAATTCCAGCTCAGGCTCCCAAAGGTGCCCAGGCCACTACAAAGGCTACAGAGTAGGTATCTCTGTCTGCCAACGTGAGGACAGAAGGACTGGTGCGACCCCCCACCCCCACCTCTGGGCTGCCATCTGCATGGGGCTGGGGTCCTCCTGTGCTATTTGTACAAATAAACCTGAGGCAGGAAAAAAAAAAAAAAGGTAAAGCCTATCCAAGAAAGCTAACATTCATAGCTATTCATAGCACTAGTAGCTACAGAAAAATTTACTTTATGAGGAAACGAAAGTACAAGCAAACAAAGGGAATATTTGTATCACCAAGTAGATTATATATAGGAGAGTGTTGTATTAGGGAAAAAACCTCTAAAGAAAACATTAAATTACTAGGTTAAAAAAAACTTACTTTCTTAAGTGCCAAAGTATACAAAATATTACAATGGCAATACTATGGATGAAGGCTTATGTCCCCCTGACGTTTATATTTTATAGTTTATATTTTAAATGTGACTGTATTTAGAGATAGGGCCTTTATAGAGGTAATTAAGGTTAAATGAGGCCATACGAGTGGGGCTGGATCCATCCAATTAGTGTTCTTAAAAGAAGAAACACCAAAGAGCTACCTCTCTTGCTCTCTCTCCAAGCACACAAGGAGGTAACACAATGATGCAAGGAGATGGTAACCACCTATAAGCCAAGAGAAATCTTCAGAATGAGACCTGCCTGGCTAGCCTTCTTGATCTTAGGTGTCCTAGCCTCCAGAATTGTGAGAAAATTTATTTCTGTAGTTCAAGCTGCCCAGCCTGTGGTATTTTTTTCTGGCAGCCCCAGTCAACTAATACAGCAAGGAAGGCCTAAAACAAAGCCTTACAATAATAAGTTTCAGAAGACATGTAATTGAAATTGTAAGATTTCTAAAATATTCAATGTATAACACTTAGGCTGATAG
Organism: Papio anubis; assembly: GCF_008728515.1. Classification (NCBI taxonomy): domain Eukaryota; kingdom Metazoa; phylum Chordata; class Mammalia; order Primates; family Cercopithecidae; genus Papio; species Papio anubis. Next base: position 45,479,430 of record NC_044985.1, on the reverse strand, counting down.
TGTTTCTTTGAAAGGGATAACTGAATTTTATTAAAATAAATTTGCCTACTTTAGTGGATATATTTGTACTTAAATTACATGATTTTTTCAATAAAACACAAAAAAGAAAATATTTATTTTTTACACACAGGGTTAAATTACCTCCAAATTCTAGAAGGATTGGAGGTGAGATTGGCATGAAACTATAGAATTAGTTACTCCTCTATTGCTGGAAAAAATCCGATATTATATATATTTTAATAATGGATGTAAATCCTTTATAATCCTAAAAATAATTATAGATCAATCCTCTGGCAAACTGAAAGCTGAAAAATAGTTTGTATATTCAGGTTTTTGTCCTTTATGGATTCATGCAGGCAAGTGAAAAATTATAATTGGTTCGAGTAAATATAGACAATTAAAATGCACAAAAAGCCCTTTACCAATAAGGCTCAATTTTGGAAAAAGGAAATAAAGGGAAGTGAATTAATGTATATATATGTGTCTGGTCCTATTTATTATTTTATTGACCACAATATTAAGTTATATTATGTGAGAAACAATATTCATTAAAAGCATGATTTCTGAGATTGAGTCAAATGCTTACATTCATATCTAGTCTGTGTCACTTATATTTATGCAACCTTTAAAAAAAGTACTTTATCTTTCATTTTATCTATAAAATGAAAATATTAGTAGCTATATCATTCAGAAAGTTTTTTTTTTATCATTCACGAAACAAAAGGTTCAAAAAAGTTAAGTTACATTTTAAGTCCCACAGCTAATGAACAAAACTACTTTCTCTTCCTTTCGAGTTTAAAACATGTCAACAGAGCACAGAGAATTTGGGGAAGTAATAAGTTGCCACCTCTTAACTGTTGAAGAAAGTATCGAAAGTGTAGGTGGCAATGTTAGCATCAGCTGGGGAGAATACTGTCTTCTCTCCTGTAATTCCTTTTTGGTTAAAGCTTTCTTTGTTTGAAGTAGAGATGCTACCTGTCAAAATTAGTACTACCTGTGTGATGGCATATTGCACAGTCCCAACTACAGCTAAAGTGAGGTGCCAGGGGTTGGAGAAAACAGCAGACAGTGTAATTTTGAAATAGAATGATAAGAGAAATAGTAAAGAACAAAAAATATTAAGAGAGAAGCTGGGCAAAAAAGATGAAGAGGTAAGTAGGATATGAAGAGACAGAAATGATAAAAAGAGCAAAATTAAAAAAGGAGAAAAAATACAAATAAAGAAGAAACAAGTAGAAAATTATATGAGAATAAGAAAATGGCCTCAGGAAATATGGTAACAATGATTACAGGTGACACCATTTCTATATTATCAGATAAATCAAGAGAAAAGACAGTACATTTCATTAGTTTTGTAACACATTTAATACATGTAAAGTTACAAGCTGGTGAAAATTACCTTTGTTCTCTCCCAACTGCTGAAATCCTTCTAGTGAGCTAAAAATCAATTTTCTAAGTGTTCCCCTTACTTTCCTAGCTCAAACATAAACCTGTCTTTCTCTGGAGGAAAATGCCTCCCCTACAATCTCTCAGTGATGGCTGCTTCTCTCCCACAGTTCTTATGCAAGATGGAAAGGTGTCAGTCTTGTCCCTGTGACCTCCGGCTGGGTGAGTGGAATAAGCAAAGTGGCATTTCTTTGCTCCATTCTGACATTTTCAGACCATTTCCCCATATCCTTCCTGACATCCTTCAGATTTAAATCTCATGGTCGACATTACTCACTACATACTTTGCCTCATGGTTGCTGTTATCCACTAAGGTCCAGGTAATTCCCACTCAACCATTGGAGTTCTTTGTATACTGTCATTCTCTTTAGTACTGACTTAATTTGTAAGATTTGAAACACATATAGATGATTCTTGTGATATTCTGGCCTTTCAGTTCCTTAAACTTTAATCTTCCAGTGATATTTCATCCTAGGCTTTTCATTGGCAATAATTACAACTCCTCCATATAAGCAAGGCAGGTATCTTTGATTTGTCCACTGATATATCCCAAATACCTAGAACAATGCTTAACAGTTTTTGGTGCTCAATAAATATCCATTGAAGAAATAGTTCTTTTACATAGAAAGGATGATTTTCAAGTATAATAGATAGATAGTAGACCTAATAATGCATTATGCTACTAAACACTTTATGAAAGGAATGGAAACAAGCTAATAGCCACAATTTTATAGCAACAGTACTCTAAAACTGCTAAAATTCATGATTGTGGAACTATGGAGAAAACGTTTTCATGCTTCTGCATGGTTAGGGACTTATAAAGCAAGACAGACTGAAATCTGGATTAAATGTGCACTGAATAGACAGAGACCTTCAGAGATATGCAGACATTTATTTTCTACAGCTCTGTGTTCACATTTCAAAGGAGAACAAAATCCTACAGCTACTGGTTTACATTTCAAAGGGTTTAAACTGGGACCTTCTCATTCTCTCCCCTGAAGATTTGCTTATTTTATATAAGGGAGATAAGGTTTCTCTTCCTCTTCCAGAAAAGAAGACAGGAGAAGACCATTTACTATATAAAGAGTTTATACAGTAATTCCTATATAAAGAGTTTATATAGTAATTCCTATGTAAATTCCCAGATTCGTAATTTCAGGGCTCCCCTCCTGTGTACGTAACTGTGTGCCTTCTTTCCAAGGTGGTTATTGCCATAAGCAATAATAATTTTCTGTCTTGATCCAAAAATCTCATTTGCTTTCAGGAAAAAATAAACAAACATAGATATTAAAGACTTACTAATAGATTTAGGAGATTTTCTACAAAGATTACATGAGCTAATGTAATAAATATAAAATATGAAAGATGATGCCTGTTACATGGTAGACAATAATACATATTAGTTCCCTTTTCCATTCACAGTGCTAGTGACTTAGAGGAAGGAATAAGAAGACAGAATGAGGCCTGGCGCGGTGGCTCAAGCCTGTAATCCCAGCACTTTGGGAGGCCGAGACGGGCAGATCACGAGGTCAGGAGATCGAGACCATCCTGGCTAACACGGTGAAACCCCGTCTCTACTAAAAAATACAAAAAACTAGCCGGGCGAGGTGGCGGGCGCCTGTAGTCCCAGCTACTTGGCAGGCTGAGGCAGGAGAATGGCGTAAGCCCGGGAGGCGGAGCTTGCAGTGAGCTGAGATCCGGCCACTGCACTCCAGCCTGGGCGACAGAGCGAGACTCCGTCTCAAAAAAAAAAGAAAAAAGACAGAATGATATTTTCCTGTCCCATTTCATTTGCTTCCTGTTTCTCTCTATATTACCATCTTTTCTAAATCCTAACATTATAACACTGGCCTAAAGAACTAGAGAATCCCCTCAGGTCCTGTAAAGAATAGTAAAGAAATAACATTTCAGATTAATATTACCATCAATTTTTCCAATATCCATAATTGAATTTTTTACCCTGATAGCTATCAGTTGAGAAGGCAAAAAATTCGAGAAATTTAATGATAGATATCATTGTTCTAAAATGACTTGACAATTATTAATCCCAATCTGATTTACTTTTCAAGAATATATAAAGAATAATTTTTATTTTATAAATAAAGCCCAAAAAATTAATTAAAGGAAGACATTTCTTAAATTAATAAAATAGTCAACAAAATTAACTTTATATAATGCTAAAATCCAAAATTTAATAAAAATACAAAACCATTTAGATATGAATATGTTTTGAAAACATTAGTGAGCATGGAACAGTATCATTAAAATATAAGATTTTTTTAGATAAGCAGAGAATGCTAGAATTTATTCAGAATTTATCTGCAGTTAGTACCATTTCCGTAATTCAGGCTCAGAACTAAAAATAAGTTGATTCTTTTCTTTTGTCTTGTAAAACCTTATCTAGAATGCCTTCTTCAACTAACACTTAACCAAAACAGTTAACCAAAACTTTTGCCTATAGAATCTCTGTTAGAAAGCCTGTATAGGCCTTCCAAAGGCCTATACAGAATTCATAATGAATTCTGAGAAAAATAAATGCAGGTAGAACACAGCTATTGATATGGAAAAGTCACAGAAAAATGTCAAGGTCTTTTCTCTCTTTAACTTAAAGATACATATGTCAATTCAGACAAAATAGAGTTTCATCATTAAGAAAATCAAAGGTTTGTATATATTATTTTCTGAGCACAAATGTTGCTAACAAATCCCAGATGTTTGACACTTCAGTTGTGTGTATATTATTATGTTCAACAGACTCAGAATTATTGAATATTTTAATTATATAATAAAGACCAGTATTGAAATGATTCTTGATGTGACTATGGTCACAGTATACTGAATGTTTACAAAATGCAGTGAGGAAAGAGATACATTTGGAAACTGATTAATAATGTTGTTGATAAACTATTCTCCTTCATTTAGCTGGGAGGGAAGGGGTCAAGGTATCTACTCTTGAAGAGAACGGTATGTCTTTTGTTTTTGTTTTTTACATGAAATGAATATAACACAGCTGTTGCATAATGATTGAGTTGCTACAGAAATTTAGATGTGTCAATCATATGAAAAGGTCAAGTACATTAAGCTGAATAAGCATATAATCTTTAATTCCATGGAGACTCTAACAAAGTCAGAAAACACAAGTCATCATTGATCATAATACATCAAAGCACTCGAAGTCCAATGGAAAATTTCTACTAAGGGAGAGTAACAGAGAAACAAAGAGACTGAGAGGATGGGAATGAGTGTGCATTTATAGCAAAGAGGTATTATTAGGCTACTGCAACATTGTTCTTTGTGTTGTTTTGCTAAAAGAAAAGACAGTGTTAAACTAGTGCTGGTCATAGTCACTTGACCCTGGGAAGGTATTTGTAATCATTATAAAACAAAAGGCTTCACGTCTATGACTATTCTAGATATAAATTAGAAATCTTGAAAGTCCTAAAGTTGCTCATCAAAAGGGCCACTAACTGAGATTTACTAGTTTAGAAGGTACTGTGGTACATTTTCAAAAATACTGTTTCTTACAAGTTTATAACACTGTCTTGAGCAAAATATAGCAACTAAATTAACTTGGTATCTTGAGATAGTGTTCATTTTTAATCTTGACACATAATAAGCATTAAATGTATCTTGAATAAGTGAATGAAACCTAATATGTGTTTTCTTAAAAAAAATGACATGAGAACTCCCAATTTTGGTATATTATAAAACAGCTTAATCCTGGAAATTTACACACTTAGAGAGCCAGGAGTGCAAATCAGTAAAAAAAAAAAAAAGTGGCTAATGAATCAAGCCCAGCAATGAAAACAGCAGCAAATAATACAAATTAAAAATACACATTAAAAGCATTAAACAATACCAACATGTAATGAAGCAAATGTTACTGTGTGGTACTAGCCATTAAATGCTGTGGGAGTTCACAATAGAGTAAAATCAAGGATAACCTGGGCAATCAGTGAAAATTTCATGGAGGATGTAGGACTTGAGTTGCTCTTAAACAATAAACAGGTTTTACATCAGCAGAGGAATGAAAAGTTTAGAAAAAGGAGATAATGTGAGCAAAAATAGAAGAGCAATTGAGGGGATAATGTGAAATTCGTATTAGAGCAGGGAAGAAAAGGCGAGATGAGATAGAGCATACATTTTTATAATCAGCAAAGCTTGCAATTTCACTATTATTTTAAAACATTTATTTTAAAACATTTTGTTGTTTTAATTTGCAAGGAAGAGAGAGAAAATAGATCAACATATGTCCTGAGATCCTTAAAAAATGAATGCAAAAGAGAAAGTGGTACTTCCTTACGTCCCCAATCTCATCTTAATTAAATTATAAATTCTGAACAGCCCTGTCACTTTGCTTCAGGGAAATAGGTTAGGAAATGAACAAAAAATGTAAAACTAAAATTTTCCAGATTTAGTTTTGTATTATATTAATTTAAAAGACATGTGCACATGTAGAAAGTAGCTCATTCTGAAAATTACAGTAATTAAGAACAGAAAGGCTTGCCTGGAAAAACTGAGGAGTTGCTGAGGAGAAAAACAGATTTCCATGAGGAAAGTTTATGAAATTCAACTGTGAAACAATTAAAATATCTGAAAGCGAAGATAAAAACACTTGGCATTTCTGTATAGATGTTTACAAATGAAAAATACATAGATAATGTGGTAGATTATTTTTAAATGGTCACAATATTTTAGCAGCTTCTTCCATCAAGAGTTGGAATATATTCCTCCAACCCTTGAATCTGGATCAATGGGGCATTAGCAGATGTGACACAAACAGAGGTTTGAAGAGTTCTTATGCATAGCTTCTTACCCGCTGTTGCTTCTGGAACTTATACCACCATGTAAACACGCTCAGCCTAGCCGGCTCGATGATCAGAGACCATGGAGAGAGAAGCCCTAGCTGGCGGTCATCCGGCTGAGGACTTCACAAACCAGCCAGCCTCAGTTGTGAAATCATCAGCTGATTGTAGAAGCAGGCGCCAGCTGACTCACATTAGAAGAACTAACTAGCTGAGTCCAGCTCAAATTCACAACCTACAGAATTATGACCTAAATAAAATTGTTGCTGTTTGAAGCCACTGAGTTTGGAAATGGATTGTGACACAGCAATAGCTGAGTGCTAAAATTTATTTGGAAGAAAAAATTAAAAATTATAAAAGACAGATGGACAGGATATAAAATACAAAACTGAAAGTACCAGGAAAGTGATTCAAAATGGAAAATAATGGGAAGATGTTGACTTATGACCAATATCTCAATGGGCAGGCAAATTAAGAATCAGGAATCAAAAAGTATTGATACTATATTGTGATCAATGTTGATAGGAACAACAAACTATGTGTAAGAACCTGCATAAAGGTACAAGCTGAGGATACTAGAGAAGGCAAACAAAACCCGAGGCAGAATATAAATAAATGCCGATTCATTTGGCACTTAAGATAGCTATAAGAGTTTAGAGTTTAAAAAAAGAAACTAGCCTTTATAGAAAATCTACAATGTACCATCTACTATGCTATCTGTTTTATTTATATTTTCTCATTTAATCTTCACAAAATCCCTGCAAACTGTGGATGATTTTCCCCAACTTACAAATAATGAAATTGAGGTTCAAAAAAGTAACTTGCCGATAGATAGGTTCTAGAGATCTACTATACAGCATAGTGCCTATAGCTAACAATATTGTATTGTATACTTAAAATCTTCCAAGAAGGTGAATCTTATGTTGTATTCTTAACACACACACACACACACACACACACACACACACACACAAAATAACAACAACAATAATAATAAAGGCATTAGGAAGTTTTGGGAGGTGATAGATATATCTGTGGCTTTGAGGCTAGTAATGATCTCATGGGTGTATATTCCAAACTCATTGAGTTGTATACATTAAATATGTACAGATTTTTACATGTCAATCATCCCTCAAGTTAAAAAACAAAGAGCAATTCCCCCAAAGCCATACAATCAGAGACTGAATCAAAGTTCAAAATCAGATCTACCAAATCTAAATTTATCACTTATAACTGCCAGTATACATTCTTAACACCTTTTGCTTCCTTATAAAACTTTTCGAAATTTCAATTTAATAAAATTATACAACCAAGTGTATAGTGCCTATGATAGGCTGTAGCATGGTCTGTCTAACTATGTTTACATTCTCAGTACCTGGCATATTAACAGCTCAATAAGTGTTTTTTGAATAAATAAATGAATGACACCAAATCTAAAGCCTTTTCCACAGCATTTTAAGCTGGAGTAAGCAGAAATAGTCAAAAACAGAGGAGAGAAGTCTGTAAGGAAGACAAGATATGTATTGGCAGGTACAGAAAAACAGCATGCTTTGTGAAGGGAGGCACAAGAACACAGAGGGCCCAGGGACATATATTAACATACTTCATCTGTTTTAGTCAGGAAGTTAAAAAAAATATACCTCCTTCAATGTTCATTTCAATAAAAATTGACTTATATTGACACAATTTAAACTGTATTTCTCATTTTTCAATGATTTTTTTTACAGGACACTTTTGATGAAAACTATGGCTTACACTCTACCATAGATAACCTGGCAGCAGTGGTATGCTAGAGCTGGCTTACCACAGCTCACCTGTGCCAGTTACGTGCATCTCTTCCTAACTTTATGTTCAGTGAAAACACCTCAGTGGTATAAAATTGGCCATAGAGAAAATATTTAACCACAGATATTGGCAAATGCTACAATTAAGGCTATTGAGGAGGCAAGGGGGAAGAGCAGGAGGATTATTAGAACGTTGCTGCCTCATGCCTGGTGTGAACATAGAGACGAAACAACCTAATATTCCTTTTCTTGTTGACAATGTTGTATACCCAATTTACCTTAATTAGGCTAGTATATTAGACTTTTTCATATATCCATCTTCTTCAGTGTGTCTACCTTATGTATATTCAATACAGAAGGGCCACAGGACATATCTGGGGCACTTGAGTTATACCCATGTGAACTCTTATAGCACTTATACGTGGAAATATATCTATCACATCCCAAAGCTTCCTAATGCCTTTACTATTATTATTATTATTTGTATGTGCGTGGTAAGAATATAACATAAGATTCACCCTCTTGGAATACTTTAAGTATACAATACAGTATTGTTAGCTATAGGCACTATGCTGTATAGTAGATCTCTAGAACCTATTTATTGGCAAGTTACTTTTTCGAACCTCAATTTCTTTATTTGTAAGTTGGGGAAAATAGTCTACAGTTTACAGGAATTTTGTGAATTCAAAAAAGCTGAGGACAGAAGACCACTAGAGTTGGCAATAAATAGCACTACTTTAATATTTAGGATTCATATTTATAAACCCTAAGAGAAAATTAGTGCAGTAGCATGAGAAAAATAGGCCACTCACATATAAACAATGTTTCAATTTCATAAACATGACCTTTGTTTTCATGAACAATATTATTAACTTTATTGATGCTGATAGTTTTGGATTAATCACTGTGATGTCATAAAATATTTTTAATGCTATATCGTCCTCTAAGTCAATCATGGCAATTATCATTACAGGAAACAAATTGAATTATGCAACAGAAAAACAGGCATAATCTTATATAATTTAGCTCAAAATTAGAAATCATTTTGCTAATAAGGCTGCCATATTTTTGTATTACAAATGTACCTGAGGCATTTAGAAGCAGTTTGAAAGTGGCAAAAAAGAATATTCATAATCTTCCTGCCCCAGAGACCAGACAAAAGCTTATTGTACCAGCAGGAAATTAAAATTTTACTTTCTGCTAATAATGATTTCAATCATTTTGGTTTCTTTTATTATCTTCCCACCTGAAACGCTTTAAGAAGAGAGAGAGAAGGGAAGAAAACATATTTTTCACCATGCTTTCAGCAGTTGTAACACACTGTGGGCACTAGGAATGACTAGGTAGTGAGGAAGAGGGAAGATAGAATGGGGAGGCAAACATGTAGAACTAGAGAGTAGAATGATGGCCACTAGGGGCTGGGGCACTTGGTGGGCTGAGGAAGGGGCTGGGGTAATGCTAGTCAAAGGATATAAAATTCTAGTTTGACAGCAGAAATAAGTTCAAGAGATCTATTGTATAGCATAGTGACAATAGTTAATAACATATTGTATTCCTGAAAAATAGTGAGAGTGGATAAGTATTCTCACTACAAAAATAATAACTATGTAAAGTAAGGCATATGTTTATTAGCCAAATTTAAGTATTCTACAATGCATATATATATATATATTTCAAAGCATCATGTTGTATACAATAAATACATAAAATTTTATCTGTCAATTTAAACAAATAATATAATTTCTAAAAAACAATGAGGAAGCAAAAAGTTTACTTGGAGAAAATATAAAAGAGAACACTCAAAATAGTAATCTCAGAATACTGATATTCCAAAATGTAATTAATTCTATTAGGGTTGCAATGATTCTGGTACTGCTAAGATTATGGGTATTATCCCCCAAACCAAGAACATCATCACTTTCAATTATTATTTAATATTTATTCATTATTATCAGAATTTATGTCAATTGCTATTTTAAATTTAAACATTTATGTGCAAAGTGGCCACAGTAATTTATTTTTCCCAATGGGTTCTAAAGCTCAGTCACCCTATTGGCAGCACCAGTATCTAAACCTCCTTGGAGAATGAAGAATGTGAAATGGAAATTTGGCTCAGTGCCCTCCGTGTTTGGCTCAGTACCCTATTAGCAGTGAATTAATATTGGTGAGTGCTAATAATTTCTTGAGACATGTCCTAATTGACTGGTAGCTACACCTGTTCATATTGTGAGAGGACTTTATAGAAAGGAGATAACCTGTGAAGGCTATGTACTGTATGCAGCTGAGGAGTTTTAAGCTATAGTTCTAGGAGGAAGACAGCTGAAATAGAGATTTAAGAATTCTAAGTTGATCTCCTTCACAATGTCACCTTCATAGTACTACTCCCATACTATTAAACTCTTTAACTAAATAAGAACATCTTTAAGTCTCAGATGTCTAGAAAATTCAAAACAAAAATATAGTGTTAATATAAATCTATGTGGTTAATATTAAGAGACTTTGGTCATTTGTGGCTTGTCTTAAAAGTATTAAATAATTTTCAAGAAAAATAATGATTAAAGGAACAAGTTCTTGCTATAAAACTTCCTCTTAATATGTATAGGATTGTATTTAATGTAATGAAAACAAGTTTCTTTTCATCTATTTTTTTCTCTGAAATAGTGATTGGTTGAAAACATTATATATACATATGCACACAAATACACAGTTCTCCTTATCCACAGAAAACATGTCATATGTCACATTAAAGAGCAAATATTCCAAATAGTGAGTTATTATGCCTTTGAGAAGCAGAAAATGGTACTAAACAGAGTTTAGTTATAAGGAACTATGAAGGGAGATTAACAATATGAGTTCCTAACCTAGAGATGTAAAATGTTTAACTAAGACCCCCAAATTATGAAACTATACTTTTGTAAGATTTCTTAGCTATTTGTTACTATCCACATGCAAACACATGCCTTTAAGTACTTGTAAACTGTCAAATAAGCCATGATCAAATATAGGAAAATACTTTATATTTTTCAAATTTACCTGGAAATAAAATACATGGTAAAGCAGAGTGTAGATAATTACCCAGTTACCTCTCATTTCAAATAAACAAAATGTCAGAAATAAATTATATATCAAAATGAACTGATGTGAGTCACATACACAAATTATGTGAGACAATAAAATGATGAAACATGGAACATCTGAGAGTTAATTTTGGAACAAAAGTAAATTCTTTTTTTAATCTCCAACTTTTATTTTGAAGTTCAGACGTACAAGGGCATGATGTGCAGGTTTGTTGCATAGATAAATGTGTGCCATGGTGGTTTGCTGCACATATCAACCCATCACCTAGGTATTAAGCCCAGCATCCATCAGCTGTTCTTCCTGAAGTGCTCCCTCCTCCCACCTCCTACCCTCTAACAGGCTTCAGTGTGTGTTGTTTCCTCTCATGTGTTCATGTGTTCTCATTCAACTCCCACTTATAAGTGAGAATATGTGGTATTTGGTTTTCTGTTACTGCTTTAGTTTGCTGAGGGTAATGGCTTCCAGTTCCATCCAGGTCCCTGCAAAAGACATGATCTTGTTCCTTTTTATGGCTGCATAGTATTCCAGGGTATATATGTGCCACATTTTCTTTAGCCAGTCTATCACTGATGGGTATTTAAGTTGATGCCATGTCTTTGCTATTGTGAATAGCACTATAATGAACACATGCATGCATGTATCTTTATAATAGAATGATTTATATTCCTTTGGGTATATACACAACAATGGCATTGTTGGGTCAAATGGTATTTCTGCCTCTAGGTCTTTGAGGAATTGCCACACTGTCTTCCACAATGGTTGAACTAATTTACACTTCTACCAATAGTGTAAAGGAATCCTTTTTCTCCACAACCTCACCAGCATCTGTTGTTTCTTGACGTTTTAATAATAGCCATTCTGACTGGTGTGAGATGATATCTTATTGAAGTTTTGATTTGCATTTCTCTAATGATTAGTGATGTTGAGCTTTTTGTTTTTCCTATGTTGGCCGCTTGTATGTCTTCTTTTGAGAAGTGTCTACTTGTGTCTTTTGCCCACATAAAAGTAAATTCTATTATTTAAGACTTTAAAATAATTGTCTCTTATTTAGTTCTTATTCCTAGGATACCCATTGAAAAATAGAACAGTTTATTATAAGATGTGTCAAAGAAAGTTCAATAAAAGGCTGAAATTTACTATTGGCTGTATTTTCTGAAATGAAATATTCAGTATTAGTCCATCTGCACATTTGTCATCCTAAGATATCCAGTGTTTGACAGGCAAAACCTACAATTTCAAATGAACCCTGTGTAATTAATTAACTCCACTGGTTATTACTAATGGAGCACACCCTTAGAATTGCTCCACCAGTTGACATTGATCCTATATCAACACTACTAAGTTGCACAAAAATTAATCAACCAATAATATCAGAAAAAAAATGGTTCTTTCTTTTTCAAAGAAAAAACATTTGAAATAAGGAAATTGTAAGATTTTTATTTTGTGGTACAGCAGACAAGATAATTTAAAGTAAGAGAACAGGAGGCTATAATAAAAGTAGCCTCCAATGGGAGAGTGGCTTTCCTAATTATGGGGATAAATCTTAGTTCAATGGGAATTTTCTAACTCTAAAACTTTTGCGAAAACATTTGTAAAACTATTGTGATATGGGTACTAAATATCAAATTCCTTATTGCTTTATAATAGAATATTCTCACCTTTTAAAAAATTGTCATGAAAAAGTCAATAAATATGTACAAGTCTTCCTTGTGCCTTAGTTTCTTTATCTGTGAAATGGAGATAATAATGTCCTTATCTCATAGAGTGACTTCAAGGATTAATTCATTCTCTACAATTTGACCTACCTCATGTAATGATTTAAACGTTATATCCAGTCACATTTTATGCCCTGAGACACAATCCCAATGCTTTAGCCACATCATATTTGCCATTTCCAGAATATAACAGATCCTTCCTTCTTTGCCTTCTTAACACTTATTTATCATTCAAAGCCCACCTCTGTCTCTGTGAAGACAACATTGATTTCCAGAAGTAGAATCCACTTTCTAATTATATTGGCAATTTGTTATGTACAGTCATACATAATGACGTTTCAGTCAAATGATGGATCACATATAAAATAGTGGTACCATAAGACTATAATGAGGCTGAAAAATTCTTGTCACCTAGTGATATAGTAGGCTTTGTAACGTCACAGTGCAATTACTTTTATTTTTATAACCTTAGTGTTGCTTTTTTTTTTTTTTCCTCAAGATAACTGACTTGGGATGTCAGACATCAGTTTAGAGAAAGATCAAAGTTACAGCTGAATGGTCATGATCCAAATGGAAAGCTGAAGGGAGCCATGAGCTTTCAGAGAGCCCACAGGAAGAAACTGGGGTGCAGACAAGGAAAGTAGCAAAAGTCTGGCAGACACTGTCCCGTGAGGAACTCGGAGTCCCATGTAAAGGGTAGGTTGGGGTGCTTCTCTGCCCCTCACTCCTGTGACGAACTGCTGGCTGACAAATTGTCACAGAACCCCTCTGCCCTTGAAATCCCAGGCAATGCAGTTGGTGGCAATTTAGGAACTCTCTGGGGTGGGAGCCTCAAGTGGCCAGCTCGTGCTGGTGTTCCCACATTCCCCTCAGGCCCTAACTGAGAGAGCAGGTGCCACACTGGTTGTGCACTCGTTATGGGCCACTGCCCTGTCCAGGGAACCTCAGTCCTTGTGTTGCCACACTACCAGATCCCCTGCAAACATACCTCAGAACCCGTTCTGACTTTGGCAACCACAGGAGACTGGCGGGTCTCTGGGGAGCTGCAGGTTCCATGGAAATCTAGCCCTCAGTGCAGGCCGCTCCTATGGGAGGGCAGAGAACAGTCTGCCGAAGCCCCACTTTGGAAAAGGAAACACAGCCAATGGCTGAAGGGGGTGGCAGTGGTGGCTGGAAACAGACGAGGAGAGCGAGTCATCTCCTGCTCCCCTTATGCACTGTTGCAGATGCAGCAGAGGCTTTTCCTGCTGAGGGCTGATGTGAGTGCACTTGGAGACAGCCTTTCTAGCACTCTTCGTGGAAGCTACACCTCACTGAAAGTGAGCCAATGCCACCCAGGCATGCATGAAGGGTGGGACCTGTCTCCCCATCCCTACACGGAATGGCAGTGTCCCAGCAATGAAGGGCAGACAAGTTGAAGAGCTGTTTGCTCTGGGCCGTAGGAAGAGTCTCTGCCCTGAGCCCATTTTGGTGGTAGCCACCAGAGGGGCAATTCTGCAGACCTCAGTCACACTTTAGCCTGGGAGCCAAAGAACAATGTCTATGTGCTGAAGATCATGAACACTGTGACAGAGAAATGTGTGATAGGAAAACGGACCACATTCCTGCCTGCCCAGGATGAGGGACTAATGCAGCCCCCTGCCTCTACCACCAAGACCAGTTCACTCCAACACAAGCTCCCCACACTAACCTCAATTAGGACCGTGTCTTCATTCATCATTAGACTGCCTGAGGGTGAGTGGATTCTTACTCTTAAGCACCATCTACTTGACTGGAGACTGAATTGCAACACCAAATAAAAAAACCTACTGTCAGAAGGGTATAGTACTAGTGTACAAGATAAGTTTCCTGAGACCTCTGCTCTCCTAGTTACACAGAAGATAGTGTGTTGGCTCATATGCCTGATACATGTCTACAACAAGCAGCATTTGAGAAAGCCACCACATAAAGGCTACCCATAACCAAGGAGCCCATGCAGAGTCTTGGCACTGTGAAAGCCCCAGAAAAGAAGCCAAACAATCACACACAACATATACCACAGCCATACCCTCAAGGGAAAAAAGAATAAACACACTAAAGTCCCATTCAAACAATAGCAAATTCAAAACTTAGAAGCAACAACTCCTTCGCATGAGAAGGAATCAGTGCAAGAACTCCAGTGGTACAAAAAGACAGAGTGTTTTAACACCTCCAAAGGATCTGGCTAGCTTTCTAGCAATGAATCCTAAACAAAATAAAAAATGACTGATAAAGAATTCAAGATACGAATTCTAAAGAAATGCAATGATATCCAAGAGAATGTTGAAAACCAATAAAAGAAACCAGAAGAACAACTCAGAAAATGAAAGAAAACATAGTTATATTTAAAAAAAAATAGAACTTCTGAAAATAAAACAATTCACAAAAGTAATTTCCAAATACAATTGAAAACATTAACAAAAGACTAGACCAAGTAGAAGAAAGAATTTCGGAGCTAAAACATTGTTCTTTCAAATTAATCCAGTCAGATAAAAATAAATAGAAAAGCATTTTAAAAATAAGCCTTTGAGAAAGATGGGATTATGTAAATTGACCAAACTATAGCTTATAGGTATTCCTGAGAAAGAAGGAAAAGTAAGCAATTTGGAAAACACATTTAAAGGAATCATTCAGAAAAATTTCCCTGATCTTGCTGGGAGGTAGACTTCCAGATAAAATAAATTCAGAGAACACCTGCAAGATACTATATAAGACAAATATCAACAAGGCATATAGTCATCAGACTAACCAAGGTCAATGCTAAAGAAAAAATCTTAAAGAGAGTTAGAGAGAAGGGTCAGGTCACCTATAAAGGAAATTCCATCAGACTAGCAGTGGGTTTCTCAACATAAACTATATAAGCCAAAAGAGATAGGGGGCCTATTTTTAGCCTTCTTAAGGAAAAAAAAAAATTATAGCCCCAAATTGTATATCCTGCCTAACTAAGCTTCATAAGCAAAGGAGAAATAAAGTATTTCTCAAACAAGCAAATATTAAGAAAATTCATCACCACGAGACTGTTGCTATAAGAAATGTTCAAAGGTGTTGTAAACATGGGGGAAAAGGACAATACTCATTGTCATAAAACAGTATACTCTTTTATGTCATAAAAGAATATAGGACAATACTCTCCTGTCATAAAAGCTCATATCAGTACAAAATTCAAAGATCATATAAAGCAATTATACCACTGAGACTACAAAGCAACTAGCTAACAATACCATGATTGGAACAAAACTTCACATGTCAATATTAACTTTGAACAGAAATGAGTATACTCTTTATGTCATAAAGTATAAACTTTGAACAGAAAAGAGTATACTCTTTTATGTCATAAAAGAATATGGGACAATACTCTCTGGTCATAAAAGCTCATATAAGTACAAAATTCAAAGATCCTATAAAGCAATTATATTACTGAGACTACAAAGCAACTAGCTAACAATACTATGATTGGAACAAAACTTCACATGTCATTATTAACCTTGAACAGAAATTAGTATACTCTTTTATGTCATAAAATGTTAACTTTGATCAGAAAAGAGTATACTCTTTTATGTCATCAAATGATATATGACAATACTGTCCTGTCATAAAAGCTCATATAAGTACAAAACTCAAAGACCCTATAAAGCAATTACACCACTGAGACTACAAAACAACTAGCTAACAATACTATGATTGGAACAAAACTTCACATGTCAATATTGACTTTGAACAGAAATGACCTAAATGAAGATATAGATTGGCAAATTACATTTAAGAAACAAGACTCAACATCTGCTGACTAGAAGAGATCCATCTAATGTGAAAGGACACCTACAGGCTCAAAGTAAAGGAGTGGAGAAAGAAATATCACACAATGGAAAACAAAAAAGAGCATGGGTTGCTATTCTTACATCAGAAAAAACAGAATTTATACCAATAATAGTAAAAAAAAAAAAAAAGAAAGAAAGAACAGCATTATATAATGACAAAGAGTTCAATTCTACAAGAAGATTTAACTATCCTAAATATATTTATATCCAATACCTGAGCACCCAGATTTATAAAGCAAATGCTACTAGACCTCAGAAAAGAGGGAGATGGATATACAATAACAGTGGAGGACTTCAACATCCCAATGACAGCACTAGACAGATCACTGAAGCAGAAAACTAACAAAGAAACTCTGAACTTAAACTGCACTCTTGACCAAATGGACCTAATAGATATCTCCTGACCATTCCATTCAACGACCACAGAATGTACATTTTTTCTCATCTGCACATGAAAAATTTTCTTGCCTAATTGCTCTTCCTAGGACTTCCAGTACTATGTTGAATGGAAGTAGCAAGAGTAGGCATCCTTGCCTTGTTCCTGATCTTAGAGGAAGAGTTTTCAACTTTTCATCATTATGATGTAAACTGTGGGCTTGTCATATATGGCCTTTATTGTGTTGAGCTACACCCCTTCTATAGCTAATTTGTTGAAAGCTTTTATCATGAAAG
Organism: Papio anubis; assembly: GCF_008728515.1. Lineage (NCBI taxonomy): Eukaryota > Metazoa > Chordata > Mammalia > Primates > Cercopithecidae > Papio > Papio anubis. Next base: position 45,462,094 of record NC_044985.1, on the reverse strand, counting down.
GATGTTAAATAATCATATATATTTTGTTCCTTACTCTGTGAATGTGGTATATCACATTTATTGATTTGTATATATTGAACCCCAGCCCAGGAATGAATCAATTGCTTCCTTTAATAAATGTCATATGACCCTTTAATGTACTGTTGAATTCAGCTTGCTAGGTTTTCTTTGTTGTTAAGACTTTTTGCATCTATGTTCATTAGAGATATTATTATGTAATTTTCTTATCTTGCAGTGTCCTTGTCTGGCTTTGGTATCAGGGTAATGCTGGCATCATACAATGAGTTTGGAGGTACTTCCTCTTCTTCAAGATAAAAATAGTTTGACATAAATCTTCTTTAAATATTTGGTAAAATTCACCAGTGAAGCAATCTGTTCCTGGGATTTTCTTTATTTAGAGGTCTTTTATTACTGATTTAGTTTTCTTGCTTGTTATTGGTCTGTCCAGATTTTCTATATCTTCATGATTCATATTTGGTAGATTTTATGTTCCTAGGAATTTATCCATTTTTAAGGTCATAGTTTCTTAGCATATAATTTTTTATCATAGATACTTACGAACTTTTCAACTTATGTGATATTAGTTGTAATACCTCCTCTTTCATATATGATTTATATTTATTTGAATCTTCTCTTTTTTCTTATTAAGTCAGGCCAAAGGTTTTTCAATTTCATCTTTTAAAAAATCTCAATTTCATTGATTTTTCCTATTGTTTTCTATTATCTATTTTGTTTTATTTCTGCTCTGATCTTTGCTATTTTTTTCTATCAGCTAACTTTGGGTCTAGTGTGTTGTTTTTTTTTCCTAGTCCCTTCAAATATATAATTAGGTTGCAAATTTGAGATCTTTCCTCTTTTTTCATATAGACTTTTATCATTATAAATTTATCTTTTAATACTACTTTGGCTGTATCCCATAATTTTTGGTATATTATGTTTTCATCGTCATGTCTCTCAAGATATTTTCTAATGTGTCTTTTGAATTCTTTTTGACTCATTAGTTGTTCAAGAGTGTTTTGTTTAATGTCCACATATTTATAAATTTTTCAGTTTTCCCATGGCTATAGATTTCTAGTTTCATATTCCACTGTAGTCAGAAATAATAGTTGGTATAATTTTGATCACTTTAAATTTTTAAAACATACTTTTTGGCTTAATATGTGATCTATTCTGGAGAATATTCGGCTGCACTTGAAAAGAATGTGTATTATGCTGCCATTGAGTGAAATGTTCATGTCTATTGGGCCCATTTTTTTCTATAAGGTTGTTCAAGTCCTTTATTTCCTTCTGGTCTGTTTTGCCCATGGGTAATGGGTAATATGTTTTAACCATCATTGAAAGTGAGGTACTGAAATCTCCTACTATTATTGTATTGCTGCCTATTTCTCTCTTCAGTTTTGTCAATGTTTGCTTTATATGTTTAGGTCCTAATTGTTGGGTGCGTAACTACTTACAATTGTTATATAGTCCTGGTGAGTTGATCCTTTTATCATTATGTATTTCTGAGTCTTTTGAGATAGTTTTGACTTATAGTCTATTTTATCTGGTATAAGTATAGTCACTCTTGCTCGTTTTTCTTTAACATTTTCATGCAATTTTTTTTTTCCCATTCTTTCACATTGAGCCTATGTATGACCTAAATTCTAAAGGGAGTCTCTTGTTAACAGCACATAATTGGGTTATACATTTAATCAATTCATGTCCCTATGTCTTTGATTGGGAAGTTTAATTTATTTAATCTTAAAGTAATTATTGATAGAGAAGGATTTATTATTGTCATGTACTGTTTTCTGTTAGCCTTGTAATTATTTTGTGCATTTTTTTCTTCTCTTACTGTCATTTTTTATGTTTTGTTGATTTTTTTGTTGGGAATCTTTGATATCTTTCTTAGGTATTTTCCTATTAGATACCATGGGGCTATATCATACCTTATAGTAATTGGGAATCTTTGATACCTTTCTTAGGTATTTTCCTATTAGATACCATGGGGCTTATACAATACCTTATAGTAATGACAGTCTATTTTTTTCTGATAACAACTTAAGTTCAATGACATACAAAAACATGCCACTTTTTATTCTCCTTGCCATACACATTTTGTTATTGTCATCACAGTCAACATTTCTTTATATTGTGTATCTATTAACATAGTTTTACTTATTAAAAGTATTTTAGTTATTGAAAGTATTTTGCTACTTTGTCTTTTAACTTTACTTGAATTAAAAGTGGTTTACCTACCACTATTGCAGTATTACAGTCCTGCATTTGTCTATATGTCTTTACCAATACTTTTTATACTCTCTTATGATATCTTGTTCTTGTTTAGTGTCCTTTCATTTCAAGTAGAGGACGTTCCCTTAGCATTTCTTGTAGGGAGGTCTGGTGGTGATGAACTTCCTTAGTTTTTATTTGTCTGGAAAAGACTTTATCTCTCTTTCATGATTGAAGGATAGTTTCATTGGGTCTAGTTTTTCTGGTTGGCTTTTTTTTTCCAGCACTGTGAATCTATCATCTCATTTCCTTCTCATCTGCAAAGTTTCTGAAGAAAAATCTACTTATAGTCTTATGAAACTTCCCTTGTACCTGACAAGTAACTTTTCCCTTGTTGCTTTTTCTCTTTGTGATTGACTTTTGACAATTTGATTACAAGGTGTCTTAGTGTTGATATCTTTAAATTTTCCTTTTTGGGAGTCCCTGGATTGCACATTTCCTTTTCCAGAATTGGGAGCTTTTAGCTATTATTTCTTTGAATAAGACTTCTGGTTCTTTCCTTCTCTCTTCTCCTTCTGGAATTCTCATAATACATATATTGATCCATTTGATGGTGTCTCATAAGTCCTTTAAGCTTTCTTTATTCTCTTTCATTATGGTATCCTTTTTGTTCTTCTGACTCAGCAAGTTCCAATGGCCTGTCCATAAGTTCACCGATTCTTTCTTCAGCTTGATCTAGTATGTTGTTGAAACCCTCTAGTGAATTTTTCAATTTAGTTATTTTATTCTTCAACTCCATGATTTCTGTTTGGCACTTCTAAAATATTTTCTATCTCTTTGCTGAAATTCTCATTTTGTTCATGCAGTGTTCTCCTATCCTCAGTAAGCATCTTTATAGTAGTTATTTTAAATTCTCTTCCAGGTAAATTGTGTATCTTTGTTTCATTAGAGTCAATTTCTGCAGATTTTCCTGTTATCTAGTTTTGAACATATTTTCCTTTTTTTTTTTTTTTTATCTTACTTGACTCTATGCATTAGTGTCTTTGCATCAGATAAAGCAGCCTTCTCTCTCAGTCTTCACAAAGAGTTGGCCTCATATGGAAGATCCCCACCAATAAGTCTGGGCAGAGATTCTAAAGCCTCTTAAACCTATTGCTTGTTCAACTCATTTGCTTGTGTATTTATTGTAGCCCCAGGTGTCTAGGGTTTGCCAGGTCTTGTGAGTGCACCAGGATGAGTGAGACTGAATTCTTTGGGATTTCAGCCAATCCTTTGGAAAACCCCTGGAAAGTTTAATGTATGTACCAACTCTTTCCATCCCCAGGGAGAAGCTGAAAGGTAGGGATTTTGTTTGCCGGCTCTGTGCTCTGAGCTAGGGAGAAAAGCTATAGTGGCCACCATCTCTGTTCAATCAATCTAAGCCACCATCTCTGTTCTCCCCCAGGTGGCTAGATAATTCCACACCATTAGCACTTTAAGACAGAGAAGATAGAAGCCAGTCCTTTGGGTAGCCCTCACCAAAGGTGGGGTACTGGATGCCCAAACTTCCTCTGGGAGAAGCTGAGAACTGGGACTCTTTTCCCAATTGCATGGTGTTGCGTTGGGGGTACAAATTTTGGCAAACAGCTGTCCTGAATATCCTTACCAGCTTCAATGGATCTGATTTTGCATTCACCCAGGGTGCAGGAGCTCTTCAATTAGTTGCTGAATTTCCCAAAAAGGGAATTTTCCTGTGAATTGTTCCTGAATTGGTGTGTTTGTGGTGAGGAGGAAGGTTTCCTACTCCACATATGGGTGACATTAATCTTCTGTCATTTTTTCATTGACCATCTATGTTGCTCCCAGTGTCCCCAACTCTTCAAGCAACTGTTCTCACCTGAAGACTAATGGCATTGAACAAGTTTGTTTACCCTTGGCACATTTTTTTTGGCTACTATAATTAAACATGACTTCATCACCAACAGCAAACAAGTTCTTTTTCCTTGTATTTAAATAATTTTAATACATATACAGATATCTTATGAAACATTCATCTCAAAACCCAAGCAAAATACAGTTTTTATATAGAACATTTTCTGGTTGATGTACACACAAGTTGAATATTTTTTTAAAAAGCATTGTACTGCATTAAAGGACATAAGTGGAAGATGTTTACTGAATATGTTTATCAAGATTGACTCATCAAATAAAGCACACCACTGATACTTCCTCCTGCTTATCCGATACATAAAATGACATTAATCCATCATTTCCTGCAGTTTATGCTCCATAATATGGCAGTTGATTAGAAACATGTAGTTACTTCTGTTTGAAAATGGAGCTGCTACTCTGTCTTGTGACTCACTTTGAAAATTTGTGGTTCTGAAAGCTCAAGATACTATTTTTACTCTTAATATTTGGCTCTGACCTGTGTAGCTATGTTCCTGCTTCTCGTTTCCTTTGGTTTGGCCATACTGGTGGAGAGTGGGGCTGGTGGTGTGTTTTTTAAGGTTGGGGGAGGGGGTTGTAGTCACTCAGACAAGATTCTGATAAGTTCACGTTCAGGGTTGTTTTGACTGAAAATTAGAATTTATAATTTTACAAAGTCAGATTATCCTTTTAGAGATGCATTTTTTATTAAACATGTAATCTCTTCCTATGAAAACAGAAACATGGCAAATAATATCTAAATATTGTTGGGCACTTAAAATATTTTTATCCAGGCTTAAGCTTAATTTGGAAGAAAATTGTAAACTATGTTCTATTTGCAATTACTTTACATGCAATAAAGTAATTTTTCCCTGAGAATGAGATCTAAAGTATTAATAGATTAAATTGAAATGAAAGAATTTTTTTAAAAAATCATTAATTTATATGAGCTGCTCTGAGGAAAGCATTAGAAATCTGTAAAAGCTTATTTCAAAAGGGATCATAATAGAAAAATAACTCTACTTAATATCAATATAATAAAGGCTAAGGTTTTTAAATTGCCTGAAACTGGTACTGAGCTTTTCATTAAGGCAGGTATTGTGTGGGTGGACATTTTGATAGCCCTGCTTAGAGTGTCACAGTCTTGTAAGGGCATACTTGGCTAACAAATGATCCATTCGGAAATGTACATTGGTTGAAGTCTCACTGTCCTTTTTGTTTTGTGAGAAAACTCTCCTATACTGAGAAATTCCATTTTAAGCCTTCTAATATTTATGACTGTTGTCTTCTTGTGAGTCAGGAATATTGTGATAAGTGATTAGTCTGGTTATGTGGAGATATATTCTTTTCTTTTAGCATAGCTATAGTGTCATTACATAATAAATATGTATTTTGTCATCTATTTAAATAAAATAATCCACACTCCACTGTGCCATAAAAGCAAGACAATCAAAGTTCATTTTTCTCTTATTTTCTTGTTCTGACATGATGGTTATGCATTGGTAATAAAAATAAATAAAATGTTGTATGCAGTAATATGAATGGCACTCAAACTCACTATGATTTGTAGTACTGAGTAGCAGTGTGAACCAAAATGGAGCCACATAAATTCTTTGTCACAATGACACAACTCTACCATTGTAGTGCAAAAGCAGCTATAGACAAAATGTAATTAAGAACATGGCTATGCAAATCAGGAATGAACTTCCATTCACAATTGCTTCAAAGAGAATGAAATACCTAGGAATCCAACTTACAAGGGATGTAAAGGACCCTTCAAGGAGAACCACAAACCACTACTCAGTGAAATAAAAGAGGACAAACAAACGGAAGAACATACCATGCCTATGGATAGAAGAATCAATATCGTGAAAATGGCCATACTGCTAAGGTAATTTATAGGATTCAATGCCATCCCCATCAAGCTACCACAATGAGCTTCTTCATAGAATTGAAAAAACTGCTTTAAAGTTCATATGGAACCAAAAGAGCCCCGTGATCTCCAAGACAATCCTAAGTCAAAAGAACAAAGCTGGAGGCATCACGCCACCTGGCTTCAAACTATACTACAAGGCTACAGTAACTAAAACAGCATGGTAATTGGTACCAAACAGAGATATAGACCAATGGAACAGAACAGAGTCCCTGAAATAATACCACACATCTACAGCCATCTTATCTTTGGACAAACCTGAGAGAAACAAGAAATGCGGATTCCCTATTTAATAAATGGTGCTGGGAAAATTGGCTAGCCATAAGTAGAAAGCTGAAACTGATCCTTTCCTTACTCCCTTATAGAAAGGGTCTAATTCAAGATGGATTAGGAGACTTAAATGTTAGACCTAATACCATAAAAACCTAGAGGAAAACCTAGGTAGTACCATTCAGGACATAGGCATGGGCAAAGACTTCATGTCTAAAACACCAAAAGCAACGGCAGCAAAAGCCAAAATTGACAAATGGGATCTCATTAAACTAAAGAGCTTCTGCAATAAGCAAAAAGAAACTACCATCAGAGTGAACAGGCAACCTACAGAATGGGTGGCAAAATTTTAAAATCTACTCATCTGACAAAGGGCTAATATCCAGAACCTACAAAGAACTCAAACAAATCTCTACAAGAAAAACAAACAACCCCATCAAAAGTGGGCAAAGGATATGAACAGACATTTCTCAAAAAGAAGACATTCATACAGCCAACAAAACACATGAAAATGCTCATCATCACTCGGCCATCAGGAGAATGGAAATCAAAACCACAATGAGATACCATCTCACACCAGTTGAATGGCGATCACTAAAAGTCAGGAAACAACAGGTGCTGGAGAGAGGATGTGGAGAAATAGGAACACTTTTACACCAAGTTGGTGGGATTGTAAACTAGTTCAACCATTATGGAAAACAGTATGGCGATTCCTCAAGGATCTAGAACTAGAAGTACCATATGACCCAGCCATCCCATTGGTCAGTATATACCCAAAGGATTATAAATTATGCTGCTATAAAGACACATGCACACGTATGTTTATTGCAGCACTATTCACAATAGCAAAGACTTGAATCAACCCAAATGTCCATCAGTGACAGATTGGATTAAGAAAATGTGGCACATATACACCATGGAATACTATGCAGCCATAAAAAAGCGATGAGTTTAGTCCTTTGTAGGGACATGGATGCAGCTGGAAACCAATTACTCTTAGCAAACTATCACAAGAACAGAAAACCCAAAACAATCAAGATGTTCTCACTCATAGGTGGGAACTGAACAGAGATCACTTGGACTCAGGAAGGGGAACATCACACACCGGGCCTATCATGGGGAGTGGGGAGGGGAGGGATTGCATTGGGAGTTATACCTGATGTAAATGACGAGTTGATGGGTGCAGCACACCAACAAGGCACAAGTATACATATGTAAGAAACCTGCACATTATGCACATGTACCCTACAACTTACAGTATAATAATAATAATAATAAAAAAAAGAGAACATGGCTATGTTCCAATAAAGCTTTATTAAGAAACATTAAAGTCTGAATTTCATGTAATTTTATGTCATAAATATTATTTTGATCCTTTCCTATCACTTTTAAATGTAAAAATTATTCTTAGCTCAAAGGCCATGCAAATAAAGGTGGCAGAAAAGAATTTGGCCAATAGGCTATTGTTTGCCAATATCCTTGGCATAAGATTTTAGAGGCAAAATATTAGAAAGTAGAGGCCCAGCCCTAATTTTTCACTTTTTTTCTTTATTTTTAAAACTGTTTTTCACTTTAGTTGCAAAATATTATAATTATGAGATATGCACTTACTATATTTGGCCTTTTAGTCTAAAACACTTGAAATCACAATAATTCTAGTTAGAAAACAATTTTAGTTATCTTTAAGAGCTCAAGAATGCACTGGGTGAAATGAGAAAAGTAGGAGAATACTGCCATTGATAGAATTATGTTGTATAATAGCTCAGTGCTAGGTGCTTTATTTATATTATCTTTGAACTTTGGGTCTTGCTATGGTTTGGATATGGTTTGTCCCCACCAAAACCTCATGTTAAAATTTGATGTGGCAGTGTTGGGACGTGGAGCCTAGTGGGAGGTGTTCAGTTCATGAGAGCAGATCCCTTATGAATGGCTTGGTGCCCTTCTCATGGTAGTGAGGGAGTTTTCACTCCCGAAAGATGGCATTAGTTCTCATAAAAATGGATTATCTCCCTCAAGAGCAGGTTGTTATAAAGCAAGGATATTTCTTGAGTTTTGCCCTTTCACACATGGCCACTTCCATTTTGGCCTTCCACCATGTTAAGATGAAGCACAAAAGCCCTCACCAGAAGCCAAGAAGATGCTGTTGCCATAGTTTTTGAACTTCCCAGTCTACAGGACTATGACCTAAATAAACTTCTTTTCTTCATAAATTATTCAGGTATTCTGTTTTAGCAACACAAAACAAACTAAGACAGGTCTATAGTGTACTATTTGGCCCCAAAAAGAAATAAACTAGTAAGCCAATTCTTTTTGCCCAAATGCAATAAGCAAAAGAATATCAAGATGGGGCATTATTTTCTCTATTAAACTTTTGACTTAAAAGATATTAATATCTGCTAAAAGCAATATAGTTTTTTTAAAGTATCTTTAAATTTAATTTGCAGGCCAAGAATTTATTATTATTTTAACTTTTTCATTAAAGTTATACTTTTATGAATTCCTGAATATCAGATTAAAATGTAATCAGATGTATTTATCTTAGTTTCTAATAATGCAACATTATTAGAAACTTCTGTACTTATGTGTTAAATGTTTGAATATTTGATGAACATTAATTATGCATCTAATTACATTATAAATTAAAGTTATCACACGATCAGTGACGTATTATTGAAATATATATGAATGGCACTCAGTGCAACACATTTTTTAGTACCTATCCAGTTTTAAGTAAAAGTGCTGGATCCCAGGGAGAATGCAACAATGTAAAAGATGAAAATTTGTCCCTCAATGAGTTTATAATCAAATAACAAAGATGTATAGATATGTAAAACAATCATATAAGAAAAGGCATAAACTTTCATAAAGAGAGGTTAAGAGGAGAAAGATAATTCTTATTATCCGGGGAAAGACGATAACTCTTAGAAGGTAACACTAATGGATGGGCAGAATGAGCATTCTATTTTTGTGCAGAGGAAAACACTAGCAAATGAAGGATATGATAAGGCATTAATTTGACATTGGACAATATAGAAAGATTTTGAACAGAAAGTCTGTAATAATATTCCTAATGTTTTACTACTTCTATGTTCTCAGACTGTAGAAAGTAGCAGAAATTATGTTATAAGCACTTGCTCAAACATGGGAAATAACATTCTCTCTCTCTAAGCAGGTTGTCTATATAACAATGATTTGGAAAAGAAATTCAACCTGTGTAAACCTAATGCAGGTTGTAACAAGTATAATGTTAAGAAACAAAGAGATATAATGAGTAAAACTGTTGGGGTCCTATACCATGTGCAAAAATTAACTCAAAATGAATCAAAAACTTAAACTTCAAGACCCAAAACTATAAAGCTCTTAGAAGGAAACTGGTATGGTTTGGCTCTGTGTCCCCACCCAAATCTCATCTTGTAGCCCCACAAATCCCATATGCTGTGAAAGGAACCCAGTAGAAGATGAGTGAATCATGGGGGTGGGTCTTTCCTGTGCTGTTCTCATGATAGTGAATGGGTCTCAGGAGATCTGATGGTTTTAAAAACGGGAGTTTCTTTGCCCAAGCCCTCTCTCTTTTTGCCTGCTGCCATCCATGTAAGATGTGACTTGCTCCTCCTTGCCTTCCGTGATTGTGAGGCCTTCCCAGCCACATGGAACTGTAAGTGCATTAAACCACCTTCTTTTGTAAATTGCCCAATCTCGGGTATGTTTTTATCAGCAGTGTGAAAATGGATTAATACAAAAACATAGGAAAACATTTCATTATATTGAATTTGGCAAAGATTTCCTGGCTATGACATTGAAAGCATAGGCAATAAAAGTAAAATATACAAAATGAACTGTATCAAACTAAAAAATGTCTGTGCATCAAAGGACACAACCAATAGATTTAAAAGGCAAGATATAGAATAGGAGAAAATATTGACTAATCATATATCGGATAAGAGGTTATTGTCTGAAATATATGAAGACTTCCTACAACTCAGTAACAATAAAACAGCCATGTTAACCTAATAATAATTAATTAAAAATTTTTTGACCCTATTAAATTTTTTTAAAATTAAAAAATTAATTTTAATATTTTTTTTAAAAGTTAAAAATTTGATAGGGTTAAATGTCCATTCAAGTCACTTGCTTATTAAAAAATTCGACAAAGGACTAGAATGGACATTTCTCAAAGCTGATATACGAGTGAGCAACAAGTACATGAAAAGATGCTAAACATCAGTATTAGGGAAATGCAAATCAAAACTACAGTGGGATATCACCTCACATCCATTATCATAACTATCAAAACACACACATACACACACACACCAGAAAATAAGTGTTGGCAAGGATGTGGAGACCCCTTGTGCATTTTTGTTGGGAATATAAAATGGTGCAGCCACTATGGAAAACAGCATGGCAGTTCCTCAAACAATTAAAAATAGAATTATCACATGATCCACTATTCCCACTTCTGGGTATATCTTCAAAAGAATTGAAAACAAGATCTCAGAGAGATATTTGCACATCCATGTTCACAACAACATTATTCACAATAGTGAAGCAACTCAAAAGTTCTACAGTTGAAAGGACAGGGGAAATGTGGTACATGCAATGAGATGTTATTCAACTTTAAAAAGGGAGAAAATTCTGACTCATGCTACAACGTGACTGAAACTTGAGAACTTTATATACTAAATAAAATGTCAGTCACGAAAAGACAAATAGTATATGATTCCATTTGCATGAAATATCTAAAGTAGCTAAATTTATAGAAACAGAAGGTAGAATGGTTGTTGACAGGAACTGGGGGCAGAAGAAAATGGGAGTTATTGTTTGTATAGCAAGTTTCAATTTTGCAAGATGAAAAAAGTTCTGGATATTGGTTGCACAACAATGTGAATACACTTAACATTACTGAACTGTACACTTGCAATACTGATGAACATCAGTATGCATCTGAGGGGGAATGGCAGAGTTTCTTCTCAAGTTCTGCTGCTTTTAAAGACCTAAAGTATGCATCAGTGTGGCCACAACAGAAACTTGTCACATCCTAGAGGATGATTGGACTACTTCAAACTCGACTTACTCGTAGCACCAATTTCAGCTAACGTTTAAGATAGTAAATCTTATGCTATTCCTATATGATCTACATAAAAATATTTTCAAATAATTAAGAAAAACAGTCCCATTTTTTTAATAGCATCTCCTTGATTGGTAGTTGATCACTGCATTCAAAATTGCTGAAATTATAGCACATCACTTTTAGCTATTAAATTTTCTTCTCTTTATCATCATTTAAGTAGTTAATAGATCATGCTATTTGGGTAAATTTACCCTTATGCCTGCAGAAGATAAAACAATGTTCATATCTGAAAAAAATAAAATATTCATTAAATTTTAAAAAGTGCCATCATTCATTCTGAGAAAAACTGGATAGGACAAAGGTGAATAATGAAGAGAGAACTGAGGTGAATAAGAGTAACTGAAGGGGCACTGGGTTATTTTCACTGAATTCCTATAGAAACTCACGTCACCTATCCATGCATTCACCCTGGAGTTGAAGGCTCAGTATTGAGTGGCATTCTCTTTCATGTTGTTTTTTAATCAGACTCACTGAGAAACAGAAACCGAAATGTGTCTCTCTTACCAAGACCTCCAACATACTTGCCACTTCCTGGTCATTGGGTTAATATGGTGAAACAATGTGATGTTCTGGATGACATTCACTCATCCAAATCCCCTTGGACTCTATTATGATAGAAGGTAGGAGAGTTAACATAGCCCTGGAACAAGACTATAAATATGCACTGTTGTACTTCTCACAGGAATGGTAACTACCCCTGGTATTCCTTTTCTATAGTAATTGGGATAAAAATGCATTTTCCAGATCAATAGCTGCATACCATGTTCCTGAGGCCACGTTAACCTGCTGTAGCCAAGATCCCACATCTGATACAGCAGCTGCAATTGGTGCTACCAGTTGGGTGAATTTGAAGTAGTCCATTGTCATCCTCTAGGATGTGACAAGTCTCTGTTGTGGCCACACTGACACATACTTTAGGCCTTTAAAAGCAGCAGAAACTTGAGAAGAAACTCTGCCATTCTCCCTCAGATGCAACACTGATTTTCATTTACTATCATGGCCAAATCAAGTAGTTTAGAGTCCCCTAAGCCACTACAATAGTTCTTAACTCCACAAGCTAAATAATCAATATAGTGCTCCTGCCAACTATCAAGTACGTCTATCGGTACTATTTAGGGAACAGGGAAATGATCAATTGGAGGACTGGCTTCCCTAGGAAACAGATTCTGAGATATGTGTTCAGGGACTTTGTTGAGGAGAACTGTCAGCAATAACAACACTGAAGGATTACGGGAATTTGTTTGGTACAGGGAGAGCTTGATTATGGTGCAATTGCAGTAGAGGTCTCAATAGATTCCAAATGGAACTCTGATGCTGGGACAACCCTTCAGAGTTGTCTCATATTGAGGCAAGGGGGCCAGGCTTTTGTAAGCCTTCATGGACTACAGGGTCATGTACTTATTGAATTGTACTCATTCAGTAAACCACAAGGAAGGCAGCTCCCATAGGCAAGAGGCAGCTCCTTTCAGCTGAAGGTAATTGCTGGGGAGGAAGTAAGTATAAGCCATCAAGCAGGCAACTGAGGAAATAAATACCTCAGTCCTTAAAGGGGAATATTGGTGGTTCACTGTAATATCCACTACTAAGTTTTCCAGATTTAGCAAATAAAAAATAATAAATAAAAATATTGCATGGGATGTTACCTATACTAAAAAGTTGTTTATTATTTACCTTAAATCAAAGTATCTGGGTATCTTATGTTTTATCTGACATGTGTTAAAGGGCAAGTAGAAGAAAGAATTTTAAGGGTATTAATGTATTTCCCATTTTGTAATCTTATACTTAGATAGTACTCATCTCACATTGACATGGGAGGCCAAAAACAGAAATCGCTTAACCTCAACAATTTTTGCTCTTCTCAGAATCCTGAAGTTATCTGATTACAGGTATTCAATACCTTTCACTGTTTTTATTGCAGGAAATAGCAGTAGGCTTAGAAAGAACACTCTGGCAGTATTAAGGAGGTTGTATAATGGGAAAGACTCAGTCCAAAGTACATAGGAGAGAGAGGGCAGTAGAGCAGTGGCAGTGGGAAGGGAAGGGAGAGGAGATGAGTAGAGACACCACTGAGATAGAACTGAAAGAATGTACTGACTGACTACATGATTTACAAAAATAGGAGGTTAATAGAAGAATCTAATAAGATTGTTTTCTTTCTACTTTAATAGGAGGAAAAGACATAAAATTGTACAAGATATACATAAAATAAAGAAACAGACTTAGAGAGAGAAAATTATACACTTGATATATCATTTAGCAGAATGCATAATATACATATGAAGAAATTAACTAATATACCAACCTGTTGTTATTGAACAGGGGATCATTTCCCATTAAATATATTGCACCTGAGACTTTACAGATATTTTTAAACATCTGGCATTTCTACAATCTGTACTCAGGATGTTATATTACACCAGTAATTTTATTAAATAAATATATACACATAACTCCTGAGAAACACTCATTTTCAAATGTAAAATTTTAAGAGTTTACATATTTTTAAAATGTGTTTATGATAGCAATTCCCAAATCCATTTTATTTAAAATATTTATTGTGTATTAACTGCCTTAATAAAGAAGCTCTTTAAAAGTGGAGTTTTGTTCTTTTCCTTTAAATTGCACAAAAGGAGGCCACTACAGTTTGAATGTGTCCCCAAGAGGCATGTGTTGGAAACGTAATCCCCAGTGCAACAATTTGTGAGGTGGGGCCTAATGGGAAGTGTTTAGGTCATGAGAGCTCCACTCTCAGGAATGGATGGATTAATGTGGATTATCAAAAGGCTTGAGACTGTAAGCTCAATCTCTCTCCCCGCTCTCATCCTTCCACCTTCCACCATGGGATGATACAGCACAAAGGTCCTAACCAGATATGGACCTCCCAATCTTGGACTTCTCAGTCTCTGGAACTGTTAGATATAAATTTGTTTTCTTTATAAATTATCCAGTCTGTGGCATTCTGTTATAGTAACACCAAACAGAAGATGAATTACCATAACACCAAACAGAAGATGAATTACCATCACCATTATCTCAATAATGCTACCTTTCTTCTTGGTGCTCTCCCACTTACGCATGTGATGTTCTGCTGCCAGCCGATTCTTGCTGAACCACGATACCCATCACTTCACTCTTGCACTATTTCCTGACTCTGGCTAATCGATCCAGAACAACTAATAGATCTATTAAATTTTTGTGTGCATCACAAGAGAACCCTCCATAGCATCTTCAAATGTTAGACTATTTAGTATGGGCTGTGTGTAAAACAAATATTAGAACGTCAATATAAATCAGATTTTTTCCTGTTTTCCTTCAAAATTCTAAAATTCAATGTTAATTTGCATTCTATAGTTAATTTTAATCACCAGTGACTTAATCACAGTTATTCGCTTCTTGGATTCAATTACGTATTATTGAAATCAGTAAATAGAACAAAATCTGGCTAATCCAATTGTGCAAAACCAATCAGAAATCTCTTTTATTAAGCATTGCACACTGTTATCTCTATTTCTTAACTATGCCAAGCAAAGCATATGTAATATATGTAGGTATAACAATTAAAATGATCTTAGTAAACCCTATTTTTTTATTAAGTATTTTCCAACAAAAAGGACCATTCACCATCTTTAAACTCAAGATGATTTTTTCTTGGAACTGAGCATATTTCTAGGCTACTATCTTGCGGTGTTAGGTTTTCTTGGTATGTGTTTAGTAAAGATAGGGATAGCTGACTTTTTTGGGGGCAGAGCAAGATGGCCGAAAAGGAACAGCTCCAGTCTTCAACTCCCAGTGCCAGTGACACAGAAGACAGGTGATTTCTGCATTTTCAACTGAGGTACTGGGTTTATCTCACTAGGGCGTGCCTGACAATCGGTGCTGGTCAGCTGCTGCAGCCCGACCAGCGAGAGCTGAAGCAGGGTGAGGCATCACCTCACCTGGGAAGCGCAAGGGGGAAGGAGATCCCTTTTCCTAGCCAGGGGAACTGAGACACACAACACCTAGAAAATCAGGTAACTCCCACCCCAATACTGTGCTCTACCAAGGATCTTAGCAAACGGGCACACCAGGAGACTATATCCCACACTTGGCCGGAAGGGTCCCACGCCCACGGAGCCTCCCTCATTGCTAGCACAGCAGTCTGCGATCAAGGCAGCAGGGAGGCTGAGGGAGGGGTGCCCGCCATGGCTGAGGCTTAAGTAGGTAAACAAAGCCCCTGGGAAGCTAGAGCTGGGTGGAGCTGACAGCAGCTCAAGGAGTCCTGCCTGTCTCTGTAGACTCCACCTCTGGGGACAGGGCATAGCTAAACAACAACAACAAAAAAAAGCAGCTGAAACCTCTGCAGACGCAAACGACTCTGTCTGACAGCTTTGAAGAGAGCAGTGGATCTCCCAACACGGAGGGTGAGATCTGAGAACGGACAGACTGCCTGCTCAAGTGGGTCCTTGACCCCTGAGTAGCCTAACTGGGAGACATTCCCCACTAGGGGCAGACCAACACCCCACACCTCAAACGGTGGAGTACACCCCTGAGAGGAAGCTTCCAAAGCAAGAATTAGACAGGGTACACTCTGCCCAGCAATATTCTATCTTCTGCAGCCTCTGCTACTGATACCCAGCCAAACAGGGTCTGGAGGGACCTCACAATCTCCAACAGACTCCACAGCTGAGGGTCCTGACTGTTAGAAGGAAAACTAACAAACAGGAAGGACACCTGACCACCAAACCCCATCAGTACATCACCACCACAAAGACCAGGAGGCAGATGTCTCACAAAGATGGGAAAACACGGCAGAAAAGCTGGAAATTCAAAATAAGAGTGCATTTCCCCTGCAAAGGAACGCAGCTCATTGCCAGCAATGGATCAAAGCTGGATGGAGAATGACTTGACAAGATGAGAGAAGAAGGCTCCAGTCCATCAAACTTCAGAGCTAAAGGAGGAATTAATACGCACTCCAGCAGTTGAAACCAAAAATCTGAAAAGAGTGGAAGAACTGATAACTAGAAAAAATTAATGCAGAGAAGGCCATAAACGAATTGACAGAGATGAAAGTTCATGACACGAGAAATAATGCGGACAAATGCACAAGCTTCAGCAACCCACTCGATCAACTGGAAGAAAGAGTATCAGCCATTGAGGATCAAATGAACAAAATGAAGCAGAAGAGAAACCAAAAGAAAAAGAAGAAAAAGAAATGAACAAAGCCTGCAAGAAGTATGGGATTATGTAAAAGACCAAATCTACATCTGATTGGGGTGCCTTAGAAAGAGGGGGGAAAATGGAACCAAGTTGGAAAACACTCTTCAGATATCATTCAGGAGAGAACTTCCCCAACCTAGTAGGACAGGCCAACATTCAAATTCAGGAAATAACAGAGAACGCCACAAAAGATACTCCCTCGAGAAGAGCAACTCCAAGACACATAATTGCCAGATTCACCAAAGTTGAAATGAAGGAAAAAATCCTAAGGGCAGCCAGAGAGAAAGGTCGGGTTACCCACAAAGGGAAGCCCATCAGACTAACAGCAGATCTCTCAGCAGAAACTCTACAAGCCAGAAAAGAGTGCAGGCCAATATTCAACATTCTTGAAGAAAAGAATTTTCAACCCAGAATTTCATATCCAGCCAAACTAAGTTTTATAAGTGAAGGAGAAATAAAATCCTTTACAGATAAGCAAATGCTTAGAGATTCTGTCACCACCAGGCCTGCCTTACAAGAGACACTGAAGGAAGCACTAAACATGGAAAGGAACAACCGATACCAGCCATTGCAAAAACATGCCAAAATGTAAAGACCATCGAGGCTAGGAAGAAACTGCATCAACTAACGAGCAAAATAACAAGTTAATATCATAATGGCAGGATCAAGTTCACACATAACAATCTTAACCTTAAATGTAAATGGACTAAATGGTCCAATTAAAAGACACAGACTGGCAAACTGGATAGAGTCAAGACCTATCAGTTTGCTGTATTCAGGAGACCCATCTCACATGCAGAGACATACATAGACTCAAAATAAAGGGATGGAGGAAGATCTACCAAGCAAATGGAGAACAAAAAAAAGCAGGAGTTGCAATCCTAGTCTCTGAAAAAGCAGACTTTAAACCATCAAAGATCAAAAGAGACAAAGAAGGCCATTACATAATGGTAAAGGGATCAACTCAACAGGAAGAGCTAACTATCCTAAATATATATGCACCCAATACAGGAGCACCCAGATTCATAAAGCAAGTCCTTAGAGACTTACAAAGAGACTTAGACTCCCATACAATAATAATGGGAGACTTCAACACTCCACCATCAACATTAGACAGATCAACGAGACAGAAAGTTAACAAGGATATCCAGGAATTGAACTCATCTCTGCAGCAAGCAGACCTAATAGACATCTATAGAACTCTCCACCCCAAATCAAGAGAATATACATTCTTCTCAGCACCACATCGCACTTATTCCAAAATTGACCACATAATTGGAAGTAAAGCACTCCTCAGCAAATGTACAAGAACAGAAATTATAACAAACTGTCTCTCAGACTACAGTGCAATCAAACTAGAACTCAGGACTACGAAACTCAATCAAAACCGTTCAACTACATGGAAACTGAATAACCTGCTCCTGAATGACTACTGGGTACATAACGAAATGAAGGCAGAAATAAAGATGTTCTTTGAAACCAATGAGAACAAAGATACAACATACCAGAATCTCTGGAACACATTTAAAGCAATGTGTAGAGGGAAATTTATAGCACTAAATGCCCACAAGAGAAAGCTGGAAAGATCTAAAATTGACACTCTAACATCACAATTAAAAGAACTAGAGAAGCAAGAACAAACACATTCAAAAGCTAGCAGAAGGCAAGAAATAACTAAGATCAGAGAAGAACTGAAGGAGACAGAGACACAAAAAACCCTCCAAAAAATCAATGAATCCAGGAGTTGGTTTTTTGAAAAGATCAACAAAATTGATAGACTGCTAGAAAGACTAATAAAGAAGAAAAGAGAGAAGAATCAAATAGACAAAATAAGAAATGATAAAGGGGATATCACCACTGGCCCCACAGAAATATAAACTACCATCAGAGAATACTATGAACACCTCTACACAAATAAACTAGAAAATCTAGAAGAAATGGACAATTTCCTGGACACTTACACTCTCCCAAGACTAAACCAGGAAGAAGCTGAATTCCTGAATAGACCAATAGCAGGCTCTGAAATTGGGGGCAATAATTAATAGCTGCCCAGCCAAAAAAGTCGGGGATGAGATGGATTTAAACAGACCACCAGAGGTACCAAGGAGGAGCTGGTACCATTCCTTCACAAACTATTCAATCAATAGAAAAAAAGAGGAATCCTCTAACTCATTTTATAGTATGTGTCCCACAATTTTGAAAGCCTGGCAGAGACACAACAAAAAGAAATTTTTGTTGTATGCAATGAACATCATTGCGAAATCCTCAGCCGTACTGGCAAACCGGATCAGCAGCACATCAAAAGCTTATCATAGTCAAGTGGGCTTCACATCCCTGGGATGCAAGGCTGGTTCAAGCACCAAATCAATAAAGCATAATCAGCATAAACAGGGCAGGGCGAAACCATGATTATCTCAGCCAGATGCAGAAAAAGGCCTTTGACCAATTCCAACAGCCCTTATTGCTGCAAAAGCAACCATTCCCACATACTGATGGAACATATCTCAAAATAATAGGCTATTTGTAATAAACCCACAGCCAATATCATGCTGAATGGGCAAAAACTGGGAAAAATTCCTTTGAAAACGCTGGCACAAGACAGGGATGCCCTCTCACCACTCCTGTTAGCATGGTGTTGGAAGTTCTGGCTAGGGCAATCCAGGCAAGAGAAAGAAATCAAAGGGGCAGTTAGGAAAAAGAGAGAGTCAAAGTGTCCCTGTTTGCAGATGACATGATTGTATATTTAGAAAACCCCATTGTCTCATTAAAATCCTGTAAGCTGATAGAAAAAACTTCAGCAGGTCAGGATAAAATTAAATGTGCAAAATCACAAGCATTCTTACACACCAGTAACAACCCAGACAGAGAGCTAGTCATGAATGAACTTCCATTCTGGTAGCTAAAGAAGAGGGTGAAATACCTAGGGAATCCAACTTACAAGGGATGTAAAGGACCTCAGGCACAGCCTGTAATTGAAATAAAAGGACACAAACAAATGGAAGAGCATTACCATGCTCATGGATAGGAAGAATCAATATCATGAAAATGGCCATACTGCCAAAGGTAATTTATAGATTCAATGCCATTCCCATTAAGCTACCAATGAGTTTTCTTTAAGAATTGGAAAAAACTGCTTTAAAGTTCATATGGAAGCAAAAAGAGCCCCCATTGCCAAAGCAATCCTGATCAAAAAGAACAAAGCTGGAGCATCATACCTGACACAAAACTATACTACAAGCTACAGTAACCAAGAAACAGCATGGTACTGGTACCAAAACAGAATATAGACCCATTTGGAACAGAACAGGAGTCCTCAGAAATAATACCACACATCCTACAGCCAACTGATCTTTGACAAACCTCAGAAAAACAAAGAAACGGAAAAGGATTCCCTATTTAATAAATGGTGCTGGGAAAATTGGCTAGCCATGAGTAAGCTGAAACTGGATCCTTTCCTTGCTTCTTATCACGAAAATTAATTCAAGATGGATTAGAGACTTAAATGTGGAGCCTAATACCATAAAACCCTAGAAAACCTAGGTAATACCATTCAGAACATAGGCATGGGCAAGGACTTCATGTCTA
The DNA here is from genome assembly GCF_008728515.1 of Papio anubis. Lineage (NCBI taxonomy): Eukaryota > Metazoa > Chordata > Mammalia > Primates > Cercopithecidae > Papio > Papio anubis. Next base: position 45,441,860 of record NC_044985.1, on the reverse strand, counting down.
AAACACCAAAAAGCAACAACAACAAAAAGCCAAAATTGACAAATGGGATCTCATTAAAACTAAAAGAGCTTCTAACAGCAAAAGAAACTACCATCAGAGTGAACAGGCAACCTACAGAATGGGAGAAAACTTTTTGCAATCGACTCAGCTGACAACAAAGGGTACAATATCCAGAACCTACAAGAACTCAAAACAAATTTACAAAGAAAAACAAACAACCCCATCGAAAAGTGGGGCAAAGGGATAGACAGACATTTCTCAAGAAGACATTCATACAGACACATGAAAAAATGCTCATCATCACTAGCCATCAGAGGAAATGCAAAATCAAAACCACAATGAGATACCATCTCACCAGTTAGAATGGCAATCATTAAAAAGTTAGGGAAACAGCAGGTGCTGCAGGAGGGATGTGGAGAAATAGGAACACTTTACACTGTTGGTGGGATTTTAAACTAGTTCAATATTGTTGAGAAACAGTATGGATTCCTCAAGAATCTAGAACTAGAAGTACCATATGACCTATAGCCATCCCGTACTGGGTATATACCCAAGAGTTATGCTGCTATAAAGACACATACTGCATTAATATTTTATTGCAGCACTATTCTAATATATAAAGACTTGGAATCAACCCAAATGTCCATCAGTGACAGACTGGATTAAGAAAATGTGGCACATATACACCATGGAATACTATGCAGCCATAAAAAGGATGAGTTTGTGTCCTTTGTAGGACATGGATGCAGCTGGAAACCATCATTCTTAGCAAACTATCGCCAGAACAGAAAACCAAACACCGCATGTTCTCATAGGTGGGGCTGAACAATGAGATCACTTGGACTCGGGAAGGAGACATCATACACCGGGGCCTATCACAGGAGGGAGGGGAGGGGATTGCACTGGGAGATTATACCTGATGTAAATAATGAGTTGATGGGTGCAACCGCGCCAACATGGCACAAGTATACATATGTAACAAACCTGCACGTTATCCACATGCACCCTAGAACTTAAAGTATTAAAAAAATAAATAAATAAAAAAGATAGGGATAGCTTGTCATATGACAATGGGAAAGGCAAATATGTTGTTTAAAAAAATGTAATGGCATTTCAAACCCAAAGATAATTTTTAAAATATTATCCATTACCAGTCTAGATTTTTCAAGGTTTTGCTCCCTTAAATTTATGTAATGAATGTGGATAACATAGCAAATCAATAGGCCTACCCAGTAAGCATAACCTTCTTAGATCTGAGTATTTTTGTGCAACAAGAAAAATGTCAGGCAAAGAGTCGATATAGTTGTTGAGAGTTGTTTCTAAAGGTTATAGTAATTCTCCTGTTATGTCAGTGTTGTGACTAAAGATAAGATCCAAGAAGAATTAATTTAATTGTACTATAAATGGTTACATTACAAGGCTTATAATGAAAAAACTCTTACCTCTCAACTCAGTGGTTTATTGGGAGCTGTCTCTGATGACTTGTACTTAAGATCACCTTGCTTTTACTTTTCAATCAAAAGATGACAAATACTATACCTTGTATCTCACTAGTAACAATTTCTCATTAGTGACAATTAGCTAATCCTGTATGTACATTAAATGTTGGTATAACAATAATTGACAATATTTATACAACTCTTTTGCCAGGTACTATTCTAAGTAATTTTCCATTAATTCTCATAGAAAAACTAGGAAATGTATTCCATTATTATCCTCGCTTTAACAGTTAAGGACACTGAGGTGCAGAAAAGGTGACTAACCGGCTGAAGTTCCTATGATAAATAAGGGGCAGCACTGGTATTTGAATCCACTGCAGTCTGGTTTCAGAACTTTTACAGTTAACCACTGGGCCATACTACCTCCTTGTTGAATTAGTCATCCTTCTTCCTATTAAAGAGAACACACAAAAATGGTGCCTATATCTTTACTATACGTGTGTGTGTGGGTGTATACATATATATACACACATACACACACACACACACATATATATGAGTAAAATGAGAATTCCAATTGTTCTTACCTCTCTTCCAGTGACAGTCTACTCTGACAACACAGGCTGAGTTAGATGCCCCTCCTGTCCCACATTCACCTCTCATACAGCACTTGATATGCTGATCTGTCATCATGTCTCAATTGATTGTAATTACACGAAGCAGGGATTATTGAAAGATTGACACAGAGTACAGTGCTTAGAATATAGTAGGGGTTCAATAAACGTCTGTTTGATGAACTGATGCTTCTCATTGTTTTCAGGTCTGCCTACTGACATTCCAGACTGTACCAAAACAATCAGATGTACCCCTCCCCAATAAGCTACCATTACTCTCATATCAACTTCTGCAATTCTTCACAATGTGACAAACTACATTTATCTTTGAAATACTTTTGGAAAGCATACCAATAGCTATCCCAAGAAAAAAGGTCTTACCTTCTAAATCTTCTTTCTCAAAGTGTGTTTTGAGAATAGAACGAGTTCCGCCTCTATCCACAACTGCTTCTTCATCATTTCTCTGTTAAATGAGGATAAGGAAGATTAAATGATAACACACATATTATCTTAATTTCAAAAAACAAACCTTGATAAAATCTGATATTTCAAAGTTTAATTCAGTCACTTAAATCTAGTTGTTCATGAGTAGTCTATTTGATTATTAAGTGTTGGCTCAAAAAGAAGACTAAAATAAATTTGACCACATATTTGAAGAAATATCATCTGTTTTTTTTTTTAACATTGGAGGCAGTCAAACATTCCAGTTGGCACCATTTGTTAGTGAGATGAAAAACAAAAAAAAAAATAGTTATCCTATCTATTTAGTAACATGCATTTTTATGCTTGATAAAGAATTCTTGTTAACAAGATGACATTTTGAATTATGCAAGGAAAATATGAAAATCAATAGTATTAACACCATTAATGCTATGGCAGGTAAAATAATTCCACTGTCATTAAAAATGGGGTTGGGGGATCTAATCTCTTGAAAGCAATTAGTAGCAATTATTAGGTAAAAGGCAATTCTAATTACTTTGCTTCAGTATAATGCATTTTATTCTAACTAAATAGTAAATTATGATCATGTGCACTAAACCTTCTAGTGTCTCTCTATATTTTTGCCAATTTAGAATGAGTGGATAGAGGCTATGTCTTCTGAGTACTAAACATATGCTCAAAATACTACAGTCACTAATTTGGTACTCAAAAAATAATGGAAGGGGGGCTGAGTATAACCAATCCATTTTGACAATGCAGGAATAGACAAAATACAAAATTCTGAAAGAAATAAAATGTAAACTATTATATTTCCAACTTTTATCTGGTTGTGCACACCTCTATAAAAATTACCTTAAAAGTGAACACTGAGCACAAAAGGAGAAATAAAAAGATAGACTAAAGGTGAGTGAAGCTTCCAAGATCTATTCCTGTCTATTCTGGTATATGACTAGTAGAAAAAAGGTTTTTGTTTCTTCTTTGAAAGCCAGAGTATGCTGAAAAGAAAATAAAAAAAATAAATTTAAAATGTAAAAACTTTTTTTTCTTCTATCCATCAATACATTAGAGCATCAGACATTGGGGACCTGCCTTTCTTCCATTAAGGAAGAAATCTTTGACAGAGTGCCATAATATGTAGCAGTGAATACAAGAGTCATGGGAATCCAGAAAAGAAATAAATTACTGTTAATTTAAGAGTATGGACAGAATAGAGAGGGGGAGGAAAAAAATTTTCAATGTCTCAATGTTGGAGAATTCTTATAAATAGGGCACATGAAGAATTAGAGTAAGGAGAAGAGAAATGAAAAAAGAATCAATAATGTCAAACAACACATAGACATTTTTTAAAATGATGCAAAATTATTTTCCAAAGTTGTTGAACTTGGACTACATGATCATTGGTAACCTTGTGAGGGGAACATATAAGGAAAATGCAAAAGTCAAAATCTAATCAAGAAAAACTAATGAGGTGATCTATCATGAATAAATGGGGCAAGAGGATATAGTTCTTGCCTTGCAAAGCACTGCTGATTCTCATTAGCTTACCCCCCACTGCATGTCTTTGCTTTTAGACCTTTGACTAGACTTAAGCTCCAGTGGGCCTTGAAAGGTGAGGTACAAAATGTGACCCACAAGGAGTTGAGCTACATTCCAAATAACTGCAAGATGTTTCCAATCTATACAGACAGAAATACAGGAAACATATGTGGGAATGGATATTAAGGGTGTTGAGGTAATAATGGAAGGAATATAACATTGGCTCAGGCTGACTTTATTGATATGGACCCACTAAGCAGAGATCCTATATTTAATGTCATCACTCAAGGGGTTAGAAAGGACTCCAACAGTTTGGTTAGTTGGCTAAAACATGAACCAAAAAATGGGCTATGCTAAATGAAGTTGAAATTCCAGAACTGCTTTGTTACACTGTAGAGGAAAGTATATAAAGGCTTAGGAAGACTGAAATGTTAGAGTAGATTTATAATTTAAGGCCTGCTTGCCCATACCAGGAGGGTCCAGAAGACACATCTTTCACCAGGACTATGGGAAACAAATTTGTGATGGGAACCCTAGCATCCTTGAAGAGCTCTATGGTTTTTTTCCTCTGTGGGTCAGGAATTACAAGGAAACTGCTGTCATCAAACTGGAATCCTAAAATGGAATTGGATAATTAGATCCGAGGCAGGACAGGAGCCAAAAGACAGCACATAGTCACTAAAGATGGGTGTGGTTACCATATAAACAGTAGTAAAAACAGTAATCAGAATAGTCTGATTCAGAGACCTATGGTATTTGTTAGTTGATCAAGGTGTCACTAGAAGTGAAATAGATGTGCAGTCTACTAAATTCTTACATGATCTGTAGAAGCACAAAAGGTCAGGTTCTAGGTCAGGAAACAAGTCTAACTTGAATCATAAGAAGAGTCATGGTCTCTCAATCAATGTCCATACTTGAGCCAATTTACAGACCCAGAACCTCTTGAATGAAGGAGAGGCCAGATCCACTAGAGAAAGGATCTTGCTACACTGCCAAAAATTTGTAGTCTTTCTCACAGCCTTCCCCAAAGAGACCTACCATCTTTTACCAGGATGACTGTGCATTGGGGAAAAGGAAATAATCGGACTTTGAGGGAAATAACTGGACACTGTCTCTGAACTGACACTATTCCAAACAGACTGAAAATGTCACTTGGGCTCACCAGCCAGAGTAGGGACTTATGGATGTCAGGTAGTCAGTGAAGTTCTGGCTGAAATCTGCCTCACTGTGGATCCAGTGGGTTTCTGAACACATCTTGTGGTTGTTTCCTCAGTTCAAGAATGAATAATTGAAAGAAAAATAGATTATAACTGAGAAGTCTTCAAAATCAGAGTATTTGTTTTCTTTTCAAGTCAGTTAGACCTTTGCATATCTGAAGGCTAAAGGAAAGGTGTCAATATAGAAGAGAACTAAGATGCTAGGAAAGAAGTAAATAGAAATTACCCCTAGCCCAGGTGCTAAGAAAGAATATGACTCTGATCTAAGGAGTAAGCTATTAGCATTAAAGATAGGGACTCTTTTTTTCTGCGGTTTGGGGGGAAGAAGATTGGAAGGGTTGTTATATATTCAGAGATATTCTGAACAAAGAAAATGGTAGGTGAGGAACCTTCTACTAGGTGGCCTTGTTTTGGGGGGCAAACTGAGAGGTGATATCATCTTCCAACAGTAACAGAGCAAGTAAATGAAGAAACTGAGACATTGAGAAGAATACAAATTCCAAATCCTTTTTGAGAATGCTATTTTAGCTGATGTTATCAGGGCCTTTTTATGGGTACTCAGAACAGATAACTATTCCCATCAGTTTTAATTTCAGATGACCAAGGCAAAGGATTCTAAGAGAAAAATATCACAATATTTTCTGCTTCCTTTGGATAACACATTAAAAACAATTAAAACCCCCGTAAGAGCAGAGTATAGCAAGTTCCACCATTCTTAGACATTAACAATCTGTTTCCACTTAGCTTTTCTGATTGGTTTACTACTGTCTTAGAAAGGAGTTCAGGGAGTTAGATACTGAACTGGTAAATGAGGTGTGAGGTATATGGTTAAGTGTTTTCCTACTACTTATGAGGATGGCATAAATAGCAGTGTTAAAACACAAGACGTTATAGTCAGGTGTCTGAAGTAGGGATAAGTACAATTAACACACATTATGTTTTATACCAAATAAAGTTTAAAAATGCTCATGTCTGTGAAAAAGCCTGAATACACACACACACACACACACACACACACACACACACACACACACACACACAAAAAATATATATAGATATGCTTCTTAATTCTTCAACATAATCTTGATAAAGATTTTTGCCTCCATGTTTTACAAATCAGTACTTTCAGGTAAAGGATTATAGATACATTTCAACCAGGGAGGTCAGCTCTCCTGTGCATCACACATAGCAAAATACATAGTGGAAAGATACGTTTTTTAGCCTGTGGTCTTGTATCTTTCTGACAACATATGCTGAGACAGATCAGGGCTAAGTGCTTGCAATCAGAGTTAAAGAAATGTATGAATGGAAAAAAAAATTTTTTAATGAAAATAAAACAGGATTCACAGCCATTGCTTTGCTCTTGGGCAGTTTTTTAAAAAGACTTGGTTTGAGCAATAAAAGCAATAGAAAAAAACTAAAAATGGGGTTTATATAATTTTCCCGAACCAGACAAATACAAGTTGAAGCCTATTAAGATTCTGTTACTGATATATTTACAAAGCAAATTTATTATTTTTTTTGCAAGACATAGTCAAATATATGTCACATTAGAATGAATCTCTGCCCTCTGAGGTGTTGTTAGGCAGAATGCCAAAAGCTAAGTCATGTATCCATGTTCAAAGGTCAAAACAAGCACTATTTCACTGTATCTTACGATGGCAGTCTCTTAAAAACAACTGCAAAATGGAAACCTTTGTGTAAAAGGCCAGAAGATGTTTTCCCCTAAGCAGTGAAACATTTAATTTTTATTTCAAGAACCTGAATCAATTTTTAACTTATATGAATGATTTTTCTCTTTATTTATATAAGGCACCTATGCTATCCTCAACCAAAAGACAATTCCATTAAATAGTTGGAAAGATGCTGAGAGTGAAATTTTACAGCAGAAGTAGAAGTAGAATCTAACCCAGCACTTTGGGAGGCCGAGGCGGGCGGATCACGAGGTCAGGAGATCAAGACCATCCTGGCTAACACGACGTGTGAAACCCCCGCCTCTACCTTCAAAAATGCAAAAATTAGCCGGGCCAGCGGCGGGCCAGGTCCCACGGGGAGGCTGAGGCAGGAGAATGGCATGAACCCGGGAGGCGGAGCTTGCAGTGAGTCGAGATCACGCCACTGCACTCCAGCCTGGCGCACTGGGTTTTATTCCGTCTCAAAAAAAAAAGTAGAATCTAAATACGAAATAGTTGATTATTTAATTCCTGTACAAGTTGCAAGGAAAAATGACTTAATTGTAACATTTATTTGAAAGAAAAATACGAGAAGCTAGAATATGAATGTAATTCAATGTACGTGTCTCATTTTGAAGCTTCATATACAGTACCCCCTTTAAATACTCTTTGGATGCTTCACAGAAAAATCAAATGTATACTTTTTTAGGCAAAAAAAAAAAAAAAAAAAAAAAAAATCCCAAGATACAAATTAACACTAATACATGTACTAAAAGTCCTCTACTTTTGTTACAGTTTGAAAGATCATTTCAATATTGTTCAAAACTTTTTAATAGAGTACTTCCCTTCCTCCTTGTTATCAAGAGCAAGTAAACATGGGACATGATGAAGGGAATGCAGAGGGACATACAGCACTGGGTGCCAGCCTTTTGGTAAGATAAATTTTTATTTCATTTCGTACTGAGTTACTCTCTAGATTTATTGAACATCAAACACATTAATGCATCCTAATTTCCACATGTATTTGCTCATTTAGGAGTAAACTTTAGCACTGTGTAAGGAAGAAAACATGTAAACATATTGCATTTTGCATTGTCCCTTAGTATAATCTACCCTTGCTATACCATCAGGTAAACTTTTTTTTTTTTTTTTTTTGAGTCTTGCTCTGTCACTCAGGCTGGAGTGCAGTGGCATGATCTTAGCTCACTGCAACCTCTGCCTCCTGGGCTCCTGGGTTCAACCAATTCTCCTGCCTCAGCCTCCCAAGTAATTGGGCTTAGAGGCATATGCCACCACACCTGGCTAATTTTTCCATTTTTAGTAGAAGTGGGGTTTCGCCACATTGGCCAGCCTGGTCTTGAACTCCTGACCTCAGGTGATCCGCCTACCTCAGCCTCCAAATGCTAAGATTACAGACGTGAGCCACCACGCCCAGCCCCACTGGGTAAACATTTATAAGATAATCAATTCCAGTAAGTAGTATAGGACAGTGTTTTAAAATTTTTTTGGACATGACCCATAGTGAGAAATACATTTTATATCTCAACATAGTCACATATTTATACATGTGTAAACAAAACAAAAATTTCACAAACCAATACTTACTATTAACAATGCACCCTGATATTTTCTACTCTGTGGTATTCTACTTCATTTAAAAATACTCATCACTATCCATTAAATTTTTTTCAAGACTTATTAATAGATTTTTATCTGCAAGTTAAAAAGCACTGGTAAAGACTATTGCCCTGGAACAGAGTAATAGTAACTAATCCGACAGAAATCACACCTTAAGTCCATTTACACAGGCTTCTAATCAAATGAACAAACTCTAATACATTACTTTTCAAGTTAATATTTTCCCAGTTTAGAAGTGTCAGTTGTGTTAATTTAGGAAGAGAAGAATTTTTTGTTGTTACATTTTACTAAACAAATATTAGAGAGCAATAGCAAAAAAAGATTGCTAGCTCAACTTTCACATCTGAACCAGTGCATTCCCTAATGGAAGAGCAGCTAATATGGGCCACTGCATTTCACTGTTACAATGTTCACATAAAAATATCAACTATTTCTTCTGGAATTGTTTGTGAATATCATTAATCTCTTTATGAATATGTTAAAAATACATTATTCTGATTTACTATAACTCTTGTCCATGGTCTGAACAAAATATGTTTTTTCCAGTTTTACAAAATAAAACTAACAATAATGCCATGAGCTGTAAAATTCAAATATTTTATATCCATTTGTGAGCCTTTTAGTAATTCTCTTTGCATTCTAGAATGAATACAGGACAAAGCAGTTTATTTTCATTTCTGAATTCTTTCTTCAACTACTTCTAACTCTGTCCTTCTACTCTGTTCCTTTCCTCTCCCTATAAATCTCCATTTTCCTTGATTTTTTATTTAGCCTTCCACTATTACCACTTGATAATCTAAGCAATTATATTTATAAGTTACTATATTATCCTTCCTTTAAAAGAAGATGGCATGCTAGAAACACTTTCTTGTGCCTTGCTTTTCTTACTTAACAATATATCCTGAAAATTATTTTACAGTATGTAGAGATCCTTCTTATTCATTTTATAGCTGTATAATACTCCATGGTATGGATGCACCATAATTCAGTCAACCAGTCTCCTATTGACAAGCATTTGAATAGCCACCAATCTTTTGCTATTACAATTATTGGCAATAGATAACCTTGTGCATATATCACTTTATATTTTTGCCAGTTTATTTTTTGAGATAGATTCCTAGAAGTGGATTGCCATGTCAAAAGATTAGATGAATCTGCCATTCTGCCAGATGGTCCAAATTCCCCTTTGTAAGGTGTATCTCCCTGCTTTATTTATCATATCAATTTTTAAAAAGCAACCACCATTTCTGCCTTTTAATTCGCTATTAGGACAGTATGATGTACTATATATTCTCCATTAACCCTTATAAATCTGCTTAGCACTCTTTTCCCCACGCTGTCTCTTTATAAACTACATCACCAGATTCCTTGCCTTCCACCTTCTGGTTAAGTTCAGCCAAGGGGAGACCATGTCAGAGGGTTGGACCATGGGAGAAGAGAGGCATAGCCCCTGTTAGGCCATAGTATGGAAATGGCTGCATTCCTCTATCATAGACCAAAGCTCTTGCCCTATGACTCCTTTTCAGCTATAGCTCTTGCCAATTTTTATTAACTGCTCCCACACCTCATTCCTTTAGGCCTAGGGGTAGTACTAGATTCCTATTTTTGCAGGTCTCCAAGATTTCATGAACCCTAGTTGATTTCCCTTTATCCTGCCTACACCTTTATATGTATTTTTTATTTCTTATTTGCCCACACCATTATAAATAGTCCTTTCATTAAACTTTCTTTATCACCCCTTTGGAGTGACCATCTGTTTCTTGCTGTGACTCTGACCTATACATATGTGTCATGTTTATTTTAATGACTAAAACTCCATGGCTTCAAATTGTGTGGAAATGGACATGTAATTAAGATGGCAATCTATGTACATGACTTTGAGTAAGAAAAATCTTTCAAAAAAATACTGCTGAATGAAGGGTAGAGTAGAAAATGGCAGGGAAATAAAAAAGAGAGTATAAGAATAAACTTCTGGATGTGTGAAAGGAAGTGAAAAAGAATAACTAATAAAATATAAGTATGGAACACTTTCAAAGAAGTTTTCTCATAACTCAAGGAATGCATGGTCTCTCTCAATCTATGGGTGAGTATCTTCATTAATATAAATAAAACATTTTCTAATATTAATTTAAGGAGCAGTAAAAATATATGGACACATATATTTTATAAACATGACCTAAGAGCTAGTTTTTTAAGTGTTTTTTATTTTCAAAGTTTTCAGACTTCGCAATTCTCATCAATGTTAAAATCCTTCATAGAAAACAAAGGTTGATTTTACTCATTTCACTATGTTAAAACATGAATTTTCCAAACTTGTAACATCTCACGTACCATATTACTTTCACACTCAGATTTAATAATGTTTTGCTACTGTTTCATTAAATAACAGATGCAAGAATTTAACTTCTTAGTTTTCTTTTCATCTTATTACTTTTATGTTAAATTATAAAAATAAGAAAATTGAAAATTAACATTTAGATTCAATGCTAAAATTCAACATATGCATCCATTATTTACTCTAAAGTCATTCCATTTTGCTCATTACCATATAAGTTAAAGTGCAATACAAATATAAAAGACTCAACTGCTTAAGGTCTAATTGTATCATACTGCTTTAAATAGGGCAATATATATACAAACATCAGCTCAGAGATTGCTGTGTTAAAAGAATTTAAATACTAACTGAACTGAAATCTAAGCATAAGTCAAGCCTAACTTTTAATTTCACCTCATATATTATAGTGCCATAAAATTTATTGGAATATTATTTGAAATTAGGTTTTTAAACTCATATTTATTCTATGACATAGACTATACCATCTCATGATAATACAAGTTAAATCTGTTTCATCTACTGTATTAAGTAAATCATATAAAATATATTTCTTCTAAGGTGGTCCAATAAATCACTCTGTCTTATGTATTTTTATTAAAGAAGCATTTAAGTTCCTTTCTAAATTGGGGTGTTGGAATACCAACCAACCAAATTAGGTTTCATTTATTTATGCAAAGAGAATGTGTTGTTTCATCTTTACACCTACAAAAAAAAAAAAAAAAATAGAACTGAGAATAAGAATTAGAGGGTGAAATCCTCTAATGTAAGAATAGTGTTTCATTTACTTGGAAAACTCCACCAATCCAAAATGGAAAGACCAGTTGAGGGGCCACACAGTTAGGTCAGGGAGGCTCTGGTCTGTTGAAACGAAATAACCCAGGGTCAGGTTCAGGGTTCAAAGTTTCAGAGGTGAAAGTCCTCCAATGCTGGAGCTCCTTCCGGTTCAGGATTAAGTTCATCACAATATATAGTGTTATACTTCTGACTGTTGCTGTGACCTAAGGAATACTGTCTGTCCTAGTGGGCCTAACATCTACTAATTAAAGGATAAAAGGTATCTGAGAAGTTAAGAAAAGTTTTAATTAGTCAAAAGTATTTTAAAGCGTAGCGAAACCTGCATTTTTGCCTACCTGGTTTGCTCGTTTTTAATTCTAGATTTGATTCCTGACTTGTTCTTGAGGGTCCTTCTGGAACCTTCATTTTGCCTATGAATCCAATTTTGTACCCAGAACCTGATACTAACTGCTGCTAGATTTTCTTATTGGAACACGGACAGGATATTCCTGTCCATGCCATGTTTACTCTCTTCATGTTAACTTGCTCATAAATGCCTTACCACAAGTCTCCATCTGTCTTGCAGGCTTTCATTTATTTGTCCTGCTGTGTCCTTCCCTAAGCATCTGCCATATATTCCTTGAGACTGATGCCCAAGTCCTCATTCTTTCTAGCATATCCTATCTCTCTGCTGCTATTCTCCCATTCTGGAGGGCATCAGAAAGCCAGTGCTGTATAGAGACTAAGAGTTTGTATGTGCAGCCACATAACATCTAGATGTAAGTCTTGTTTTAATAAATTTCTAGCTATGCAACTTTGTGTATTTTATGTAATCTCTCTGTCTTGAGGGACTTATTAACACATGTAAAATGTATGAATTTGCCTGGCATGTAGTAGGTTTTCAATAAATGTTATTATTGTTTTTTATATTATTTGTATATTGCAGGATTTCCTTCTTTTATATGGCTCAGGAATGTGACTCTGTGTGTGTACATGTGGTGTGTGTGTGGTGTGTATGTATAGATATATACATATGTATATTATATATATATATACCACATTTTTTTATCCACTTATCCATTGATATATTCATATGTACTATTGGGGCCACAAAAGCCAATAGGACATGGTTCCATCCTCAGAGAGATTACAGACTTGATGTAAGTGCAATAAAACAATGGTATTATGAAGGAAATACAACAAGCAACACTCAATCATAAAGATTGTTAGTTTTTTCGGATAATGTCAGTAAAGGCTCCATTGAAAAAGACATTTGAGCTGTTTTTTAAAAGATAAATGAATCTTTGCTGGGCTGACAAAGGGAAAAAGTGATAGTTTAGTGATAAGTATCAAAACAAGAGCTGAGTTATTTGAAAAAGGGTGAAAGACATGAGCAGAACCCAGGGCAAGTCTGATTTGCTGCGAAACTTCCAAGCTAGTGATTTGGTTCTCCTTAAAATCTCAATGCCCGGATAGAAAACTTCTCTCAAACCCTGGGACAGGATCGAAAATACTGATGTAAAAAATAGAACTTTGAGAAATTATATGTATATATGTATTTGTATATAATTCTTAAAATTGCAAATTCCATGGATGGGCAAAACAGTTAACTGAAAGATGATATAAGAATAAGGGAACCAGGAAAAAGATCTAAAGAAATTACACAGAACATAGCATAGAATTACAAAAATATAAAAATTTCAGGAGAAACAACTAAAGAGATGGAGGTTAATATGAGAAAGTCCAACATATACCTAATTGAAATTGTATAAGGTAAGAATGGAGAGTGAAGGAGTACTATTTTAAAATAATAGGTAAGAACTTTCCAGAATTGATAGAGGACATGAATCCTCAGATTCAGGAATCACAAGAGGAAAACTGAAAGAAAATTCATGCCTACATGAAACAGCAGAATGAGACATTTTTAAAGCATCCAGGAAAAAAGTCACCTACAAAGAAATGACAAAATAACAAAACAGAAAAAACAAGACAATAAAATAATATCTGTATTTTTTTTGTTACTCTAGAAGTATATGCCTAGCTAAGCTATCATTCAAGAAAGACATTTAATCTGCACAGCAAAGGAAACAATCAGCAAAATGAAAAGGCAACCTATAGGATGGGAAAAAATATTTGCAAACCATGTATCTGGTAAGGGGTAAGGGGTTAGTATCCAAAAAATATAAGAAACTAATACAACTCAATAGCAAAAAAAAAACTTTTTAAAAACTTAATTTTAAAATGAGCATAGGACCTGAGTAAACATTTTTCCAAAGAAGACATAAAAATGATCAACAGATACACATTATGCTAAGCAAAATAAGCCAGACACAGAAAAGCAAATACTATATGATCATATCTACATGTAGAATCTTAAATAATAGTCAAAATCATATAAGTAGAAGGTAGAAGGTTGGTTGCCAGGGACTGAGGAGCATGGGGAAATGGGGAGATATTGGTCAAAAGGTACAAACTTTCAGTTATAAGATGAATAAGTTTTGGGGACCTAATGTACAGCATGGTGACTATAGTTAATAATATTGTATTGTTTACTTGAAATTTGCTAAGACAGTAGATCTTAAGTGTTCGCACCACACACAACACACACACGTAACTATATATGCTGATGGATGTGTTGATTAACTTGATCGCAGTAATCATTATACAATGTATATCAAATCATCACTGTACACTTTGAATATATACAGTTTTTATTTGTCAATTATACTTCAATAAAGTTGAGGAAAGACACTTAATATAAACAGAAACAGAAAATTTCCCACCAAGACACCCTTGTTAAAGGAATTTCTAAGTATACGCTTCAAGAAGGAATAAAGTGATATGAGAAGGGATATCTAAAGTGGAAGATGAAATGCTGAGCCAATAAACTGATGGACCTAAATGAAATAAAATGAGTTTAAAATCAATTTTATTATTGCTAGATCCTTTTTATTTGTAAAATACTTGAAATTTTAAATTAAGTTGTTTTCTAGATGAAAGTAAGGGTCATATTTTGGTTTGTATTCAAGTATCTATCTTTGCTTCAACCTAAGATTGTATCGTTTGTAATGCTCTCAAATATCAGTATCCTTGTCCATCCCGGACAAAGTTTATATATTATGGACTTGTAGAAGACGTAAGTGTCAATTGCAAGAAGGGGATGAGGATAGATGTATATATTTTTAAATGCAATTAACAAGTTCTACCTTCTCCATCATTAATAAAATGTTGCTGTTTGTAAGTTTGTAATAATCTACAATATCAGAATACTATACAGTGTTCAGCCTTCTTATCATTAATTAGGACAGTTCTGAGTTGGCCCACATATACAAAAGTCAATGATGTGAATTATTTATACTGAAATAAGCCAAAAGTGTCTGTTATTTTCATGAGTTACAGGTAAATAAGATTTGAACAGTCAATAATTTCAAAATGAAGCTGGAAAGAAGTTTCCTGATACAAGTAAAACCAACAAATCAAAGCAGAGTGGAAATAATAAAATACTATTTGAAAGGCTTATTGACTCAATAAATTGAGAAACTTCAAGTTTTTTTATATAAGGAGGGAGATAAAACATGAGGAGACAAACTTCAATGATAAGTAAAACAAGCAGTGGAAAAAATACTGTATTTCAGGTGTGAGTATAAGTTATGAAAATTGTAGTGTTTAAGTAGTTAATTTTAAAAGCAAAGTAACAGCTCTAATCAGGATTGTTCTTTAAACCCAATGATTATTTATTAGTGATATGTTTTATCATATAACTTAAAAAGCAGTAGAATTATTAGTATACATGTAATTTACTAAAACAGTGACACTACATTTCATTGCAATTTTAAGCAAAACAACTTTCTTAATGATGCAAATACTAAAAATATCTCAAAATTCAAAAGATATAGAAGAGGAAATAAAAATACTCAACATGGAAAAAATAAAATCAGATTTGAAATGGGACATGAGGGAATAGAAAAAGGATGAGTAAAAATACACATAGGATTCTTGATTAATAACTTCTTAAATTTCCTGCATTATTTATTCTCTTCACAAGACCAAAAATTATTTATTCTTTGTGTTAAATTTGTATGTAATTGAGGTGATGGAATTTTTTCTATTTAGAAGAACTTCAGTTACTGGAAACATACGTCATTAACCTGATCTCCTCTACTTAGCATATGACAGAAACAGCTAAAACTAATTTATAGTTAGCATTGTAGCTACAAATAGTTCCCAAGTATTAAATTCATACTGTCAGTTGGCACTAAGCTTAGATTTATAAGAGGCAGTAGAGTGGTAGTAAGAAAGGTTCTGAAACCACACTGCCTAGGTTCACATCCAGTTCTGACACTTATTTATTTAGCCATTTGATTTTAAGCAAGTTCTTTGTGCCTCAATTTCCTTATGTGCAAAATTGGGATTATGTTACTTACTTGGATATTATGGTTATGAAGAGTAAATGAGTTACAAGTTGCTAATACGGTTATAATGCTATCTGGGAGTTCTGTATTAGTGTTAGTGAAATAAACATACTTTATCTTATTTAATCTTCTCAAGAGCCCTAGAATGTAAATATTTTGATCCCCACTTCAAAGATGAGGAATCAGGAGCTCAATTTTAAAAGGTTAAATGACTTGTATTACAGCATAACTTGCCCAATTAATGTGAAACAATGTTAGGATTTGAATCAAAATTCTTTATTTAAGGTCAACTTTTATTTTAGATATAGAGGGTACATGGGCAGTTTTGTTACATGGGAATATTGCGTGATGCTGAGATTTGATGTAGAAGTCTTGTCATCCAGGTAGGGAGCACAGTACTAACTAGCTTTTTTAAACCCAACTCCCCAACTTCTAGTAGCCCGCAGTGTCTGTTATTCCCATATTTATGTCCATGTGTACTCAATGTTTAGCTTTCGCTTATAAGTGAGCTGACTTTAAAATTCATGTTCTTTCTGTTGTGCACATACTGCCTCATTTTCTCAAAAGCTTAGCCATTTTTTTTGTTTACATACCACATAAATAACATTAACAATAATAAAAATTCTAAATAGACAAAATAACATTCCAGATCTCTTTCTGAAATCTTATAATCTTTCATATTTTTCCTTAATTCATGTCTATAAGAATATATATGCACATAGAGTTATATATTTTGATTCTTTTAATCTGTAATTGTGGCTTATATTATTAATACTCACGGTATCATGCTATGCTGTCTTCTTTCTCTTCCTGGACTGTAAGAAGAGAAATAGTGATGACCCAAAAGGTATCAGCAAAAGTGATGTAATATGTAACATCTGGGCCAAAGTACAGGACAGAAGGTTTGACTTCTCCATGTTCCTCTCTTCCCAGGTACAGTGGGCAAAGAGATTACGTGGCCCAAATGGTGCAGCTATAAAATCTATGTAACCCTGGATTTCTGAGTGACTGTGTGGAACAGAAGTCCATAATCGTGGTCCTGACTCATCCTAAAAATGTATGTGAGCAAGACATTAACGTTTATTGCATTAAGCAACTGATAATTTATAGTTGTTATGCAATATAACTTAGTAGATCCTAACTAATAAGAAAACAAACATTGTCATATTCATACTTCTCAAAATCATACTTTCTAATTGCTGCATACTATTTCATCAGGTTAATATCATATAGTTTGTTTAATTATTCCTCTAGTGTTGGCAACTTAGATTTGTATGTAATTTCTCATTAATATAAATAATTTTACAATATCCATATTTGTAGAGATTAAACACTGGAAAATTTAACAAAAGCATGTAGAAGATAAATTAATTATCTTTAGTGTCTACTGCATCAATATGTGAACACAAATGGGTACTTAATTAAAAGCACTCCATCAAAATCCAATCAAATGGTACAGCATACTTTTAAAATGACATTTAAAAAACTTTTTAAAGGGGCAGGGTGCGGTGACTCGCGCCTGTAATCCCAGCACTTTGGGAGGCTGAGGGGGGCAGATCACAAGGTCAGGAGGTCGAGACCAGCCTGGCCAACATGGTGAAACCGTGTCTCTACTAAAGATACAAAAAATTAGCATGGTGACACAGGCCTGTAATCCCAGCTACTTGGGAGGCTGAGGCAGGAGAATTGCTTGAACCTGGGAGTTGGAGGTTGCAGTGAGCCAAGATCGTGCCATTGCACTCCAGCCTGGGCGACAGGGCAAGTCTCTGTCTCAAACAAAACAAAACAAATTTAAGGAACGAGTTAAGACAACAGACAGTAAAGAAAATAGTATTTGGCACAGAAATAGCTAAATGAGAGCAAGTATTCTAAAGGGATGAAGATATTGGAATTATGAGAAAAACAAATGTAAAATGCCTAAAAGACAGGGTCAATATTATGGGAAGAGAAGGAATGAAAACTCTCAATGCTCCCAAGGGATATTTGTGAGTATGTGAGAAAAGAGAGGGTGGTGTTGGCTTAAATTAACAAATAGAACTATTAGATTAATGGACTTAGAAAACGGGTGCTGGAGAACCCTTGGAAATCACCTAATCTATGATCCTTATTTTAAAGATGAGAAAACTCAGCTTCCCAAAGGTTAAGCCAAAAATCTCAGCTAGTCACACAACACAGCTTCCATTTCTTCTCCCTTTCAGATTCCTCCATCTTCTGTAGTTTGTAAAAGAAATTAATCTCAGTTTGGAAAACACATACCAAATGAAATGATGAATTAATGTGACATGAATATAAGTTTTTTTCATTGAGGCAAATAAACAAATCGCTGAAGCCCATAATGACAACAAAGAAGAATTAGAGGAAAGATCTGGAAGAAATTTAGGGGGAAAACTGCATACCGATTAAGCGAAACTCCTTGTAGCAAAAATTGTATTCAATGAGTCTGATGTACAATTTATTTCTTTGTATGAGTCAGTTCTTTGCTTTAAAGTGATATTTTTCATATCTAATGAACACTAAAAAGAACAAGTTAGGGAGACACGGAAATTTTGTCAGTTATATTATTTTGGTGTCTAGGTTCAAGTTTTTGCCTGCATCTGATAAATGCCAAGTTGCCTGCTTTTGACATGCTAAATTCCTTAACATTGAGCAAGTAGTAGTTGCATTTGTAATTAAAAATGTGAAATATTGAAAAATAAATCCTGTTCCTTATGAACTTGCTATTTCCAATGAATAAAAGCTCTTTTAATAGATAAAACATAAAAAATTATATACATGGAAGTATATACAAGAATATATTTTATTTTCTTACATAGTAGTAACTTGAAAAATAATCCTTTAAAATGCATTGCATATATATCTAATTTATTCCTAATCATGTGGAGAAAAGGGGGATAGGAAAAACAAAGACAGACAGATGACTTCAAATCCTACAGAAATGTTACATCCCTGTGACTCAGTCAATCACATGATTGGCAAGCAGCCAGATGCAATTAGCCACCACTGTCCTATCAAGTAAATGAGAAGAAATTTTGATTGCCTTTCTGCCTTGAAGAAGACACATTTTGGGCAAAAAGCCATAATTCATATGAGAACAATGTCTCAGAGTCTGATATTTAGTGTTTTTTCCAAAGCTCTTTACCCTAGCAGCCAAAAAATTAATTTTATTGTTCATGGTTCCTAATTTTGTCACAGAGTTGTTTTATAGAAAAATTCGATTGCAATTTTAAAAAGTGTTATGTTCACCCTCCCACTCGGAATCTAAATCTGTTTACGGGCTATTTACAGGCTATTTAACAGTCCCTGAGATTAAACTAGAGGTTGCACTATTTAGAAGTCGACAATACAACTCAAGAGGTCAGCAAGACCTGGTGGTTTACAGCTGTAATCCCAGCACTTTGGGAGGCCAAGGCGAAGATAACTTAAGCCCAGGAATTTGAAACCAGCCTGGCCAAACCCCGGGGCCACATAGTGAAACTCAGACTATATTAAAAATACAAAAAATTAGCTGGGTGTGGTGACACATGCCTACAGTCTCAGCCACTCTGGAGGCTGGGCAGGAGAATCACGTGAACCTGGGAGGCAGAGGTTGCAGTGAGCCAAGATTGCACCATTGCACTCCAGCCTGAGCAATAGAGTGAGGCTCTGTCTCAAAAACAAATAAATAAATAATTCAAGAGTTATTTAACAGCAAAGTGAACTGTTGAAGATGGAAGTACCTTGAAGTTTCATGAAAGGGCTGCTTTTTTAAGAGCTTGAGAGTTTTATGTAAGAATCTGTGCCTGCAATTTATAGATGTATGTAGTTTACAGAAGGAAAGTGAAATAACCAGTAAAGTTTGATAATTTCTTCACTGGTCACTCTTTCATCAAAAGTTAAGACTATCACTACTACTACTACCACTACTACTACTAACAGCTATAATAATATTAGGTGCTTTTCAAATTCCATCTCATTAAACCTCATAGGATATTGTCTCCACTTTACAAATGGGAAACTGAGGCTTAGAGTGATTGAGTAACTTGCTCAAGATTATAGAACTCATAAGTGGAGAGGCAGAATTTGAACTTTGATCTGCCTAACTCCAAACCCATGTTATTTGGCTAAATTTAAATCTTCAGAAAAATTGAGTCAGCCTATTTTGAAAAAGAGATAAAGTTTTTGAAATAGTGGAAAGAATGGGAAATGAATCAGTGTGATCAGCACACACATAAAGACACAGAAAAAGTTTAGCTTAATTGCTTAATTGGGGAACTCCAACTGATTGATATGATTATTAGAGCTCAGGGTGCCCACTGAAAGTATAAAAATGAAGCTGAAAAGAGAGAGTATATCTACATAATAAAAAGCATGGTGAGACTCATATTTTATACCATATGAGCAAAGATTATGAATTGTTTTATAATTTAACGCTTTGTAAATAAATTGTTTCTCTGCATAGGAGAAATATTTCATTTTATCCTCTTTTTTTTTTATTACACTTTAAGTTCTAGGGTACATGTGCACAATGTGCAGGTTTGTTACATATGTATACAGGTGCCATGTTGGTGTGCTGCACCCATTAACTCGTCATTTACATTAGGTATATCTCCTAAAGCTATCCCTCCCCCCATCCCTGTCCCCACAATAGGCCCCGGTGTGTGATGTTCTCCTTCCTGTGTCCAAGTGATCTCATTGTTCAATTCCCACCTGTAAGTGAGAACATGCAGTGTTTGCTTTTCTGTTCTTGCGATAGTTTGCTGAGAATGATGGTTTCCACCTGCATCCATGTCCCCACAAAGGACACGAACTCATCCTTTTTATGGCTGCATTGTATTCCATGGTGTATATGTGCCACATTTTCTTAATCCAGTCTGTCACTGATGGACATTTGGGTTGATTCCAGTCTTTGCTATTGTGAATAGTGCCGCAATAAACATACATGTGCATGTGTCTTTATAGCAGCATGATTTATAATCCTTTGGGTATTTACCCAGTAATGGGATGGCTGGGTCAAATGGTATTTCTAGTTCTAGATCCTTGAGGAATCACCACACTGTCTCCCCAAATGGTTGAACTAGTTTACAGTCCCACCAACAGTGTAAAAGCGTTCCTATTTCTCCACATCCTCTCTAGCACCTGTTGTTTCCTGACTTTTTAATGATTGTCATTCTAACTGGTGTGAGATGGTATCTCATTGTGGTTTTGATTTGCACTTCTCTGATGGCAAATGATGATGAGCATTTTTTCATGTGTCTGTTGGCTGCATAAATGTCTTCTTTTGAGAAATATCTGTTCATATCCTTTGCCCACTTTCTGATGGGGTTGTTTTTTTCTTGTAAATTTGTTTGAGTTCTTTGTAGGTTCTCGATATTAGCCCTTTGTCAGCTGAGTAGATTGCAAAAATTTTCTCCCATTCTGTAGGTTGCCTGTTCACGCTGATGGTAGTTTCTTTTGCTGTGCAGAAGCTCTTTAGTTTAATTAGATTCCATTTGTCATTTTGGCTTTTGTTGCCATGGCTTTTGGTGTTTTAGACATGAAGTCCTTGCCCATGCCTATGTCCTGAATGGTATTGTCTAGGGTTTCTTCTAGGGTTTTTATGGTTTTAGGTCTAACATTTAAGTCTGTAATCCATCTTGAATTAATTTTTGTACAAGGAGTAAGGAAGGGATCCAGTTTCAGCTTTCTACTTATGGCTAGCCAGTTTTCCCAGCACCATTTATTAAATAGGGAATCCTTTCCCCATTTCTTGTTTTTCTCAGGTTTGTCAAAGATCAAATGGTTGTAGATGTGTGGTATTATTTCTAAGGGATCTGTTCTGCTCCATTGGTCTATATCTCTGTTTTGGTATCAGTACCATGCTGTTTCGGTTACTGTAGCCTTGCTTCTCTAGTTCTTTTCATTGTGAAGTTAGGGTATCAAATATAGATCTTTCCTCCTTTCTCTTATGGGCATTTAGTGCTATAAATTTCGCTCTACACACTGCTTTAAATGTGTCCCAGAGTTTCTGGTATGGTGTATCTTTGTTCTCATTGGTTTCAAAGAACATCTTTATTTCTGCCTTCATTTTGTAACATACCAAGCAGTCATTCAGGAACAGGTTGTTCAGTTTCCATGTAGTTGAGCGGTTTTGATTTTCTTAGTCCTGAGTTCTAGTTTGATTGCACTGTGGTCTGTGAGACAGTTTGTTATAATTTCCGTTCTTTTACATCTGCTGAGGAGTGCTTTACTTCCAACTATGTGGTCAATTTTGGAATAAGTGCAATGTGGTGCTGAGAAGAATGTATATTCTGCTGATTTGGGGTGGGGAGTTCTGTAGATGTCTATTAGGTCCACTTAGTGCAGAGTTGAATTCAATTCCTGGATATCCTTGTTAACTTTCTATCTCGTTGATCTGTCTAATGTTGACAGTGGGGTGTTAAAGTCTCCCATTATTATTGTGTGGGAGTGTAAGTCTCTTTGTAAGTCTCTAAGGACTTGCTTTATGAATCTTGGTGCTCCTGTATCGGGTGCATATATATTTAGGATAGTTAGCTCTTCTTGTTGAATTGATCCCTTTACCATTATGTAATGACCTTCTTTGTCTCTTTTAATCTTTGCTGGTTTAAAGTCTGTTTTATCAGAGACTAGGATTGCAACCCCTGCCTTTTTTTGTTTTCCATTTGCTTGGTAGATCTTCCTCCATCCCTTTATTTTGAGTCTATGTGTGTCTCTGAATGTAAGATGGGTCTCCTGAATACAGCAAACTGATGGGTCTTGACTCTTTATCCAATTTGCCAGTCTGTGTCTTTTACTTGTACCATTTAGTCCATTTACATTTAAGGTTAATATTGTTATGTGTGAACTTGATCCTGTCATTATGATGTTAGCTGGTTATTTTGCTCGTTAGTTGATGCTGTTTCTTCCTAGCATCGATGGTCTTTACATTTTGGCATGTTTTTGCAATGGCTGGTACTGGTTGTTCCTTTCCATGTTTAGTACCTCCTTCAGCAGCTCTTGTAGGGCAGGCCTGGTGGCGACAAAATCTCTAAGCATTTGCTTGTCTGTAAAGGATTTTATTTCTCCTTCCCTTATGAAACTTAGTTTGGCTGGATATGAAATTCTGGGTTGAAAATTCTTTTCTTTAAGAATGTTGAATATTGGCCCCCACTCTCTTCTGGCTTGTAGAGTTTCTGCTGAGAGATCTGCTGTTAGTCTGATGGGCTTTCTTTTGTGGGTAACCCGATCTTTCTCTCTGGTTGCCCTTAACATTTTTTTCCTTCATTTCAACTTTGGTGAGTCTGAGAATTATGTGTCTTGGAGTTGCTCTTCTCCAGGAGTATCTTTGTGGCGTTCTCTGTATTTCCTGAATTTGAATGTTGGCCTGCCTTGCTAGGTTGGGGAAGTTCTCCTGGATAATATCCTGCAGGTTGTTTTCCAACTTGGTTCCATTCTTCCTGTCACTTTCAGGTACACCAATCAGACATAGATTTGGTCTTTTCACATAATCCCATATTTCTTGGAGGTTTTGTTCATTTCTTTTTACTCTTTTTTCTCTACACTTCTCTTCTTGCTTCATTTCATTCATTTGATCTTCAATCACTGATACTCCTTCTTCCAGTTGATCGAGTTGTTTACTGAAGCTTGTGCATTTGTCACACAGTTCTCGTGTCATGGTTTTCATCTCTATCAGGTTGTTTATGGACTTCTCTGCATTGGTTATTCTAGTTATCCATTCATCAAATCTTTTTTCATGGTTTTTAGTTTCTTTGTGCTGGGTTTGTAGTTCCACCTTTAGCTCTGAGAAGTTTGATCGACTGAAGCCTTCTTCTCTCAACTCGTCAAAGTCATTCTCTGTCCAGCTTTGTTCTGTTGCTGGCAAGGAGCTGCGTTCCTTTGGAGGGGGAGAGGTGCTCTGATTTTTTGAATTTTCAGCTTTTCTGCCCTGCTTTTTCCCCATCTTTATAGTTTTATCTACCTTTGGTCTTTGATAATAGTGACATACAGATGGGGTTTTGGTGTGCATGTCCTTTCTGTTTGTTGATTTTCCTTCTAACAGTAGGACCCTCAGCTGCAGGTCTGTTGGAGTTTGCTTGAGCTCCACTCCAGACTCTGTTTGCTTGGGTATCAGCAGCAGAGGCTGCAGAAGAGTGAATATTGCTGAACAGCAAGTGTTGCTGTCTGATTGTTCCTCTGGAAGCTTCGTCTCAGAGTTGTACCCAGCCATGAGAGGTGTGAGGTGTCAGTCTGCCCCTAGTGGGGGATGTCTCCCAGTTAGGTACTTGGGGGTCAGGTACCCACTTGAGCGGGCAGTCTGCCCATTCTCAGATCTCAACCTCCGTGCTGGGAGAATCACTACTCTCTTCAAAGCTGTCAGACAGGGACTTTTACATCTGCAGAGGTTTCTGCTGCTTTCTGTTTAGCTACGAGTTTTCCTCAGAGGTGGAGTCTATAGAAGCAGGCAGGCCTCCTTGAGCTGCGGTAAGCTCCACCAAGTTCCAGCTTCCCGGCCACTTCGTTTACCTACTTAAGCCTCAGCAATGGCAGGCACCCCTCCCCCAGCCTCACTGCTGCCTTGCAGTTAGATCTCAGACTGCTGTGCTAGCAATGCGGGAGGCTCTGTGGGCATGAGACTCTCCAAGCCAGGTGCAGGATATAATCTCCTGGTGTGCCATTTGCTAAGACCCTTGGTAAAGTGCAGTATTAGGGTGGGAGTGACCCGATTTTCCAGGTGTTGTGTGTCACGGTTTCCCTTGACTAGGAAAAGAAATTCTCTCCTCTCTCGTACTTCCCGGGTGAAGCGATGCCTTGGCCCGGCTTCAGTTCTTGCTCGTTGGGCTGCACCCACTGTCCTGCACTGACTGTCTGACATGCCTCAGTGAGATGAACCCAGTACCTCAGTTGGAAATGCAGAAATCATCTGTCTTCTGCGTCACTCATTCTGGGAGCTGGAGGCTGGAGTTGTTCCCATTCAGCCATCTTGGCGCCCCCCTCATCCTCTGTTTTGATGCTAATTTTATTTTATTTATTTAAGAGACAAATATAATTGTATATATTTATAGTGTAAAACATATCTTCCTATATATAGATATTGTGGAATGGCTAATTCAAGCTAATTAACATACACACTGCCTTACCTGTCATTTTTTTGTGGTGAAAACACTTAAATCAACTCAGTAATTTTCAAGTATACAATAGATTGTTATTAAATAAAGTCACCATGATATGTCCTCCTGTCCACCAGGATATTCCTCCTGTTTCTGGTAACCACCAGTCTACTCTCTGCTTAAATGAGTTCAACTTTTTAGATTCTGCATATAGGTGTGATCATGCAATACTTATATTTCTGTGCCTTGCTTAGTTCACTTAACATAATGCCCTCCAGATTCATCTGTGTTGTTGCAAATGACAAGTTTTTTTCTTTTTATGGCTGAATATTATTTCATTGTGTGTCTATAATACATTTGTTGATTTTATAACCTGGCTATTATGAATAATGCAATGAACATATAGGTGTATTTTATAGCTCTTTGACATACTGCTTTCGTACCCTTCAGATATATACCCAGAAGTGGGATTGCTGGATCGTATGATGAGAAATTCTTTAAACAGAGGCCCATGCATTTAGTTCAGAGATGAAGGGCCACCTGATTTTAAACTACCATTCATCACCTTAAGAAGAATATAGAAAGGCTTTTTAAATTTGAGCTCTTCGTGGGCCGAAAGAAATACAAGTACTTCATCCTCTTGACCTCTTCTTCAAGAGAGGATTAATTAGATAAGGCAAAAAAATAATAATAATAAATAAAATAAAATAGGTCCTTACTGGAGCCAGAAAACAGTAAATTATGGAAGGTGCATGTAAAACCTACTCAAGTGAGATAGGTCAGCACTTAACACAAGATGTACTTCCTTTTTGGAAATTAACTAATATTTCTTGAAAGATAAACAATTAGAATCAGATATTTAAAAGGTAAATACCAACCCAACCCTCCATTTCTTTAGCAGCAAAAAAGGTTTCCACTTTAATGGGTGAGCAAGAAAAATTGAATTGATCTTATGTATGACTAGCTAAGGCCTCTAGCTAAATTAATCAATTCATACAGTTTATTAACAAAAGGTCTGAGACATAGGGAGGTTAGGATTGTATAAAGATGTATCTGAGTAAACATGTATGCATTTAATGTAATAAAATTTCATTTATTTAATTAAGAAAAACTCCTACTTGGAAGATCTGTTTTTTTACCCAATCTATGACACTTAAGTCTTCATTTAATAGAAAAGATAAAAGGACCCTATATAACTTAATGACATTTTTCTAGAGAATCAAAAGGGATTAGATTATTCAAAAAGGAATTTGCAATAATAATAATAAATAAAGATCCAAAAAAAGAGGATGGTGATGTCAGCAAGATGGCACTATAGGAGGTCTATGACTTTCCCTCCTCCCACAAATATACTAATGAATATCTATATATGATCAATTCCCTCCGAGAATTTTGACACTAGTAGCATATAATCAAGGGGAGAATAAAGGGAGTTCTTGCATGCAGGAAAAGTTAAGTTTTTCTCAGCTTAAAATAGGCTATTATAACTATAAAACATCTCATGTAAGTACTATGGAAACCACAACAAAATACCTGAAGAAGTTATACAAAAACAAAAGGCAAAGTAATTAAACCTAGCAATACAAAAAAAAAAAAAAAAAAAAAAAAAAACACAACAAAGACAGCAAAAAAGAAAGAGGGACAAAAGAACCTCAAGACAAACAGAAAACCAGTAACGAAAGGAAAACAGTACATACTACTTGTCAATAACTATTTAAATGTAAATGTACTAAACTCCCCAGTGAAAAGATACAGAGCAGTTGAATGAAAACAAAAAAACAAACAAATAAGCAAGATCCAACTACATGCTGTCTCCAAGAAACTCAATTTAGATTCAAGGACATGTAGAAGTAGAAACTGAAAGAATGGAAAAAGGTATTTCATGCAAATGGTAGCCAAAGAAAAGCAGGAGTAGCTATACTTATTTCAGAACAAGGTAGGCGTTAAGTCAAAAACTGTCTCTAGGGACACAGAAAGTTGTATCATAATAATAAAAGGTAAATACACAAGAAAATATAACAATTATTAATATATATAGATCCACTATCAGTGCAGTATATATAGCATATACTAACATGTCTGAAAGAAGAAACTGATAGCAACACAATAATAGTATGGAACTTCAGCACCCCATTTTCAATAATAGATAGAACACCCAGAAAATAAACAACAAACTTAACACTACCAAATGAACTCAACAGACATATACACAACTTTTTACCCAACAGTAGAAGAATACACATTCTTCTCAAGCACAAACAGAATATTCTCCAGTACAGATTACATGTTAGGTCACAAAACAAGTCTTAAGACATTTAAGAAGACAAATCATACCAAGTATCTTCCAACCATGATGTCATGAAACCAGAAATCAGTGACAGGAATAAAATGAGAAAATCCACAAATATATAGAAACTAAATAACATATCCTTGAATAATCACTGAAACAAAGAAGAAAACCAAAAGGTAATCTTAAAAATATCTCAAGGCAACAGAAAATAAAGCAAAACCTATGGGATGCAGCAAAAGCAGTACTAAGAGGGAAATTAATAACAATAAATGCCTACATTAAAACAGAAGAAAGATCTCAAATGAACCTAACTTTAGACCTCAAGGACTAGAAAAGGAAGAATAGACTAAACCCAGTGTTAGCAGAGAGAAGGAAATAATAAAGATGAGAGAAGAAATATATATCAATAGAGAAAAGAAAAATGATAGAAAAAAATAATCAAACTAAAAGTGGTTTCTTGAAAAAATATAGAAAATTGATAAACCCCTCGCTAGACTAAGAAAAAAAGAGAGAAGAGTCAAATAAATAAAGTGAGAAATGAAAGAGAAGACATTATAACAGATCTCAGAAATAAAAAGGATAACGAGTGACTATTATAAACAATTATACATCAACAAATTGGATAACTTATAGGAAATCAAATTCTTAGACACATAAAGCCTACTGAAACTGAATCAAAAAGAAACAGAAAGCTTGAACAGACAGATAATAAAGATAATAAAGTAATAATCAAAAATCTCCCAATGAACAAGACAAGATGGCTTCATATCTGAATTCTTCCAATCATTCAAAATACTAGTATATACCCTTCTCAAATTCATCCAAAAAGTAGAAAGAGAGTGAACATTTCCAAAAGCATTTTATGAGGCAATACTACCCTGATACTAAAGCCAGACAAAGAAACCACAAGAACAAACAAACAACAACTACAGACCACTATCTTGGATGAATATACATACAGAATCCTCAATAAAATACTAGAAAATGGAACTCAGTGACACATCAAAAAGTTTATACACCATGACCAACCAAGTGGGATTTATCCTGGGGATGCAAGGATGGTTTAACCAATGCAAATAAATCAATGTGATATATCACATTAGCAGAATAAAAAATAAAAAAAAAAAAATGATCATCTCAATAGATACCAAAAAAATATTTGACAAAATCAACATCCTTTTTATGATAAAAACTCTCACATAAATTCCCTAAACATAATAGAGGCCATTTGTGAAAAGTCCACAATGAACATCATAATCAACTGGGGAAAACTGAAAGCTTTTCTTCTAAGATCTGGTACAAGAGAAAGATACCCATTCTCATCACTTCTATTTAATGTAATACTGAAAATAGTAGCAAGAGCAATTAGACAAGAAATAGAAGGCATCCAAGTCATTGGAAGAACAAAGAAAATTTATCCCTGTCTATAGATGACATAATTCTATATGTAAAAACCCTAAAAATCCCTACACCCATGAAATCCATAGGAATAACTAAAATGAAGCTCTCGTAAGCAGCAAAATACAAAATCAACACACAAAAATCAGTTGCATTTCTTTACATTAAAAACTATCTGAGAAGAAAATCAAGAAAACAACCTCATTTACAATAGCATCAAAATAAATAAAATACTTAGGAATAAATTTAATCAAAGAATTAAAAGATCTGTACACTGAAAACTATAAATGTTAAAAAATTGTAAGAAGATACAATTAAATGGAAAGATATCACATGTTCATGGATTGAAACATTAATATTGTTAAAATGCCTATACTCTACCCAAAGCAATATACAGATTCAACACAACTCTAATAAAATTCCAATGGCA